>NC_057799.1:533706515-534073387 GCF_018294505.1 Triticum aestivum
AAGACTCCATCACACACACACACACACAAAGACTCCATCTCTCTCTCTCTCCCACCCACCCACACACACACACACACACCGAGACTCCATCTCATACACACATGCTCTAGGCGGAGCATTTGTTCCTACCACCCTTCATCCACCCTTACCCGTATGATAAACAATCACCTTAATTTACTTGTATAACATGGACAAATTCCACTTTACTTTAGTAGTTAGAACACTTATCATTTGTACCCTTATAAAAAACCGAGTTGGCGATGATGGTGTGCCTGCCATCTTGTAATATAGACCGTCTGATCTATATCTGACGGATAGAAAGAAAACTATGATAATTTTACAAAAGATAGCCGCACCTCTCTCCACATACTTATCTCCCACACCTCATTGCTGAGCAATTAAAAAAGAAAGTCTCCGGAACAATCAAGCATGGTGGCCGCTGCCGCCTGCCGGCGCCGTCCATCCCCATGCCTCCGCCCATTCCGACTACCAGTCACCACCATGCTCCACTCCTCCTCACCTTATCTCTCATCTTTCATTTTCTCGATGACATACAAGAGATAACAGTTTTCTGATAAAATTCTCGAAATATCATTAGTTTTTACACATGGGATTACTCTTGCATGGGTAAATCACAACATGTGTTTTGTAAAAAAATGCGTATTGATGTTCCGTGCAATGCACGAGCATCTTGCTTGTAATTATATAACGCAAATCACGAGCAGGAAGTTACATTTTTTTACACAACCATGTTAACATGGCCACGTAAATCACTAGCTAAAGTAAATACCATTATACTTATATCCCGATGCAAAAGGTTGAGTACATGTCCAAAGAGTAGAGTCGCATACACGCACTCTGTCTCTCAGAATCTCTCTCACACACACACACCAGTTACGTGACGCCCACTTAAGCAGACACGATGTTACAATTTGTGCACCCATGGGTACACGTGATGCTGCGCATTTATTTAAGCCGGACGGCGAACCCAAACAGTGGCTGCATTCATTCCCTTCCCGCCGCCTCTTTTCTGGTCCCCGTCGCCCAGTAGCCATGGCCCGGCCGAAGGTAACAACATACGCCATACTCCCGCCGGAGCGGCTGTTTATTCTGGAAATTTTAGTGGTCATGCATGCATCTTTTTGTGCTAGCACTCCTATATAAGGGTTGACCGGTCGCTTCCCGCGGACGTGCGCGTGCGGTGGAAGAGGAAGGAGAAGGGAAGCGTGCTGTGGAGTAACGTTTTTTACCACAATTTCTTAGGAAACTGAGTGCAATAATTGAGTAGTTTTGCAAACTACCAGTACTACACATGAAACGGTTCAAAACCTATACTCCCTTGCCAGCGCGCGCTTCCCGCATGAAACGGTCAGCGTCGCCCTGGAGCGTCAGTGCCGCATTAATGCCTGGCCAGAGCGGAGGCGACCTCTCACTGGCGCCGGCTTTGAAGCGGCGCGACGGCCGAGAGAGCGTCGCTTCCCGGTGCACCGACTGCTCCGCGTCGAGGCTGGCCATCGACTGGGGTGATGCCCCCCTTTCGTTCCGCACTCTAATCTGGTGCACGACACGTATTATGTCGACCCGGATGCTGCTGGCTATCCCACATGTCGGCGAAGTAGTACGTAGTAGTAAGAAGAAGCAAAGAATCATGCGGTATACTAGAGATTCCAACAAGTGACTAGACTACACCGCGTGCAGTATCTCAAATCTCAAATCTCCCTTCCGGTTTATAGGGCTCAAATCTCAAATCTCATCAACCAAGGCATTTTGCGATTGGAGGAATGTATCTCATACTTTGCAAAACTACCCTAATTAAACTCATGCATTAATTACGTAGTTTTTTTCGTTCTCCTCTCCGCCTTGGTCGCGGTGCACAATATTGACCACTCCTATATGACTAGCCGCTCTATCTACATGCGGGACATCAAAGCATCCGGGCCCGCATCCATCCACCAAATCACAGCGAGGTGCTACAATCGAAACTCACGGGTCACCCCGGTGTGGCCGTCATGACCCGTCATATCACAAAACCACACCTTTACCAGCAGTGGTAAAGTGGCCTCGAAGTTGTACTGGACGAAGCAACCATCATTTCACTGGAACGCTCGTTGAAGCCCTTTCTCCCCTTTCTTGAAGAAAACCTCACTCCAGGCTACTCACTTCTGCCATTTTTCTTCTATATGGACGAAGGAAAGGTGGGCGAATCAGTGATGCTGCTATATTTTCATTCCAAGAATCTTCTTTTTGTGAAGCACCGACCGATTCTCACAGCCTATTCTTTTCCCGTTTTCATTGCGAATGTGGTTTCCTTTCGATTGCTTTTTGTTTGTCAGTTCATTGATGGATCCTGGAGCACTAGGCAAAGAGTTGCCGGCGGACAACCCACTAGAGACAGCGATCTCCAGGAAGCGAGCACCGACCAACGAGTTGACCATGTTGGCGGGCCAACCCATGGAGACGAAGAACTCAAAGAAACAAGCACTGGCCAAAGAGTTGATGACGTTGGCACACGAACTCCTCAAAGAAAGTTGGAACAACAGCAAGGGCCCCACCGTGCCTACCCCAGAAACTCTGATGGCCACCTTTGCGTGGCTCAAGGCCGAGTTTGAGGAGATAGTCGCCGTTGAGAAGCAGTATTCCCCTGGCAAGGTGATGGCCCCCATCGAGGACGAGGAGATGTTCCCCGGAGGGATGGGATCCCCCGGTGAGCTGCACAAGGTAAAAAACGAAAGTTGTGGTTTTTGGTTATTTGCAATGTGCTTGCTAATATGTTAGGGTTGTGCAGGTGCCGGTGGACATCCTTGATGATTCCGATGTCGCGGCCCGTCCTGTGGACAACGCCCCAAAGATCGTGTTCGATGTCGCGGTCCGTCCTGTTGGCATCGCCCCGGAGATCGATTCCGATGCCGCTGTCCATCCTGTGGACATCGCCCCAGAGATCGATTCCAATGTCGCGGTCAGTCCATTGGACATCGCACAGAGATCGATTCCCATGCCGTTGTTCGTGCTGTGGTCATTGCCCGAGAGATCGATGACAAGAAATAGTTGGTCGTGCTAATCCTTCAGGGTAGTTTGCATTTCCCTGTGTTTAATTACCAGAACGATGCGTGTTAGCAAACCATCTTAGGGCTAGTGCACTGTCTTGTGTGGGCGGTACTTGCTAGTACTTTTGTTTGATAGTGAATCATGCGAACCCTCTCCGAGTTATAGAAACAGATGTATCCTCACCAACTTTTGATGTAATATATGGCATGCTTAGATGTAAGTTTGAACTGTTTATCATATTAGCAGGGCTTATTTGATGATTCTTGGTGTTAGTAGGCTAGCTACTGTGCGAGCTATAGTACTTGCAAAACACTCACTGAAGAGAAATGTTGGGGCTGATGAGCTCGTGGTACGCTTATACTGATCTGTCGTCGATCGGCCAATAGCCCAAGCTCCTAAAATTGTAGGCTTAGCGATCGATCAGACAATAGTCGACACAGATACATTCAGAGCTCATTTGGTTCATAGGTTAGGAAAATCGTAGCAGAATTACAGAGACGTACAACACAAAATCATAGCATTAGAGAGATGTCCCCCCGTTTCAAAATAGATGAGTCAACTTTGAAACGGAGGGAGTACAGATCCTAGGCGGGCTAGTTTGGCCTAGTGGGTTTTAGTGATATGACGTGGTACAGTGCCGTCCAGTCTTCATGTGTGGTAGCAGTACTGCGGGTAGAGTAAGTTTTCTTGAAGAAGCGGAATTCAACGAAGTCATGATGGTTCCTTCGTCCGACTAACTTACAGTGGGAAAGGTTGAGCCTGCGCTACGACCGGGGTAGACCAGGATAATTTTGTGCATGGCAGGTAGACCAGGATGGTCGACGTCCCACATGTCGGCGAATGAAAGTATTCTTTCCGATATAGTGGACGAGCAACGAGTATTCATTGTTTATTTTTGATGAAACCTATTGTCTCCACTGTTACGACGGAGGAGTGTGAAACACGGCAGCCCACTGAACTTGGCATGTGCACCACTCCCTCCTTCCTCATGTAATACTACCATAGTGTTGACTATAAGGTTACAACTTTTTCTCACTTTCTCTCTATCTATTTCCTCTCAAATGTTTTTTACCTTTCTTTTTTAGACGCAATTGTTTTTTATGCCTCTTTTTTTAGAATTAGTTTTTTATACCTAGGAGCACGTGTAGAGACGAGCTCCTGCATATCCCACTCCTTGACTTTGTCAATGCCTCTCTCTCCTCCACATAAGCGGGCTTGTCGAGAAGACAAGAGATGATCTCTTAGCACAATATGTTTCACCATGTTTTTAGGAATAACTAGTTATTGATATAAGGCTAAGTGATGATCCATTGTACACATGTTTTTTTGTCATCTCTAAATTACATGCAAGACTTATGATAAGGCTATCTTATCAACCATTGTACATGCCCTTTATAGCCCAGAATTTTACTGGTAGTACTTGCTATGAATGCGGGCAGCTGGCCTCTGTGGGGGGAGCGCGCGCGGGGAGGTGGTGGGGTGCGGGAGGGGTTCTGGTGGGCCAGGGCGGTAAGAAGCGGGCTTGGAAGTGGTGCGGACTCCCGCATGGCCCACCTCACATTATCACCACATATTTCTTGGAGTCCGTGCATGGCGGGCGATCTCTTCTCCCTCCCCCGTCTCTCTCCTCTCAGCCGACGCCCGCCGAGCGATTAGATTTCGGTTATCGACGGTTTATTCAATTGCAATCCCACATGTCCGTGAAAATGCAAGACAACGCGTGTCCCCTCTGGTGAGCGGCGTGCGAGCCGGACTGTCGGGGGTGCGACGTGAACGCGACGCGTACGAGTTGTAAGTGTGCCACCTTTTCCTTTTGAACTTGCAAAGCGTAACATTTTCGTGCGATCTATTGATAGAAATCCAGAACAAAATGACGAGGTGGTGCTTTCCCGCGCGTTAGGCGGGCTAGTTTGAGTGATATGACATGCTACAGTGCCGCCCACTTGCTCCATTTTTATGTAAGCAAGAGTCTACACTCTTACGTGGGAGGAGTGCGAAACACGGCGGCTGATTTTGATCGAGGGATAACTGTTCCCTGCGAAATAATGGAGCACTGTTAGCGATTATAGCATGATAGTTAGGGCATCTCCAGCGCCGGCCCTCAAATTTACACCGGCATCTGTCCGAGGACACTGGTGGATGCAATCCAATGCTGCCTGCATACCTTTCGACAACTATATGAACTAACCGGACGAAATTCGTGCAAACAAAGCAAATTTCAAATTGACCATATGAAATTCATTACATTTCGAGAACTTTTCCTATAAACTAGACGAAATTCATTACATATTTCGCACAAACAGTACTAAAACCTACTGTAAACCTAATCTAAACGATCGCCGGGCCCCGACCACAATGTCCGGCCCTGAACCCGAGAAAGCTGGCCATTGCCTTTGTCTCCTCCTTATCCGCCTCGATAACCTCCTCCTCCGGAGCACAAGGTTATGTAGATTTCTGCCTCCACGTCGCGGTCAAGCGGCTAATCGGCCGCCGATTTTTATCCCACCAAGCTTGGCGTCGACTGAGTGGAGGAGCGGTGGCCTTCCTGGGACCAGAGCGGTGGCGACCTACCGTGTACTACTCTTCCTCGCTGCCGGCTTCGTGGTCGTGGCGGCGGAGGGCGGCCGGGGGGGGAGCCGGCGATCTCTTTCGTCTGCTCCTGCGAGAGTACGTCCAAGAGAGCTTTGGAGCGCGCTCGGAGTGGAGCCACCGATGTCCTTCATCTGCTCCTGCGACAGTATGTCCAAGAGAGCTTTGGAGTGCCCGAAGGCCATGGTTGGAGTGGTGCCAACAGAAGGAAGGGCCGGAGGAGAATGAGTGTGGGTCTTTGGCTATGGCTGGGAGCTGGGGCTCAAGTTAATATAGCGGGCGAATGGCAATGAGCCACGGCAGGCGGATGGACGGCTGGCACTGGAGTAGGTTCGTCGGTAGCCATCGTGTAACGCGGAGCAATCGCTTGCACCGGGATACCGCGCGGGTGGCACTCTCTCGGCCATCGCGCTACTGCAATGCCGGCGCCAGTGAGAGGTCGTGTCGGGCGTGAATGCGGACACTGCTTCAGTGACTTAACCGCAGGTGCTTTGTCTCACTGACATGTGGGCCCAACAGGCATCAGGCCCGCATGTCAGCGACACACCAACTGCACCTGCAGTTAAGGCCGGTGAGTGCGGCATTGACGTTCCGGAGAGACGGTGATCGTTTCAGGCGGGAATCGCGCGCTAGCGATGGAAGGGGTTTCGGTAGGCCAGGGCGGTCAGACGCTGGCATGGTGGTAAAATGTGAACTCATGGATGACGAGCCTTTGAAGCGTATGCGGCACGTATTGACAAGCAGGCGTCCATGCAACCGCTCTTGTCGCCAGCTAGCATTCGACGACCACCATTACACACCACACAACCATACATAGCTTACGAATAATAGACGAATCAATCAGACACACACTCGTGTGAAGTGGCACTATGATTGGTTGCTCACGATAGTACATACTCCGCACCATAGTACCCTCTCTAGCTAGGCTGTTTTATAGATTATCGTTCTGACGGACGATATACATGAGCAAGGCGCCGAGTCACGAGTATGACCGTTGGTGTTGATCCAGGTGAATACATGCTCGGTGTTCGCGGAGGCCTCCAGCAAACGTCTAAGCAGTAATGTCACATACGCATAATTTTGGTTTTTATTTCTTTCTCCACTGACAGGTAGGCCCGCATAGATAGATAGATAAAGAACACGAGCTGATGAGGCGCATGCGGATTGTTTGACTGGTCAACCAGACAAATACAGAGCTATACGTCGAGCCAGTGACCGTATAATCACCATATCTCGTATACAATGATCAAAGTGAGCTATCAAGACAAGTTCAATGACCGCCAATGCATTTTACTCGGTAATAAATGACCAGGATTGAAGGGGACTCCAAATTTCCTTCGTCTTCTGTCCTTGAGCTCTTGAAAAACCAATGCACTTTACGTTGTCCGGCCACTCCACCCCAGAGCTGTCACCAAGCGTCGTTCATGCCACCGCGCCGCACACTAACCGGTAAGGAAGCGATGGCATCCCACCGCGCCGAGTTCCTCGCCGCCCATGACCGCACACAGAATGGTAGGCAAGCGGTGGCATCCCGCCGTGCCGAGTTCATCGCCGCTCGCGACCTCACACCTACGTGGGCGGAATTTGAAGCTGCCAAGGCCGAATGGGCGGTAGAGTAAGAGGCGGCCAAAGCCGCACAGAGGGAGCGGAAAATTCAGAAAGCACTCAAGAAAAGAGAGGCCTGCCGCCGCAAGAAAGAAGAGGATGCACGCGCTGCTGCGGAGAGGTCAGCGGAGATCCAAGCATGGTGGGGTGTCGCTGACAAAGCCGGGAAGGAGAACGACGGCGTCTGGCCAGCATGTGAGAAGTAGTAGTACTAGTAGTTAGTGTGTGTGTGTGTGTCTGTGTCGCCCGTACGTTTGTTTAATTAATTACGAGCATGTAACAGTACTACTAGTTACTACTGTAGTTTTTAGAGCAAATTACCAGTACATTAGCCTAGACTCAATGGAAAAATTCATCTCCTATGCATCAAATGGCATATCTTTCTCTATAGAAATTGAGATGCATGTCATCTCACTTCCTATGATTTTCATATTCCTATAAAATTCCTATCCTATGAACCAAAGGAGGCCTCTGCTGGAGTAACTACTGTAGCTAGCAGTACTGCTGGTAAGGTTGGTTCCTTCAAGAAGCGGAATTCAAAGTCATGATGGTTCCTTCGTCCGAGCAACTTCACAGTGGGTAAAGTTAGGCCTGTGATTTGACGGCTCATTAGTAATTACTTTGGTGCGACGACCGGGGTGAGTCTCCCTTGGAGTTCTACGGGCATGGCAAGTGGACCAGGATGGTCGACGTCCCACATGTCGGCGAGTGGAAGTATTCTTTCCGATATCGAGGAGCAAGGAAACCGCGTGGTATAGTATCACTGGTGATTTATATTTATTTTTTATTTCTAATGAATGCTAGCGTTCCAACTCTTACGACGAAGGAGTGCCAAACACACGACACGTGCTGGATGTCGCACACGTTAGCGAAAGGAGTGGGACATGTACAGCGTGGTAGAGCGTCTCCACTTCTGGGCCGGAGACCACACGTAGTAGTACTACTGTACTAGTGGTATGAACGATACAAAGTGTGACCCGGAGAGAAAGACACATCTAGTTGGAAGGTCTCGGGGCCTACACGTAAACAAATATAAAACCTAATATATGCCTCCAATTAATATAGTAGTACTAGAGTACTTAGTCACGTACTCCATAACATCACCGAGCATTGCACGTACAACATTTAGTGGTAGTAAGAGACAAATGCCTATATGCCACGCATGTTCATACTATTTGTGCCTTTCTAGTTCACTTACTGCGCTACGTTACACAGGTTCACACGTCCACTCCTGGGTACATGTCCGTCTCGTAGTTCCAGTCCCACGTGTTCTTCATATAGATGGAACGATCCTTGCATGACACGTGCACCTTGATGTTAGATGTGTCGCGTGTTGGCAAAAGGATGAACAAAGCTCACGTAAAAAAATAGAGTGGAAGAACATAGATTCCCGACGACCGAGAAGGAGCAAGGAACCTCGGGGTGGAGCGTCTGCACTCATAATATTTTATATTATTCAGTGATATAAAATCAACCAATCATCTCCACAGCGGACTGGAAGAGTATGAAACACGGCAGCCCAGTGTAGTTACATCATACTAGTACATGGCTAACCCACGCTATCACCATATTTCTTGGCTTCCGTGCGACACCTATCTCTAGTAATCCAGCAGCCCGTATCGCTTCTCCCTCCTCGTTTCTCTCAAAGGCCCTGTTTGGATACTCTAACTCAGTTAAAGGTTAGAGTTAGATTCTAATCCTGAACTAACCCTGAAGTAACTCTAGCGAAATAGGTGTTTGGATGACAGGGTTAGATGGAGCGTGGATACGGCGAGGTGCCTTCATGGGCACTGCGAGAGGGAGGGAGGGAGGGAGAGGACGAGAAGCTTCGAGGAAGTGGGGAGGGATCTGCTACGGGAAGAGCGAGAGAAAAATGTGTTTTTAGTGTCCCGAAAAGAACTAACCCAAATAAGCACCTCTTGGGTGGGTTAGATTTTTTTGGTTTAGTTGAGTTCAAACTAACCCAAACTAACTCTAACATGTGGATCCAAACAGTAACCGAAACTAACCCTCCTGTTTGGATATTTTTGGGTTAGTTGAGTTCAAACTAACCCAAAGTAACCCTCCTGTTTGGATATTTTTGGGTTAGTTGAGTTCAAATCACACAGCCCGACCTTTCCAGCAGTAAGTAAGTTGAATCCGCTACTCCCTCACCCTCCTCGCCTCTCTGTCAAACCGCCTACGCGAAAACTGCCGCGCGTACTATCCGGGAAAAGCCCCGCCCTCAACTTTTATCTACGCGAAAATAGTTCGAGCTTGTTCGTTCTATATATATACTAGTACTGTATGTTTATTCACCCGTGGGGTTGTTCAATGAATGGAGGGCCGGGGAGCACAAGTGAACAATACTACTACTAGTAGTAGTAGGTAGGAGTCGTACAGGTAGTCACCTTAAATAGAGTGTTTCTTTTCTTTAATGCCACGTACACAAATTGAAACGCTTGTTGTGGAGAGAAAAAGATAATCACTCCACTATATATGTACGCAGGGGCCTGAGCGCTTGCTTTACTAGGGTTGCTCTCTTCATTCTCTCATCCTCTCCAGATATAAACAAGACAGCGGTAGCGACATTTTCTCTCTGCTCACCGCTGGTCACAGATCCGGCCGGATCCCTTCGGCTGGTGTGTGTAGAGGACTAGGTGCATCGTTCACGTGGTCATCCCCGGCGAGGGAGGAAACCCACAGCTGCCGGACGGGCCCGATCCTCTGCCCGTGCCGTTCTCTCCGACACAGCACCGGCTCGGGAGGTCCTCCGCCCCTTCTTCCTCCCTGCCGTATTGTCTGCAGATCCGACCTGCTGCCACCGACATCCCGACGACCCTCAAGTATAAGTTCTTCGAAAGCGGCCTTGCTCTACTGACCCAGCTCCCCACGTGTCTGCATGTGCATCTTTTTCTACTCCCACCAGCTCTTCCAAAGCCACCTAAATTTTTAGTATTATTAGAGGTAAAGCTACTTCATGCATTCGAATCTAGGGCTTTGTTCAAACAGCGAAGAAAAGGGGGGAAAGTTGTAGCATGAATCTAGGACTTGATTCAAAGAGGAAATAATATGGTGAAAGTAGTAGAGACCGGATACCCAACCGGTCTCTTGGTTGAAAAGGGAAATAATGGGAAAACGCAGTACAAACTGGATAAGGAACAGATCTATTATTGGTTAAAAAAAGGATAGAAAGTGGCGGCTGGTGGAGAAGTCAACAGAGTATGTCCAGGATTAGATTTGTTGCCCTCGCATAGTAAAAGGTCTCCAGGATTAGAATTGCTGCCCTCACATAGTAAAAGGTCTCAGGATTAGATTTGCTGCCCTCACATAGTAAAAGGTCTCCAGGATTAGATTTGCTGCCCTCACATAGTAAAAGGTCTCGAGGATTAGATTTGCTGCCCTCACATAGTACAAGGTCTCCAGGATTAGGTTTTCTGCCCTCACATAGTAAAAGGTCTCCAGGATTAGATTTGCTGCCCTCACATGGAATGAACAAACTCTGCATCACCACTTTATGCCTCCTTGTAGGTACATTGTGCTGATGCGTCCACTGTCGCATGTCCTTATACCAACCTTTTGTTGTTGTTAATGTAAGGGCGCATGTAAAATGAATCGATCACACTGTTACCTTAGGGACATGTCTAACCAGTGTTATTGTTAATCTAATGCCTCCAGTTATAAGATGCAATTAAACTGTGTTACAAATGGCACTCCTGCTGTTTTCCCCAGTACGATAAGTAAGTTGCTCCTTTACGCTGCTCAGTGTCCTAGTGTCCCCACGGTCCCATGCCCTTAAACCAACTCTTTAGCTGCTGTTGATTTACTTTATCTGGTAAACAAGCAATGCCACCATTAAAGTAATCCCATATTTGAGGAATCTCATTGTTGATCGTAATGCTTCTGGTAACATGAAGAATTGCTGACGTTTTAAAATTTCTACTATCCTTGCGTGATTGCCATGAACATAATTAAGATGCTTCTATTCATTTCGTATATGTTCCGTATATTCTTATTGACCAGCAACTGTTTACTTTCTATCTTTTTGTGCAGATAGGGATATCCATTTCACCTTGTTGCTATTGTGATCGTTTGGTGATCTGCACAAAACACTTTTTTGGAATGAGTGTCTTGTGCAGTTCAACTAAAATGTCACGTGGGCAACATCTCTCAATTTTGGTGGAACTGCACAAAATGGTGATTGGAGTTTCCAAAATCTCCGTCAAGTTCTGCTGGTAATCTCGTGCAACATTTTATTAGCCTTTGCAAGATGAGCCGTCACTGTCACCACAATGGCACATTATTTTAGTGGAACTGCACAAAAGGATAAGAAAATTATAGTTGCACCTTACATGAGCCGGACAGCCACCCTTAATGTTCCTCAATTTTAGTGCAACTACTAAAGAAGAACCTGCCAGCTCACGAGAGCAAGTACTTCTTGCTAGCTGAATGATGCAATCTTTGCTTCATTTCAGGTGAACTGCAGAAAAAGGCGCATGAATTGAATCATGGAACTCCAGGCAGGCCTCATCCTAGTGGAGCTGTAGGTTGAGTAAAGGAGGCCACTATTAAAGTGAAATCATGCTCTCCTGGTTTGTGGTGTGCAAACAGGAATACTCAACTACAGATGTTGTGATGGTCAAGAGCATTCGCCAAGTTCTTCGATTGTATGACATGGCTAGCCAAGATGGATTTAATACCGATATTCACTTTATCAAAAGGCTCTAATGGGTTGGTTCTGAATCTTGCAAGCTGGGAATCAACGAGATGTGTAGGCACCTTTGTTGTACTTATTATTTGAATCTTATTTGTTGGTTCTGAATCTTGCAAGCTGGGAATCAATGAGATGTGTAGGCATCTTTGTTGTACTTATTATTTGGATCTTATTTGTTGGTTCTGAATCTTGCAAGCTGGGAATCAATTAGATGTGTAGGCATCTTTGTTGTACTTATTATTTGGATCTTATTTGTTGGTTCTGAATCTTGCAAGCTGGGAAACACGGCATGATGATGTAGAGGACAACAACCATAACAAACAGTTCAAACCTGGTAGTATTATCTTTGTGAAAGCGCGACAAATGTGTTGATCGTGTGCGTCCTGAGAATAATAATTCTAATTGTTGTGCATGTTGATCCTGTGGCACTGATAGAACGAGCCAATGCATTGCTTGTTTTAAGTATAAATTTCTATTAAAGCTAATTAAATTTAAGTAAAGTGACCACTAACTCCTATTATTACAGGACCAATACAGACCTGCTCGTGAACCGACGTGTGGCCGGAGTAGGTTTCTTAATGGAGGCGTTTGAATGCGCCAAGGGTGCATCTTCTGCCGGGCGTGCAGCGGACGAGGGAGGGGTAGTAACTGTTGTCTCCTGTACACACTCAGTTTACTGTTGAATCCAGTTCCCCAAGAGCTGAAAAACGAACTGCTGCCGCCTACACCCTCGTTCACTTGAAAGAGACTCTAATGGCGATCCGAGGGGTGAGCCTGCTGGATATGGACTTCAGCAAGGAGTTCCCCTTTGAGTTCGCCGTTCAGTCCTATGGCTGCACCAAGTTGAATGTGATGTACACCAACGATCCGGACTCGGTGAAGCTCTGCCTCGCCGAGTTCAAGCAGTACCTATAGGACGAGAAAGCACAAGGTTGTAGGACTAGACCTTGTGCCCATCCATTCGTCTCCTGACAGGGACCAGCGGATCGCCGTCGCCCAGGTATGTGTGCGGGACGAGGTTCTCATCTACCACTTCTGTAGGGCCATCAGAGGTTTTGGAGCATTCGCCCGTTTCATCGGCAGCGCCGACTGCACCTTCGCTACGGTGGAGAGAAGGAAGAACGCGACGATTCGGCCATCTGGTGCAACAAGCTTGTCGACATCCAGAAGCAATACAAGATCATCAGCAACGGGCAGGAGAAGGACTCCGTGGTTGACCTCGCCGAGACCATCATCGACCCCTGATACGCCAACATGAAAGAAGACAACGATACCAAGGACCTGAACATGTGGGAGGTACCTCTGAATCTAGCCTACATAACCTACGCGGCCAAGGACGCATACGCATGCTACGACATGTACAGGCAGATCTTGGACATGAGGGCGTGTCTGCTTCCCATAACCGACGAGTACACGGACAGCCGCAGCGTCATGATCAAGCGTGCCAGGAAGGTCTAGATGTTGCACTTTATCTGTTTATAAGCACCTTTATCATCTGAGTGTTTCATGCATTAGCCTAAGTGTCGTAATTATATGTTTTGTCCGAAATTTTTCTTTTAAGAACCCATTAACCTGTTTGCTTTTTTAGTGGCTATTTGCTTATGTATGTAACTATTTCACTTGTCCGTTAAAAAAACTAGTTCACTCGGCTGCCGTGCTTTGAATCTCCTTCCTCCCAACATATTCCCCTCCTCATGTGGACCCAGTAGGTCTCGTACACAGACATATGAAACCAACCACCTATCCATTTGTATTTCTTTATTTTGTTCAATCTTTCGTCGTCTTCCTATACAACTCAGTTCTATTTTTTGTTTTCATTAATCCTATATCTGAATTTTCTCCCACTTTCTTTTTCGATGTAAACTGAGTTTTCTCCCAGTACTTTCCCTAGAACCAACTCAACTGTCCCACGTCTAGCCTAAAAAATAATAATACCCCATGTACTATTAACTCATCAAATTTAAATGATATTTTATTTCATAAGTTGAAAGTTCTTACAAAATAATAATAATAATTGTTTATATATAACTTGGCAAGTTAACTCCTAGTGATTGCGTACATAAGCTTGCAAAGATTTTACTGTCCAATGCAGTAATAGACGTGCAATCATGTGCTTATGTTTTTGTAACATTTCTCCGTCTAGCCCAACATGATATTTTCACCCAGCCCAGCAAGTCCGCGGATTTCGAGAAAAATGCAAATGGGCTTTAAATTCTACCATACATATAAACGGGTTGCATAGATGCTACATCATTGTTTCACCTAGCCCACCAAATGGACTAAAAAACAAATGGACTGGCTGGCATGTGGGCCAATAGGTCGAAGCCTAAGAAGGCGTTGGATTTACATCCAACGGTCGGCATTCTTCTTCAATCTCTCGTCTTCTTCCCCCAGCGCTACCGGGACCGCCTGCTCCAGCCTCCGGCGTCCAGCGGCGTTGTTTTGCGCTCCTCAGCGAAACGCTACCCCGCCGACGGCCAGGCCATCCCTCCACTCCGCACCTCCTGTTATTCTCTGCCGAGTGTAGGCCCACCCCGCACCCGAACCAGTCAAGTTTCCCACTCCTCTCCATCTGCGACTCCACTGCCGCGTCTTCCCCATCTCCGCATCGTTCCAGTCTGGGGCCTCGCCGTCGTCCACCGCCTCGGTGCGCTCGGCGCGGCGTGGTCAACATACGAGAGTCATCGGAAGAGGACTGTACGTGGAGAGCCTGATGGCTGGGACCCACGAGGTCCATGGTCGCACGCAAGGAAAGTTCCTCCTTATTACGCACTGTACGTGGACTGTACATGGGAAGGGCTTCTATATTTCGCAAAAAAAAACGTTCCCCCCGCTGGCAGGTCGGACCCACCAGCTATATCTTCGCACGCAAGGAAGTGCCTCCTTATTACGCACAAAAAATGAATACCCCTGCTATCTGGGACCCACCATAGTGGGTGGCTGACTTGTGGGCCTACTAAGTTGACGGGGACGGAGGCCTTTGTCAACTTAGTCAATATGAACAATTCTAGCTCCAGTGATCGTACGATGTCCATCCAACGGCCATAGTGCTTCTTCAACCTCTGGTCTTCTTGCTCCCGCTGCCCAAAGCACCGCCGGTCGTGCCGCGTGCTCCTACCACCCGTGGCCGGCTATGATGCCGCGGAGGCCTCACTGCCCCCTACTACTCCCACCGCTGGCCAGGGCATCCCTCTACTCACCCACACCCCCTGTTATTCTGCGGCGACGGCAGCCTCACGACGCAGCCGAACTAGTGAACCCTCGTACTCCTCTCCGCGTGGGCATCCACTGCCGCGTCTTCCCCGGCTCCACGTCGTCCCCTTCCTAGGCCTCGCCGTCATCCACCGCCTTGGTGCTCTCGGCGCGGTGTGGTCAATGTGGTCAATGACCGACTTCCATAGGATGAGTACTGTACGTGGAGAGGCTGACAGCTGGGTCCACGGCCGCAGCTGGGTCCACGGCCACAGCCCAGTTTTTTTGTGATTTGCCAAGTAAGTCACTTTGTCAGGCCTGTTGGGCTGCAAATCTTTCAAGACAAGGAGAGCTTCATTCGGCTGGCCGAGAAAATGGCCTATCAGTAATGAGAAATGGGTTGTACATTTTTAAAACACATCAAACCGGCAATTAGTTTCAAATTTCTTTTTTTTCATTTCAATATTTTAAATTGCATTGATTTTTATGCATGGACAATTTGTTGGATTTTATATTGATATACATTTATTTTTAAAATCAGTTTGAATGTGACTCGAAATTTCGGGATTAAAAACAGTTCGGACCGCACCGAAATATGCAAAATTTCGTATAATTTTTTAACCGTGGCCACAATATGGGCTGTAATGCTAAAAAAAGAATATGGGCTCCAAAAAAACCTTAAGAATTAGCAAATGGGCTGTAAATTATTAGAAATAATGGCAGATGGGTTGTATGCTGTTTTCCACAAATTTGAGGCTTTCCTAAAAAAAGGTTGACGCACAAGCAGTGACTGTTGGATTTCCATCCAACGGCCGTCGTGCTTCTTCAATCTCTGCTCTTCCTGCTCCAGCCGCTCAAACAAGCGCCGGCGGGACTGCCTGCTCCCTCCTCCCCGCGGCCGGCTGTGCTGCCGCGCAGGCCTCACCGCCCCACCTACTCCCATCGCTGGCCTAGCCATCCCTCTACTCACCCACACCTGCTATTATTCTCCGGCGACGGCAGACGAACCAGTAAACCCTCGTACAGTCGTACTCCCCTCCGCGTGGGAAACAACTGCCGAGTCTTCCCTGCCTCCGTGTCGTTCCCTTCCTAGGCCTCGCCGTTGTCCACCGCCCTGGTGCTCTCGGCGCGGCCTGGTCAACGTGGTCAACGACCGACATGCATCTGAAGTGGACTGTACGTGGAGAGGCTGACAGCTGGGTCCACGGCCGCACGCAAGGACATGCCTCCTTATTACGCGCAAAATAATGATTCATCCACCTGACATCTGGGACCCACTGAAAGGGCCTCTGTATTTTGCAAAAATACGTTACCGCCGCTGACAGCTTGGACCCACCAGCTATATCTTCGCACGCAAGGAAGTGCCTCCTAATTACGCACAAAAAAATGAATACTCCCCCTGCTAGCTGGGACCCAGTATAGTGGCAGGCTGACTTATGGGCCTGCTAAGTTGACGGGGACGGAGGGCTTTGTCAACTTAGTCAATATGCACGATTCTAGCTCCAGTGACCGTACGATGTCCATCCAACGGCCGTAGTGCTTCTTCAACCTCTGGTCTTCTTGCTCCAGCCGCCCAAACCAGCGCCGGTCATGCCTCGTGCTCCTGCCTCCCATGGCCGGCTACGATGCGGCGGAGGCCTCACCACCCCCTACTACTCCCACCGCTGGCCAGGCCATCCCTCTACTCACCCACAGCCCCTGTTATTCTGCGGCGATGGCAGCCTCACACCGCAGCGAACCAGCGAACCCTCATACTCCTCTACGCGTGGGCATCCACTGCCGCGTCTTCCCCGGCTCCGTGTCGTCCCCTTCCTAGGCCTCGCCGTCGTCCACCGCCCTGGTGCTCTCGGCGCGGCGTGGTCAACGTGGTCAAGGAACGGCTTCCATCGGACGTGAACTGTACGTGGAGAGGCTGACAGCTGTGTCCACGGTCGCAGCAAGGAAGTGCCTCCTTATTACGCGCAAAATAATTATTCCTCCACCTGACAGCGGGGACCCACCGGACTGGCCATCGTATTTCGCGAAAAAACGTTTCCCCCTGACTGCTGGGACCCACTAGCTACATCTTCGCACGCAAGGAAGTGCGTCCGGGCAGAAAAAACGATTCACCCCCCTGACTGCTGGGACCCACCAGCTACATCTTCGCAGGCAAGGAAGTGCCTGACAGTCGGGACCCACCTAGTCGAAGCGTATGTAGCGTTGTCATTCTGGTCGCAAACGTGTACGTACATACTGGTCGTTGTAGAGGCGCGCACGTGTCGTAGTAGAGGCGTGAACATAGCATGTACACATACGTACAGCGGCCAGGGTGCAAGAAAGAAAATACGGCCACGTACGTACATATGGGCAGGGTCTCGAACGCCTACTCGCGCATACGTACGGCCAGGGCTCGTGTACATGGCTGGGTCAGAACGGAGAAACAGCGTCGTCGTCGTGTTCATGGGGAGCCAACTGGCTGGGTCGGAACGGAATGCGTCGTCGTGTTCATCGGGAGGGCTTGGACGGAACAGCCGATGGAAACGAGGCCTGGCGTACCGCAGAACGGAGAAAACAGCCTTGTGTTCATCCGGCCACGTTCGAAACAGGATCCTGTTCATCGGGAGGGGTCTAGCGTACCGCAAAACGGAGGAAACGGACCTCCTACGGTCGAAACGCGGGTCCTGTTGATCGGGAGGGGTGTGGCGTACCGCAAAACGGAGGAAACAGACTTGTGTTGGAGCGCTACGGTCGATACGGGGTCAGGTTCATCGGGAGGGGTGTGGCGTACCACAAAACGGGACTCCACGGGATACTGTTCATCTCCACCGTCGACCCCCTGCAGCCTCCATGGGCTATTCATCCACCGTCGACCTCCTCCAGCCTCCACCTGCGACTGTTCATCCACGGGCTCCTCTTCATCCAGCCTCCACCGCGCGCTACTCCACCGGCTACTATTCAACCAGCCCTCTCCACGGGCTCTTGTTCAACCACCCCTCCACGGGTTACTGTTCATCCAGCCCTCCACCATCTACTATTCATCCTGCCCTCCATGGGGTGGTCATGTTCATCCTGCCCTCCACGGGGTCCTGTTCATCCAGCCCCAACCGGCTCGAATGATCGGGGTCCTGTTCATCCAGAGGCAACGCCACGGGGTCCTGTTCATCCACCCCCACCGGGAACTGTTCATCCAACCCCCCTAGCAACACTCACTATTCATCCGGAGGCAGGATCGATCGGCTTCAGTTAGCAGCAGTAGCGAAGGAATCACTCGATCGGGTTCAGTTAACAGCCATCGATCGATCGCTCGGGTTCAGTAACGCGTAGCCTGCAGTGCAATCGCTCGGGTTCAGTTAGAGCCCAACGCCTCGCTCGGGTTCAGTTAGAGCCCAACACCTCGCACACACGCGCGTACATACGAGAGAAACGCGCATCGCTCGGCCCCCGACCACCCACCGTAACCGGGGACACCCCGATATTTTCCTCGCCCTCGCTTCTACCACGGTTTTTTCCGTCATGGACGGCCCAAAGAATGTCATGCAGCTGCGTCTCCGGCCCGCCCAGGACGAGAAGCCCATTTTCTGTCATGAATTTTTGTCATAGAAGTAGGACCCCACCACATCTATAATGATACCGTGTTTTGTCACAATTATCGTCATAGAAGTGTCATAAGTATGATAGAAAAGATTTTCGTTCAGCCCAAACTGTCACGAATGTGTCTTTTTTTCGTAGTGAAACTAAACGATCATCGTGCTAAGCTAATGGATGGGTCAAGTCAATCACATCGTTCTCTAATGATGTGATCTCGTTCATCAAATGACAACTCATGTCTATGGCTAGGAACCTTAACCATCTTTGATTAACGAGCTAGTCAAGTAGAGGCATACTAGTGACACTCTGTATGTCTATGTATTCACACATGTACTAAGTTTCCCGTTAATACAATTCTAGCATGAATAATAAACATTTATCATGAAATAAGGAAATAAATAATAACTTTATTATTGCCTCTAGGGCATATTTCCTTCAGTCTCCCACTTCCACTAGAGTCAATAATCTAGTTCACATCGCCATGTGATTTAACACTAATAGTTCACGTCACCATGTGATTAACACCCATAGTTCACATCATCATGTGACCAATACCCAAAGGGTTTACTAGAGTCAATAATCTAGTTCACATCGCTATGTGATTAACACCCATAGAGTACTAAGGTGGGATCATGTTTTGCTTGTGAGAGAAGTTTAGTCAACGGGTCTGCCACATTCAGAGCCATATGTATTTTGCAAATATTCTATGTCTACAATGCTCTGCACGGAGCTACTCTAGCTAAAAGCTCCCACTTTCAATATGTATCCAGATCGAGACTCAGAGTCATCTAGATCGGTGTCAAATCTTGCATCGACGTAACTCTTTACGACGAACTCTTTATCACCTCCATAATAGAGAAATATTTCCTTAGTCCTCTAAGGATAATTTTGACCAATGTCCAGTGATCTACTCTTAGATCACTATTGTACCCCTTGCCAAACTTAGGGCAGGGTATACAATAGGTCTGGTACATAGCATGGCATACTTTATAGAACCTATAGTTGAGGCATATGGAATGACTTTCATTCTCTTTCTATCTTCTCCGTGGTCGGGCTTTAAGTCTTACTCAACTTCACACCTAGCAACACAGGCAAGAACTCCTTCTTTGACTGTTCTATTTTGAAGTACTTCAAAAACTTGACAAGGTATGTACTAATTGAAAAAACTTATCAAGCGTCTTGATCTATCTCTATAGATCTTGATGCCCAATATGTAAGCAGCTTCACTGAGGTCTTTCTTTAAAAAAACTTTCAAACACTTCTTTATGCATTCCAGAAAATTCTACATCATTTTCGATCAACAATATGTCATTCACATATACTTATCAGAAAGGTTGTAGTGCTCCCACTCACTTTCTTGTAAATACAGGCTTCACCGCAAGTCTGTATAAAACTATATGCTTTAATCAACTTATCAAAGCATATATTCCAACTCCGAGATGCTTGCACCAGTCCATAGATGGATCGTCGGAGCTTGCACATTTTGTTAGCACCTTTAGGATTGACAAAACCTTCTGGTTGCATCATATACAACTTTACTTTAATAAATCCATTAAGGAATGCAGTTTTGTTATCCATTTGCCAGATTTCATAAAATGCGGCAATTGCTAACATGATTCAGATAGACTTAAGCATCGCTACGAGTGGGAAAATTTCATCGTAGTCAACACCTTGAACTTGTCGAAAACTTTTCGCGACAATTTGAGCTTTGTAGATAGTAACACTACTATCAGCGTCCGTCTTCCTCTTGAAGATCCATTTATTCTCAATGGCTTGCCGATCATCGGGCAAGTCAACCAAAGTCCATACTTTGTTCTCATACATGGATCCCATCTCAGATTTCATGGCCTTAAACCATTTTGCGGAATCTGGGCTCATCATCACTTCCTCATAGTTCGTAGGTTCGTCATGGTCAAGTAACATGACCTCCAGAACAGGATTACCGTACCACTCTGGTGCAGACCAAACTCTGGTTGACCTACGAGGTTCGGTAGTAACTTGATCTGAAGTTTCATGATCATCATCATTAATCATCCTCACTAATTAGTGTAGGTATCACTGGAACTGATTTCTGTGATGAACTATTTTCCAATTCGGGAGAAGGTACAATTACCTCATCAAGTTCTACTTTCCTCCCACTCACTTCTTTCGAGAGGAACTCCTTCTCTAGAAAGGATCCATTCTTAGCAACAAAGATCTTGCCTTCGGATCTGTGATAGAATGTGTACCCAATAGTTTCTTTTTGGGTATCCTATGAAGATTTACTTCTCCGATTTGGGTTCAAGCTTGTCATGTTGAAACTTTTTCACATAAGCATCGCAGTCCCAAATTTTTAAGAAACGACGGCTTAGGTTTCTCGCCAAACCACAGTTCATACGGTGTCATCTCCACGGATTTAGATGGTGCCCTATTTAATGTGAATGTAGTTGTCTCTAATGTATAACCCCAAAACGATAGTGGTAGATCGGTAAGAGACATCATAGATTGCACCATATCTAATAAAGTATGGTTACGATGTTCGGACACACCATTACACTGTGGTGTTCCAGGTGGCGTGAGTAGTGAAACTATTTCACATTGTTTTAACTGAAGGCCAAACTCGTAACTCAAATATTTTACCTCTGCGATCATATCGTAGAAACTTCTATTTTCTTGTTACGATGATACTCCACTTCACTCTGAAATTCTTTGAACTTTTCCAATGTTTCAGACTTGTGTTTCATCAAGTAGATATACCCATATCTGCTCAAATCATGTGTGAAGGTCAGAAAATAACGATACTTGCCGTGAGCCTTAACACTCATCGGACCGCATACATCAGTATGTATTATTTCCAATAAGTCAGTTGCTCACTCCATTGTTCCGGAGAATGGAGTCTTAGTCATCTTGCCCATGAGGCATGGTTCGCATGCATCAAGTGATTCATAATGAAGTGATTCCAAAAGTCCATCAGCATGGAGTTTCTTTTTGCGCTTTACACCAATATGTCCTAAACGGCAGCGCCACAAATAAGTTGCACTATCATTATTAACTTTGCATCTTTTGGCTTCAATATCATGAATATGTGTATCACTACGATCGAGATCCAACAAACCATTTTCATTGGGTGTATGACCATAGAAGGTTTTATTCATGTAAATAGAACAACAATTATTCTCTAACTTAAATGAATAACCGTATTTCAATAAACATGATCCAATCATATTCATGCTCAACGCAAACACCAAATAACATTTATTTTAGGTTCAACACTAATCCCGAAAGTATAGGGAGTGTGCGATGATGATTATATCAATCTTGGCACCACTTCCAATACACATCGTCACTTCACCCTTAACTAGTCTCTGTTCATTCTGCAACTCCCATTTCGAGTTACTACTCTTAGCAACTGAACCAATATCAAATACCGAGGGGTTGCTATAAACACTAGTAAAGTACACATCAATAACATGTATATCAAATATGTTTTGTTCACTTTGCCATCCTTCTTATCCACCAAATACTTGGGGTAGTTCCGCTTCCAGTGACCAGTCCCTTTGCAGTAGAAGCACTCAGTTTCAGGCTTAGGTCCAGACTTGGGCTTTTTCACTTGAGCAACAACTTGCTTGCCGTTCTTCTTGAAGTTCCCATTTCTTCCCTTTGCCCCTTTACTTGAAACTAGTGGTCTTGTTAACCATCAACACTTGATGCTCTTTCTTGATTTCTACCTTCATCGATTTCAGCATTGCGAAGAGCTCGGGAATTACTTTCGTCATCCCTTGCATATTATAGTTCATCACGAAGTTCTAGTAACTTGGAGATACTGACCAGAGAACTTTGTCAATTACTATCTTATCTGGAAGATTAACTCCCACTTGATTCAAGCAATTGTAGTACCCAGACAATCTGAGCACATGCTCACTGGTTGAGCTATTCTCCTCCATCTTGTAGGCAAAGTACTATCAGAGGTCTCAGACCTCTCGACACGGGCATGAGTATGAAATACCAATTTCAACTCTTGGAATATCTTATATGCTTCGTGGCGTTCAAAACATTTTTGAAGTCCCGGTTCTAAGCCGTAAAGCATGGTGCACTAAACTATCAAGTAGTCATCATATCGAGCTTGCCAAACGTTCATAACGTTTGCATCTGCTCCTGCAATTGGTCAATCACCTAGCGGTGCATCAAGTACATAATTCTTCTGTGCAGCAATGAGGATAATCCTCAGATCACGGATCCAATCCGCATCATTGCTACTAACATCTTTCAACTTAGTTTTCTCTAGGAACATATCAAAAATAAAACAGGGGAGCTAAACACGAGCTATTGATCTACAAAACAGATATGCAAATACTATCAGGACTAAGTTCATGATAAATTAAAGTTCAATTAATCATATTACTTAAGAACTCCCACTTAGATAGACATCCCTCTAATCATCTAAGTGATCACGTGATCCAAATCAACTAAACCATGTCCGATCATCACGTGAGATGGAGTAGTTTTCAATGGTGAACATCACTATGTTGATCATATCTACTATATGATTCATGCTCGACCTTTCGGTCTCAGTGTTCCGAGGCCATATCTGCATATGCTAGGCTTGTCAAGTTTAACCCGAGTATTCTGCGTGTTCAAAACTGCCTTCCACCTGTTGTATTTGAAGGTAGAGCTTATCACACCCGATCATCACATGGTGTCTCGGCACGACGAACTTTCGCAACGTGCATACTCAGGGAGAACACTTATACCTTGAAATTTAGTGAGAGATCATCTTATAATGCTACTGCCAATCAAAGCAGAATAAGATGCATAAAGGATAAACATCACATGCAATGAATATAAGTGATATGATATGGCCATCATCATCTTGTGCCTTTGATCTCCATCTCCAAAGCACCGTCATGATCACCATCGTCACCGGCGCGACACCTTGATCTCCATCGTAGCATCGTTGTCGTCTCGCCAACTATTGTTTCTATGACTATCGCTACCGCTTAGTGATAATTTAAAAACAATTACAGGGCGATTGCATTGCATACAATAAAGCGACAACCATATGGCTCCTGCCAGTTGCCGATAACTCTGTTACAAAACATGTCATCTCATACAATAAAATTTAGCATCATGTCTTGACCATATCACATCACAACATGCCCCGCAGAGACAAGTTAGACGTCCTCTACTTTGTTGTTGCAAGTTTTACGTGGCTGCTACGGGCTGAGCAAGAACTGTTCTTACCTACGCATCAAAACCACAGCGATATTTCGTAAAGTTAGTGTTGTTTTAACCTTCTCAAGGACCGGGCGTAGTCACACTCGGTTCAACTAAAGTTGGAGAAACAAACACCCGTCAGCCACCTGTGTGCAAAGGACGTCGGTAGAACCAGTCTCGCGTAAGCGCACGCGTAATGTCGGTCCGGGCCGCTTCATCCAACAATACCGCCGAACCAAAGTATGACATGCTGGTAAGCAGTATGACTTGTATCGCCCACAACTCACTTGTGTTCTACTCGTGCATATAACATCTACGCATAAACCTGGCTCGGATGCTACTGTTGGGTAACGTAGTAATTTAAAAAATATCCTACGTACACGCAAGATCATGGTGGTGCATAGCAACGAGAGGGGAGAGTGTCGTCTACGTACCCTCGTAGACCGTAACCGGAAGCGTTATGACAACACGGTTGATGTAGTCGTACGTCTTCACGATCGACCGATCCCAGCACCGAAGTTACGACACCTCCGTGGACTGCACACGTTCAGCTCGGTGACGTCCCACGAACTCACGATCCAGTAGAGCTTCGCGGGAGAGTTCCGTCAGCACGATGGTGTGGTGACGGTGTTGATGAAGTTACCGACGCAGGGCTTCGCCTAAGCACCGCTACGATATGACCGAGGTGGATTATGGTGGAGGGGGGCACCGCACACGGCTAAGGCAGATCAATGATCAACTTCTATGTCTTGGGGTGCCCCCTGCCCCTGTATATAAAGGAGCTAGGGGGGAGGCGGCCGGCCAAGGAGGAGGGCGCGCCAAGGGGGGTGGGAGTAGGACTCCTCCTTTCCTAGTAGGAGTAGGAGAAGGGGGAAGGAGGAGAGAGGGGAAGGAAAGGGGGGCGCCGCCCCCCTCCTTGTCCAATTCGGACTAGAGGGGGAGGGGGCACGCAGCCTGCCCTGGCCGGCCCTCCTCTTCTCCACTAAGGCCCAATAGGCCCATTACACTCCCCGGGGGGTTCTGGTAACCCCCCAGTACTCCGGTATATGTCTGAAACCTCCCGAAACACTTCCGGTATCCGAACATAGTCGTCCAATATATTGATCTTTACGTCTCGACCATTTCAAGACTCCTCGTCATGTCCGTTATCATATCCGGGACTCCGAACTACCTTCGGTACATCAAAACACAAAAACCCATAATACTGATCGTCATAGAACTTTAAGCGTGCGGACCCTACGGGTTCGAGAAGTATGTAGACATGACCGAGACTCATCTCTGGTTAATAACCAATAGCGGAACCTGGATGCTCATATTGGTTCCTACATATTGTACGAAGATATTTATCGGTCAAACCGCATAACAACATACGTTATTCCCTTTGTCATCGGTATGTTACTTGCCCGAGATTCCATCGTCGGTATCTCAATACCTAGTTCAATCTCGTTACCGGCAAGTCTCTTTACTCGTTCCGTAATGCATCATCCTGTTACTAACTCATTAGTCACATTGCTTGCAAGGCTTATAGTGATGTGCATCACCGAGAGGGCCCAGAGATACCTCTCCGACAATCAGAGTGACAAATCCTAATCTCGATCTATGCCAACCCAATAAACACCATCGGGGACACTTGTAGAGCACCTTTATAATCACCCAGTTACGTTGTGACGTTTGGTAGCACACAAAGTGTTCCTCCGGTATTCGGGAGTTGCATAATCTCATAGTCCTAGGAACATGTATAAGTCATGAAGAAAGCAATAGCAACAAACTAAACGATCATCGTGCTAAGCTAATTTATGGGTCAAGTCAATCACATCATTCTCTAATGATGTGATCCCGTTCATCAAATGACAACTCATGTCTATGGCTAGGAAACTTAACCATCTTTGATTAATGAGCTAGTCAAGTAGAGGCATACTAGTGACACTCTGTATGTCTATGTAGTCACACATGTACTAAGTTTCCGGTTAATACAATTCTAGCATGAATAATAAACATTTATCATAAAATAAGGAAATAAATAATAACTTTATTATTGCCTCTAGGGCATATTTCCTTCAAATTAGATTAATAAATGGATTATTAATAATAGGGCCATTAGCCTGCTAATGGCGAATTAGCCTACTAATTGGGTTTTGCTATTGCAAACGGTTATTGAAAAAATATCATGGGCGATGACCTCAGGCAACGCACACAGTTTCTAGGAATAAACCATGTTGGATCAATGAACAATCACACATGACTTTCTCTTGAAAACTGTTTGCGTTAGGCCACCTTGTGCAAACGTTTACCACATAAAAACTATGTGTGATGGACAGCCTTTGCCACACGGTTTCTTCTACCGACCGTGTGTGATGCATTCAATAATGCAAACGATTTAACAGGAAAATTTGTGTGTGATGTACCTGTGAATGGAAACGTTTTCCTTGGAGCGACTGTGTGGGATGTACATACGAACGGACACGTTTAGCGGGGACTGACTGTGTGGGATGTACTTGCGATCGGAAACAATTTCGCCTGTATAATTGTATTTTTTAGCTCTACTGTACGTATTTCCGTATTTGAGCACTCGCCGGTCGCACACGACCTCATTTTGCCGAGCGTGTGTCCTAGGAGGGCATATCCCCGACGGTTTCTGGGTCGTGTGTACTAGTGTATCGACGTAACCATTTACGATGAGCTCTTTGTCACCTCCATAAACTAGAAACATATCCTTAGTCCTTTTCACGTATTTCAGGATGTTCTTGACCATTGTCCAGTGATCCACTCCTCGATTACTTTGGTACCTCCCTGCTAAACTTATAGCAAGGCACACATCAGGTCTGGTACACAGCATTGCATACATGAGAGAACCTATGGCTGGGGCATAGGGAATGACCTTCATTTCTCTCTATCTTCCGCAGTGGTCGGGCATTGAGTCTGACTCAGTTTCACACTTTGTAACACAGGCAAGAACCCTTTCTTTGATTGATCCATTTTGAACTTCTTTAAAACTTTATCAAGGTATGTGCTTTGTGAAAGTCCAATTAAGCGTCTTGATATATCTCTATATATCTTGATGCCCAATATATAAGAAGCTTCACCGAGGTCTTTCATTGAAAAATTCTTATTCAAGTATCCTTTTATGCTATCCAGAAATTCTGTATTATTTCCAATCAATAATATGTCATCCACAAGTCTTGTAAATATTAGAAATGCTACAGAGCTCCCACTCACTTTCTTAGAAATGCTATAGAGCTCCCACTCACTTTCTTGTAAATACGGGCTTCTCCAAAAGTCTGTACAAAACCATATGCTTTGATCACACTATCAAAGCGTATATTCCAACTCCGAGAGGCTTGCACCAGTCCATAAATGGTTCGCTGGAGCTTTCACACTTTGTTAGCACCTTTAGGATCGACAAAACCTTTTGGTTGCATCATATACAACTCTTCTTTAAGATATCCATTAAGGAATGCAGTTTTGACATCCATTTGCCAAATTTCATAATCAAAAAATGCAGCAATTGCTAACATGATTCGGACAGACTTAAGCATCGCTACGGGTGAGAATGTCTCATCGTAGTCAACTCCTTTAACTTGTTGAAAACCTTTCACAACAAGTCGAGCTTTGTAGACAGTAACATTACCGTCAGCGTCACTCTTCTTCTTGAAGATTCATTTATTGTCTATGGCTTGCCGATCATCGGGCAAGTCAACCAAAGTCCACACTTTGTTCTCATACATGGATCCCATCTCAGATTTCATGGCCTCAAGACATTTTGTGGAATCTGGGCTCATCACCGCTTCCTGATAGTTCGCAGGTTTGTCATGGTCAAGTAACATGACCTCCAGAACAGGATTATCGTACGACTCTGGTGCGGAACGTACTCTGGTTGACCTACGAGGTTCGGTAATAATTTGATCTGATGTTTCATGATCATCATCATTAGCTTCCTCGCTGATTGGTGTAGGAATCACTGAAACTGATTTCTGTGATGAACTACTTTCCAATTTGGGAGAAGGTACAATTACCTCATCAAGTACTACTTTCCTCTCACTCACTTCTTTCGAGAGAAACTCCTTCTCTAGAAAGTATCCATTCTTAGCAACCAATATATTGCCTTCGGATCTGTGTTAGAAGGTGTACCCAACTGTCTCTTTTGGGTATCCTATGAAGACACATTTCTCCGATTTCGATTCGAGCTTATCAGGTTGAAGCTTTTTCACATAAGCATCGCAGCCCCAAACTTTAAGAAACGACAACTTAGGTTTCTTGCCAAACCACAATTCATATGGCGTCGTCTCAACGGATTTAGATGGTGCCCTATTTAACATGAATGCAGCCGTCTCTAAAGCATAACCCAAAAATGATAGCTTTAAATCAGTAAGAGATATTAGATCACACCACATCTAATAAAGTATGGTTACGATGTTCGGACACACCATTACGCTATGGTGTTCCAGGTGGCGTGAGTTGCGAAACTATTCCACATTGTTTCAAATGAAGACCAAACTCATAACTCAAATATTCACCTCCACGATCAGATCGTAGAAACTTTATTTTCTTGTTACGATTATTTTCTACTTCACTCTGAAATTCTTTCAACTTGTCAAATGTTTCAGACTTATGTTTCATCAAGTAGATATACCCATATCTGCTCAAATCATCTGTGAAGATCAGAAAATAACGATACCCTGCGAGTGATGACCCACAAGTATAGGGGATCAATTGTAGCTCTTTTCGATAAGTAAGAGTGTCAAACCCAATGAGGAGCAGAAGGAAATGACAAGTAGTTTTCAGTAAGGTAATGTCTGCAAGTGCTGAAATTGTAAGTAGCAGAGTAGTTTGATAGCAAAATAATTTGTAACGAGCAAGTAACGATAATAGTAACAAGTATACAGCAAGGTAGCCCAATCCTTTTGAGGCAAAGGATAGGCCAAAACGGTCTCTAATGATAAGCAAAGCGTTCTTGAGAGTACATGGGAATTTCATCTAGTCACTTTCATCATGTTGGTTTGATTTGTGTTCGCTACATTGATAATTTGATATGTGGGTGGACCGTTGCTTAGGTGTTGTTCTTACTTGAACAAACCTCCTACTTATGACTAACCGTCCCGCAAGCATCCGCAACTACGAGAGAAGTATTAAGAATAAATTCTAACCATAGCATTAAACTTTTGGATCCAATCGGTCAATTACGAAATAGCGCATAAACTGGGGTTTAAGCTTCTGTCACTCTCACAACCCATCATCTAATTTCTACTCCACAATGCATTCCCTTAGGCCCAAATATGGTGAAGTGTCATGTAGTCGACGTTCACATGACACCACTAAGGGAATCACAACATACATACTATCAAAATATCGAACA
This sequence comes from Triticum aestivum, assembly GCF_018294505.1. Classification (NCBI taxonomy): domain Eukaryota; kingdom Viridiplantae; phylum Streptophyta; class Magnoliopsida; order Poales; family Poaceae; genus Triticum; species Triticum aestivum. The sequence goes on from NC_057799.1 coordinate 533,735,753, forward strand.
CATATCAAGTTCACATGATTACTTGCAACATGATTTCTCCTGTGACCTCAAGAACAAAAGTAACTACTCACAAATGATAAACATGTTCATGATCAGAGGGGTATTAAATAGCATAATGGATCTGAACATATAATCTTCCACCAAATAAACCATATAGTAATCAACTACAAGATGTAATCAACACTACTAGTCACCCACAAGCACCAATCTATAGTTCCGGTAACAAGATTGAATACAAGAGATGAACTAGGGTTTGAGATGAGATGGTGATGTTGAAGATGTTGATGGATATTGCCCTCCCCAAGATGGGAGAGTTGTTGATGATGATGATGACGATGATTTCCCACTCCGGGAGGGAAGTTCCCCCGACGGAATCGCTCCGCCGGAGGGCAAAAGTGCTCCTTCCCAAGTTCTGCCTCGAGATGGTGGCGCTCCGTCCCGAAAGCCTTCTCCTTATTTTTCTAGGTCAAAATGACCTATATACCAGAAGATGGGCACCGGAGGTGGGCCTGGGTGAGCACAACCCACCAGGGCGCGCCTGGGCTCCCGACGTGCCCAGGTGGGTTGTGCCCACCTGGTGGGCCCCCTTTGATAGTTATTTGCTCCAATAATTCTTAAATATTCCATAAAAATCTCCGTCAAGTTTCAGCTCATTTGGAGTTGTGCAGAATAGGTAGCCTGACGTAGCTTTTTCAGGTCCAGATTTCCAGCTGCCGGAATTCTCCCTCTTTGTGTGTACCTTGTAAATTATGAGAGAAAAGGCATTAGAATTACTCCAAAAAGCATTATTATGGATAAAAACATTATAAATAATAGTAAGAAAACATGATGCAAAATGGACGTATCAACTCCCCCAAGCTTAGACCTCGCTTGTCCTCAAGCGAAAACTGAAATCGAAAAACATGTCCACATGCTTTGAGAGAGAGGTGTCGATAAAAACAAAATAAGGAGATAGAAGCATCATGTTGATTATTATAACAGCAACAAAATTAAACATAGGACTTTTATCATAAAACTTTCATCATATACTTCTCATGAATAAGTAACAGTTCATCACACAATCGAAGTATAAAGCAAAAACTCTATTAGAAACCAGCAAACTATGTTCTCAGTCAACTTTGCAACTACAATTCATCATCTTTTCAGGAAGGGTCACATGTCGGAGCCTTTAGGCAAGTTCACATACTCAACCATCCTATAGTCTTCTATGATAGCTAACACTCACCTCGTACCCATGAGCAAAACGTTTCAACCGGACACATAGAAAGATAGGGGCTTATAGTTTCGCCTCCCAACATACTCACCTCAAGGGTGATGTCAACAATAATTACTCGTGCTATCCATATTCAACTGGACATATGTGCCTAGATCTTTCCTCACCACATGATGCTTCCCAAAGGAGAAAAATAAAAAGGAATAGAAGGAAAACTTTGACTCTTTGCGTAAAAGTAAATACATAAAAGTAAAAGATAGGCCCTTCGCAGAGGGAAGCAGAGGTTGCCATGCGCTTATTTGTTTGTATGCTCAATCCCTTAGTGCAAGAGAACGTCATGTTGTATTGCCCCTTAAGATGACAACCTTTATTATGCAGTCTGTCGCTTTTATTCTTTGTCATCCAAGTTCGTACAACGCTCAATTTTCTCTTACACTAAATGATCTCACACTTTTAGAAGCAATTTTTATTGCCTTTTTGCACCGATGAAACTTACTTGACGGATCTTTCTCAATCCCTAGGTAGGTATGGTGGACACTTGAATAAGATTTGGGTTTAAGGGTTTTTGGCTGCACAAGTAGTATCTCCACTTAGTGTGGAATGTTTGTCTAGCAAAGATAGGGGGAAAGCATCACATGTTAAAGGATCTATGACAATATGACTTCTATGTGAATATAAACAAACATAAACCATTAGGTTGTCTTCCTTGTCCAATGTCAACAATTTTTCATATAATAGTTTGATGAGGGCTCACAATCACAAAAGATTTCTAGGATAGTATATTTATATGTGAATCTTCTCTTCCCTTATTAATTCTTTCATGAGTTGCATCATTGACTAATGCTATGTTTTTAATCTCTAATAAAATTTCCTACTTATACTTTTCCTTATGTGGTGCTATCACCTACCATAGTATTAGTATATGATCTTATTGATTTATTTTCTTTCTCTTTTATTTATTTCCTTTCCCTTTTTCTTTCTTTCTTATTTCTTTTCTTTATTTGCAACATGAAAGTAAAGAAAACAAAAACTCAAACTAAACTTTATTGTATAACTTGCACACGATTACAATGATAGATCACTAAGGAAACTCTCAAAGAAGAAAGGATCGAACTAAACTTTATTTCATCTAAAGCAAAAAGATTGAACTAGGATAAGTAAAACAAAAAGATAGTGGGATGATATGATACCGGGGCACCTCCCCCAAGCTTGGCGGAAGCCAAGGGGAGTGCCCATACCCGATACTCAATTCTCCCTTGGTGGTGAAGAAGATGGTGGTGGAGTAGAATTCTCCAATATAACCATGAGCAGATCCTTCAAACCTTGAATCTCCCAAAGAGCTTGATGAATTAATTCACTGTTTTCCTTCACCTCAGCCATTATGTGTTTATTCTCAGGGCCCCATGGTTTGGTTCCTGCACTGTTTTCTCTTGGCCGAGATATGTCCCAGTTGGACGGTATGTGCCTACGAGGAGTGTTCTCAAACTCATAATTGTGAATCAAATTATGAAAATTGTTATGATGTAACCTGTGTAAGGGCCTCCTTGGTGGGAGATCTTCTTGCACTTCCAAGCTTGCTTGATCATTCGATGATCCCATGGCTTGATGAGGATTAGGGTGAGTAGAGATGCCAGCTAATGTGCCCCTCTCGGAGGCCGGAGAGTGAACCCCAAAAGGATTTTCCTCTTCTTCCTCCATAGCAACCTCTTCATCTTCATCCCTCCTCAGATCCTCCTGAACCAATCTTGTGTCTCCTTCTCCATTGTTGAAGGGTGAGGAAGACATGATGTCGGTCTAGCTAAATCTGTCAAAAACAGCAAGAAAAGAGAACAAAGGATTTCTTTGCAATACGGTGATTAACAGGTTCGGGAATTATATATAGATTTTTTTATCTTGGAGGACAAGCATATGGAAGAAAAACGGAGTACGGAAGGTGTCTTGTGCCCACCGGGGACACTTCCTGGGAGTTTCTTTATTTCCAAAATTCTAAAATATTCCAAAACGGATAAAAAAATGTTTTTGCGGATTTTTCGGAGTCCGTTTACATACCGTATCACGTACCTCCTTATTTTCACGATTCTGGAGTGTTCCGGAAGGACTCTTTTATGTGTTCTTCTGGTGTCAAAGTTTGGATAATATTACTTTCAACATTAATAGGCGTACCTGAGATATAATGCTTTATTCGTTGCCCATTGACAACCTTTGGGTTAGTACCTTCAAAATTATTTATTTTTATGTCTCCAGACCGGTAAACCTCCTCGATGACATATGGGCCTTCCCATATTGAGAGGATCTTTCCTGCAAAAAATCTAAAACGAGAGTTGTACAAAAGAACATATTCTCCAACTTTAAACTCACGCTTTTGGATTCTTTTGTCATGCCATCTTTTAACTCTTTCTTTGAATAATTTTGCATTTTCATAAGCTTGGGTTCTCCATTCATCTAATGAGCTAATATCAAATAACCTCTTTTCACCAGCAAGTTTGAAATCATAGTTGAGCTCTTTGACTGCCCAATATGCTTTATGTTCTAACTCAAGAGGCAAATGACAAGCTTTTCCATAAACCATTTTATAAGGAGACATACCCATAGGATTTTTATATGCTGTCCTATAAGCCCAAAGTGGATCATCTAATTTCTTAGACCAATTCTTCCTGGACCTATTGACAGTTTGTTGCAAAATTAACTTTATTTCTCTATTGCTAAGTTCAACTTGACCACTAGACTGAGGATGATAAGGTGATGCAATTCTATGGTTAACATCATACTTGGCAAGCGTTTTACGGAAAGCACCATGAATAAAGTGTGAACCACCATCAGTCATTTTTTTTAAATAAACATGTACTTTATTAATTAAAAATAGTAGTTACACCGTCAATAAGTAAATGAACAAGATCTCTCATAAGCTCCTCAAACTAGTCTGTAGTGGCTGAAAATTTTGCTAGCCTAGCAATTTCATGAGCCACCTTATTTGCTTCCCTATTACAATGTTCAAATCTAACAAGCGAAAAATCACAAGCTATGAAATAGCAATCATCGAACACTGCTGCCGCCGCTCCCGCCGAATGTCCTCCATTTTTCATTACTTCAATCACCTCCATATTGTCAGAATTAACAAGAAGACGATTGCATCCCGCCTTTTGTGCAAGGGATAGGCCGAATCTTAGAGCCAAAGCTTCTACTGTTAATACGTCAGCACACTAATCAATCCTCCAGTTTCCACCAACAATGAATCTTCCATTATCATCTCTGAGAACAGCCACAGCTATGCCCCTAAGTAAATCATGGTCATAAGAGGCATCGACATTAAGCTTAACAAGACCCATAGGAGGTCTTCTCCATCCTCCTGATTTACTAGTTGCCTTAGGGGAGTTTGCATTAACATAGTTAGCCGTTATAGCCCGTGCACTCATGGAAATTTGGTTTGCATCTTGAAACGTTCCTTCATGAACCAGTTTACGTCTATCCCACCATAAGTACCAGGCTGTAACAGCGATCAGTTCACGTACTTTTTGAGAACCCACTATCACTAATTCATGTTCTGGCATAAGTAGTAAGAATTCCAAGACCGCCTCTCCCGCATGATCAGTAGCACATGCTTTATTGATCACCTCATGTAGTCCTAACTTGCCCCATACCTCCTTTGCCTTTTGACACATGAATAAAATGTGCTTTGTATCTTCTGCCCCCTTCGAGCATGATGGTCAATTGGGCGAAACTTTCATGTGTCTATTAGCAAGTGTAACCCGACATGGGAGGGTTCCATGCAAGGTACGCCAGATGAAAATTTTAGCCTTCGCCGGACAAGATAATTTCCAAACCTTACCCCAGATAGGATTAGCATTGATTCTTCCCATACCATCAGCATGTTGCAATTTTGTTCCATGTTGCTTGTTCCATTCCTCCAAATAAGCTGATCATATAGTGAAAACACCATTTTTTGTATAACTCCAAGCAATGAAAACCGACATATTGTGCATCGGGAGGGGAATTGCGAGCACCCTTTGAGCATCAATTGGCCACAACGTTTGTCTCACCAAATCTTCATCCCAAGAATTCGTGACTGGATCAATGAGATCACAAACCCTCGACAAAAGGTGCCCCCTTCTCGGAGTAATGACCCTCCTATTCGCACAATTTGGGATCCATGCATCTCCCCAAATATCAATATTTTGTCGATTTCCAACCTGCCAGATATAACCATTTCTTAACGAGTTTACTCCCGCCATAACACTTTGCCAAGTAAACGAGGAGGCTTTTCTTAGTTTTGCATTCATTAAATCCCCATCCGGGAAATATTTAGCTCTTAAGATCGATGCACATAAGGACTCAGGATTATCAATCAGGCGCCATGCCTATTTGTCTAACAAAGCCAGATTGAAACAATGTATATCTCTAAAACCCATACCTCCTTCATTGTTTGGTACACACATCTTCCACCATGCCATCCAATGCATTCTCTTCTTGTTGTCCTCGTCACCCCACCAAATTGCGACATCGCGTCGATAATTCCTTTACAATTTTTTTGGGAATTTTAAAGACGGACATGGCATAAGCTGGGATAGCTTGTACAACAGATTTGAGCAATATTCCCTTTCCTCCAGCGGATAACAATTTTTCTTTCCACGATCGATCAGGAATTGGAAACAATCACTTTTGTCCATACCCACATTTGCAGGCAAACCCAAATATTTATCATTTAGTGCTTCGGTCATAATATTCAGAATTGTACAAATTTGTACCTTATCTTCCACCTTTGTATTGGGACTAAAGAAAATACGAGAATTTTCAACACTTACCATTTGCCCCGAGGAGGCACAATATAAATCCAAAACTGATTTCAAAGCCTCCGCATTCATAGCATTTGCTTTCATAAGGATTAGAGAATCATCCGCAAAGAGAAGGTTTGAAACCGACGGTGCATCTCTACTGACCTTTATTCCAGAAATATTTCCATTCTCCTCTGCATTTCCTAAGAGGGCAGTTAGTCCCTCCGTACATAGTAAGAATAAGTATGGAGAGAGAGGATCTCCTTGCCTCAATCCTCTAGTGGGTTTAAAACTCTCAGTTTCTTCCGTATTGAAATGAGCACGATATTCCACAGAGGATACACATTGCATAATAAGATTTACCGAATTCTCTTGGAAACCCAGTTTGAGCATAATTTCTTTCAGAAAAGACCACTCTACTCGGTCATACGCTTTGTACATGTCCAATTTGATAGCGCATAGGCCCTCTTTACCATTCTTTTTTTCTTAATTTGATAGCGCATAGTGCATATGCCACTAGAATATTATCAGAATCATACGTCCGGGCACAAATGCACTCTGGGTCATGCTAATAATTTCTGAAAGGATTATCTTCAAGCGCGCCGCAATCATTTTTGAGATAACTTTATAAACCACATTGCACAGACATATAGGTCTGAATTGAGTTACCTTTTCTGGAGAATTAACCTTTGGAATCATTACTATTGCAGTACCATTCCAGCCCTCAGGTATAGAACAAGTGTTTACCGCCTGGAGTGCCTCTTTTGTTAGGTCATCCCCCAACATAGACCAAAATCTTTTATAAAAAACAGCGTGCAGACCATCCGGACCTGGTGCTTTTAAATCTCCAATATCAAAGAGTGCCTTTCGTACATCCTGTTCTGTATAAGGGGCTAGAAGGGCTTTATTCATTTCATCGGTCACTTTCCTTTTAACAAGGGATATAACCTCCGGATTCGGTTGAGCCACTTCTGATTTGAAAAGATTTGAAAAATACCCCAAAATGTGATTTTTCGTCTCCATGTCTTGTACCCAGACACCATTCTCATCAAGCAATTTTTTAATCTAGTTTCTCTTCTTTCTCCCTATTGCCGCATTACGGAAAAAAGAGGTGTTACAATCACCAATAGCCAGTTTGCACGACCCCGTTGTAGCCAATACATCTCTTCTTGTTCCAAAATATTTTCAATAAGGACTAGGGTCTCCTTTTGTCGCGCTTGAGTTTCCGCATTCACAGGGCCCCTTCGCAGTTTTTCTTTTTTTTAATTTTTTTATTCTATTTTTTGGCCCTCTTAGTATATCACGATCCCATGTATGCAAATCTGCATGCACCGCCCTAGTACGCTCAGCGAGAGACGGTCCGATGCCTAACATCTTTGCTTTTTCACATGATGTACGAACAATTTCTACCACTGTCTCTTCTATGAGCCAACGAGCTTCAAACTGTTTTACTCGTGTTCCAGATTGATGAAACACGTTACCATCATAATATTCCGTATCCAAAACAAGGGGTCGATTATCAGAATGGACATGTTCTTCGTTTATGATTGCAGCCCGTGGGAATATGTTCGCCCACTCCACATTACAAACCCCACGATCAGGTCTCTCCCTAATCTCGCCTCTTCTCCAAGTGAAGCGATCACCAATATAGCCCATATCTTCGAGACCGCATTCTCCTAAGCAATTACGAAACTCTCTCATCATTGCATTAGGCCTCACATTCCCTCCCTCTTTTTCTGAAGATAGTAAAATTTCATTGAAATCTCCCAATATTACCCAGGGGTGATCCCCCTTATTATGCAGATTGCGAATATCGTCCCAAGAAAGATTACGCTCATTCCAGTTCGGATAACCATAAAAACCCGTAAAACGCCACTGTACAACATTTTCATTCATGAAAAGAACATCAATAAAATGAGCTGACTCGTAGTTCAAAATGACTTTATTCATCTTTTGATAAAACAAAACGAGGCTGCCGGCCCGATCATCACTTTCCACTACAAACATTGAATCAAAAATTAAAACACAACATAGCTCATCGGCTTTACATTTATTCAAATGAGACTCAGAAAGGAAAATCAACTCCGCCTTGACACGCCCTTGAAAGTCCAAGAGCTCATGAACTGCCGTGGGGGAGAGCATACCACGGCAGTTCCATCCTATGATTTTCATTTGGCCCGGCAGACCTCCTTCTTAAGGCCGCCAATGCGCCATCATCTCCAATAGATTCCCTCCTCTCTTGCACATAAGCTTCATCTTTCCCTTCTACTTATCTAGCTACATGTGTGGTACCCCCATACCCATCCCTCACTGCTTCCACTCTACCTGTACACACTCTCTTAGAAGAGACACTTATATCTCCATACAAAATACGCTCATAGCTATCCATCGTTTTTTCAAAGGAAAAATCTACTTCACTACCAGCCGGTGGCGCATCAAAAAAATTCTTTCTCTTCACTAACACCATCAATCATTAAAGATCTAGGGACTCCAAACCTTGGGAAAATAATTTCCTTAAGCATTTTAATAGAGGTATTGTGATCAGCACTACTGGTTGGAATAGCTTCTACCCATTTAGTAACATAATCAACAACAACCAAAATATGTGTATACCCATTAGAGGAAGGAAAAGGTCCCATGTAATCAAATCCCCAAACATCAAATGGTTCAACAGCAAGTGAGTAATTCATAGGCATTTCTTGACGCTTACCGATATTACCTATTCTTTGGCATTCATCACAAGATGAGACGTACTTACACGCATCCTTGAAGAGAATAGGCCAATAAAATCCAGACTGCAATACCTTATGAGCAGTTATATCTCCAGCGTGATGCCCTCCATAAGCCTCGGAGTGAAATTTCTGTAGGATTTGTCCCTGTTCATGCTCAGGTACACAATGTCTAATAATACCATCTACTCCTTCTTTATAAAGGTGTGGGTCATCCCAAAAGTAGTGTCTTAAATCATAGAAGAATTTTTTCTTTTGTTGGTAAGTAAAGCTAGGTCGTAAGTATTTAGCAACAATGTAATTAGCATAATCAGCATACCAAGGAGTACTATTAGCAACATTTATTGCAGCTAACTGCTCATCAAGAAAACTATCATCAATAGGAAGTGGGCCATCAAGCACATTTTCAAGCCTAGACAAGTTATCAGCTACGGGGTTCTCAGCTCCTTTTCTATCAATGATATGTAAATCAAATTCTTGTAACAAGAGAACCCAACGAATAAGTCTAGGTTTAGCATCTTTCTTTTCCATAAGATATTTAATAGCAGCATGTTCTGTGTGAACAGTTACTTTGGAACCAACAATATAAGGTCTAAATTTATCACAAGCAAACACCACCGCTAAGAATTCTTTTTCAGTAGTAGCATAATTTCTTTGAGCACTGTCTAGAGTTTTACTAGCATAATGAATTACATTCAATTTCTTATCAACTCTTTGCCCTAGAACAGCACCAACAGCATAATCACTAGCATCACACATAATTTCAAAAGGCAAGTTCCAATCAGGTGGTTGAACAATAGGTGCAGAAATTAAGGCTTTCTTGAGTGTTTCAAAGGCTTCAAGACAATCATCATAAAAAACAAAAGGAATATCCTTTTGCAAAAGACTATTAAGAGGCCTAGAAATTTTAGAGAAGTCTTTGATAAATCTCCTATCGAAACCAGCATGACCTAGGAAACTACGAATACCTTTGATGTCCTTAGGACATGGCATTTTCTCAATTGCATCAACCTTAGCTTGATCCACTTCAATACCTCTTTCAAAGATTTTATGACCCAAGACAATGCCTTCATTGACCATAAAGTGGCACTTCTCCCAATTCAAGACAAGATTTGTTTGTTCACATCTCTGCAAAACTTAGTCAAGATTGCTTAAACAATCATCAAAAGAATTCACATAAACAGAGAAGTCATCCCTGAAAACCTCAACAATCTTTTCACAAAAGTCAGAGAATATAGCAGTCATACATCTTTGAAAGGTAGCAGGTGCATTACATAAACCAAAAGGCGTACATCTATAAGCATAGGTTCCGAAAGGACAAGTAAAAGTGGTCTTTTCTTGATCAGGTTGAGAAACAGGTATTTGTGAAAAACCAGAATATCCATCAAGGAAGCAAAAGTGTGTGTGTGCTTAGATAATCTTTCAAGCATTTGATCAATAAAAGGCAAAGGGTAATGATCTTTTCTAGTTGCTTTGTTTAATTTTCTAAAATCAATTACCATCATATAGCCTATAACAATTCTTTGTGGAACTAGTTCATTCTTATCATTAGCAACAACAGTTATATCTCCTTTCTTAGGGACACAATGAACAGGACTTACCCATCTACTATCAGCTATGGGATAGATTATACCTACTTCCAAAAGTTTTAATATTTCCGTTCTTACCACCTCTTTCATCTTCGGATTTAACCGATGTTGGTGATCAACAACGGGTTTAGCATCAGGTTCCATATTAATTTTGTGCTGACATAGAGTGGGACTAATGCCCTTTAAATCATCAAGAGTATATCCAATAGCAGCTCGGTGCTTCCTTAGAACTTTCAATAATCTTTCTTCTTCATGTTCTGAAAGGTTAGCACTGACAATAACAGGATATATCTTCTTTTCATCAAGATAAGCATATTTCAAAGTGTGTGGCAATTGTTTTAATTCAAACACAGGATCACCTTTAGGTGGAGGAGGACCTCCTAGAGTTTCAATAGGCAAATTGTGTTTAAGTAGAGGACGTTGTTCAAAGAAAATCTTATCTGTTTCATTTCTTTCATGCATATGTAAATCATTTTCATGGTCTAGCAAATATTGTTCTAAAGGATCAGTAGGTAGCACAACAATAGAAGCAAGACCAATTAATTCATCCTTACTAGGAAATTCTTTTTCATGAAGATTTCTACTAAACTTGGAAAAATTAAACTCATGAGACTCATCACCAAAGCTAACACCGACAATTTGTTTCTTACAATCTATCTTAGCATTAACTGTGTTCGAGAAAGGTCTACCAAAGATAATGTGACAGAAGTCATCTTGTGGGGAACCAAGAACAAGAAAATCAGTAGGGTATTTTATTTTCCGCACAAGACTTCAACATCTCTAACAATCCCAATTGGTGATATAGTGTCTCTATTAGCAAGTTTAATAGTAACATCAACTTCTTCTATCTCAGCAGGTGCTATGTCTTTCACAATTTCTTGATAAAGTGTAAGGAATAGCACTCACACTAGCACCCGTGTCACATAAACCATGATAACAGTGATCTCCCATTTTAACTGAAATAACAGGCATGCCAACAACAGGTCTATGTTTATCTTTTCTATCAGGTTTAGCAATTCTAGCAGCTTCTTCACAGAAGTAAATAACATGCCCATCAATATCTTCTTCGAAGAGATCTTTAACCATAGCAATGCTAGGTTCTAGTTTAATTTGTTCATTAGGTTTAGGTGTTCTAATATAGCTTTTGTTAACCACAGTTGAAACTTTAGCATGTTCCTTTATCCTAACAGGAAAAGGTGGTTTCTCAATATAAGCAGAAGGAACAACTGGATCGACATTATAAAATATAGTTTCTTCTTTAACTGGTACCGGTTCTTTAATTTCTTCTTTAATAGGTGGGTGATATTTAAACCACTTCTCTTTAGGGAGTTCAACATGAGTAGCAAATGACTCACAAAAGGAGGCTACTATATCTTAGAGTCAAGCCCATATTTTGTGCTAAACTTTTGAAAAGCATCGGTATTCATAAAAGATTTAACACAATCATACTTAAGTTTAATACCTGACTCTTTACCTTCATCGAGTTCCCAATCTTCATAGTTGTGTTTAATTCTTTCCAAAAGATCGCACCGGAATTCAATAGTCTTCTTCATAAAAGAACCAGCACAAGAAGTATCAAGCATGGTTTGATCATTACGAGAAAGCCGAGCATAAAAATTCTGATAATAATTTCTCTTGAGCATGATTGGGGCATGAATATAACATTGAATTAAGCCTCCCCCAATCTAGAGCGATACTTTCTCCTTCATGAGGCCAAAAATTATATATATAATTCCTATCACGATGAACTAGAGGCATAGGATAATGTTTTTGGTGGAACTCCAATTTCAAACGATTCCAATCCATGATCCAATATCATCGCATAGCCTATACCATGCCAATGCTTTTTACCTTCAATGATAAAGGGAAAACCTTTTTCATCACCTCATCTCCGGGTAAACCTGCAAGCTTAAACAATCCACAAATTTGTTCTACATATATCAAGTGCATATCTGGATGTTCGGTTCCATCTCCTGCATAAGGATTAGCTAGCAGTTGTTCTATCATACCCGAAGGAATTTCATATTCAATATTTTCAGTAGGTGCAGTAGGTTGAGGGGTAACTAATTGTGGTTCCGGACAAGGTGAAGATACCCTGAACAAACCCCTCAAAGGATTGTTTTCCATAGTAACAAGTGACAATAAATTTCAGCACACTATATAAATGTTTCCTTACCAAATTCCACTTACCAAAGGCGCTTCACTCACCAGCAATGGTGCCAGAAAATAGCCTTGATGACCCACAATTAAAGGGGATCAATTGTAGCTCTTTCCGATAAGTAAGAGTGTCGAACTCAACGAGGAGCAGAAGGAAATGACAAGTAGTTTTCAGTAAGGTAATGTCTGCAAGTGCTGAAATTGTAAGTAGCAGAGTAGTTTGATAGCAAGATAATTTGTAACAAGAAAGTAACGATAGTAGTAACAAGTATGCAGCAAGGTAGCCCAATCCTTTTGAGGCAAAGGACAGGGCAAAACGGTCTCTTATGATAAGAAAAGCGTTCTTGAGGGTACACGGGAATTTCATCTAGTCACTTTCATCATGTTGGTTTGATTTGTGTTTGCTACTTTCATAATTTGATATGTGGGTGGACCGGTGCTTAGGTGCTGTTCTTACTTGAAAAAACCTCCTACTTATGATTAACCCTCCCGCAAGCATCTGCAACTACGAGAAAAGTATTAAGAATAAATTCTAACCATAGCATTAAACTTTTGGATCCAATCGGTCCCTTACGGAATAGCGCAGAAACTGGGGTTTAAGCTTCTGTCACTCTCGCAACCCATCATCTAATTGCTACTCCACAATGCATTCCCTTAGGCCCAAATATGGTGAAGTGTCATGTAGTCGACGTTCACATGACACCAGTAAGGGAATCACAATATACATACTATCAAAATATCAAACACATATCAAGTTCACATGATTACTTGCAACATGATTTCTCCCGTGACCTCAAGAACAAAAGTAACTACTCACAATTGATAAACATGTTCATGATCAGAGGGGTATTAAATAGCATAATGGATCTGAACATATAATCTTCCACCAAATAAACCATATAGTTACCAACTACAAGATGTAATCAACACTACTAGTCACCCACAAGCACCAATCTATAGTTTCGGTAACAAGGTTGAATACAAGAGATGAACTAGGGTTTGAGATGAGATGGTGATTTGACGATGTTGATGGTGATTTCCCTCCCCAAGATAGGAGAGTTGTTGGTGATGATGATGACGATGATTTCCCCCTCTGAGAGGGAAGTTCCCCCGGCGGAATCGCTTCGCCGGAGGGCAAAAGTGCTCCTGCCCAAGTTCCACCTTGAGACAGCGGCGCTCCATCCCGAAAGCCTTCTCCTTATTTTTTTCTAGGTCAAAATGACTTATATACCAGAAGGTGGGCACCGGAGGTGGGCCTGGGTGAGCACAACCCACCAGGGTGCGCTTGAGCTCCCTGGCGTGCCCAGGTGGGTTGTGCCCACGTGGAGGGCCCCCGCTGGTAGTTATTTGCTCAAATAATTCTTAAATATTCCATAAAAAATCTCCGTCAAGTTTCAGCTCATTTGGAGTTGTGCAGAATAGGTAGCCTGACGCAGCTTTTTCAAGTCCAGATTTCCAGCTGCCGGAATTCTCCTTCTTTGTGTGTACCTTGTAAATTTTGAGAGAAAAGGCATTAGAAGTACTCCAAAAAGCATTATTATGGATAAAAACATTATAAATAACAGTAAGAAAACATGCTGCAAAATGGACGTATCAACGTGCCGACGGCGATCACGTCGACTTTGGAACCATTTCCCACGCGCATCGTCACCTCGTCCTTAGCCAATCTTCGTTTAATCCATAGCCCCTGTTTCGAGTTGCAAATATGAGCAACAGAACCAGTATCAAATACTCAGGAGCTACTACGAGCATTAGTAAGGTACACATCAATAACATGTATATCAAATATACCTTTCACTTTGCCATCCTTCTTATCCGCCAAATACTTGGGGCAGTTCCGCTTCCAGTGACCAGTCCCTTTGCAGTAGAAGCACTCAGTCTCAGGCTTAGGTCCAGACTTGCGCTTCTTCACTTGAGCAGCAACTTGCTTGCTGTTCTTCTTGAAGTTCCCCTTCTTCCCTTTGCCCTTTTTCTTGAAACTAGTGGTCTTGTTAACCATCAACACTTGATGCTCCTTCTTGATTTCTACCTCTGCGGCCTTTAGCATTGCGAAGGGCTAGGGAATTTTCTTATCCATCCCTTGCATATTATAGTTCATCAGTAAGCTTTTATAGCTTGGTGGCAATGATTGAAGAACTCTGTCAATGACACTGTCATCAGAAGGATTAAATTCTAGTTGATTCAAGTGGTTATGGTACCCAGACATTCTGAGTATATGTTCACTGACAGAACTATTCTCCTCCATTTTGCAGCTATAGAACTTATTGGAGACTCCATATCTCTCAATTCGGGCATTTGCTTAAAATATTAACTTCATCTCTTGGAACATCTCATATTCTCCATGACATTCAAAACGTCTTTGAAGTCCCGATTCTAAGCCGTAAAGCATGGCACACTGAACTATCGAGTAGTCATCAGCTTTGCTCTGCCAGACGTTCATAACGTCCGGAGTTGCTCCTGCAGCGGGTCTTGCACCTAGCGGTGCTTCCAGGACGTAATTCTTCTGTGCAGCAATGAGGATAATCCTCAAGTTACGGACCCAGTCCGTGTAGTTGCTACCATCATCTTTCAACTTAGCTTTCTCTAGGAACGCATTAAAATTCAAGGGAACGGTAGCACGGGCCATTGATCTACAACAACATAGACATGCAAAAACTATCAGGTACTAAGTTCATGATAAATTAAAGTTCAATTGATCATATTACTTAAGAACTCCCACTTAGATAGACATCCCTCTAGTCATCTAAATGATCACGTGATCCATATCAACTAAACCATGTCCGATCATCACGTGAGATGGAGTAGTTTTCAATGGTGAACATCACTATGTTGATCATATCTACTATATGATTCACGTTCGACCATTCGGTCTCAGTGTTCCGAGGCCATATCTGCATATGCTAGGCTCATCAAGTTTAACCCGAGTATTCTGCACATGCAAAACTGGCTTGCACCGTTGTATGTGAACGTAGAGCTTATCACACCCGATCATCACGTGGTGTCTCGGCACGACGAACTGTAGCAACGGTGCATACTTAGGGAGAACACTTATACCTTGAAATTTAGTGAGGGATCATCTTATAATGCTACCGCCGTACTAAGAAAAATAAGATGCATAAAAGATAAACATCACATGCAATCAAAATATGTGACATGATATGGCCATCATCATCGTGTGCCTTTGATCTCCATCTCCAAAGCACCGTCATGATCTCCACCGTCACCGGCTTGACACCTTGATCTCCATCGTAGCATCGTTGTCGTCTCGCCAACTATTGCTTCTACGACTCTCGCTACCGCTTAATGATAAAGTAAAGTAATTACATGGCGATTGCATTTCATACAATAAAGCGACAACCATCAGGCTCCTGCTAGTTGCCGATAACTTTTACAAAAACATGATCATCTCATACAACAATTTATATCTCATCACGTCTTGACCATATCACATCACAACATGCCCTGCAAAAACAAGTTAGACGTCCTCTACTTTGTTGTTTCAAGTTTTACGTGGCTGCTACGGGCTTCTAGCAAGAACCGTTCTTACCTACGCATCAAAACCACAACGATTTTTCATCAAGTGTCACTGGTACACGTCGGTGCTATACAAAAGGTTTTAAACCCCTTTCCGCGACGGCATTTGTAACCTCTCCTAGTGAGTGACGGCGATAGGGGGTCCTTCCCACACGACCCAGAAACCGTCGGGGATAGGGAGCCTTGATGCATATAGTTGTCCCCATATAACCGTTTTCGATATCTCGAATATCCCAAACGCTTCATCCTTGCTACTCGTTTGTGCTCGCATTGCCATCGCAGTCGGGGTTTTGTGGTTTAACCTAAAACCAGACAGATTCCACGCACAGGAGCTTTCCAGGCAGATTCCAGGCACGGGAGTTTTACGATGCCTGGCACATCACAAACAGTTCATGATTATAAACCGTGTATGTTAGGTGGACAATCACACACATTTAGTTTTCCCGCATCGTATGTGATAGTGTCTGACATCACACAAGCTTTGCAAACGGCAACTGTGTGCATGCTTGCACACGTTTCCTCTCTGTGAACCGTCTCGGATTATGGTGTATATCACAAACGTTTGTGTTTTACCAATCGTGTGTGCGTAATTACCTGCACATCGTAATTTCGCCATAATCTAATTGCTGCTATTTACAATTGTACCTAATTTAAACTTGAAAGTAGGCTACAACTTTATTCATATCCATCAGGTTCAAACAACCTATACATTATTCGATTCACAGGTACATACGTTTAAGAATTACATAAGCACCAAATAAAGAATGATGAACCAGGATTCTATACTTGTACTATTACAGATGGTAAAGAAAGAGGCGACAGACATTCCGGTTGCTGAACAAGGTGAAGCGGAATGGCCCTATTGTGCTCTCCTTGAAGCAGAAGGCATGCATGACTCTAGTCCAACCCCTTGTGATGGCAGGCCGCCAATCATGTAGTTTGAGAGGTAATCTTGAGTAAACTGCTTCAGGATCTACTGCAAAAGAAAAAAGATTCAGACATTGTCATCTAACACAACTCATTACGGGCAGTAAAAATAAGGCTACAGGATTCTTACTTAACATACTGCAGTTCACTATTGTCTTGCATAAAGTGTAAACAAATAGTTCGATTGACATCTTTTGACCCATTTTAATAACAAACTTTATTAGTTTCCTCACTTGATGCTGGTTCCTGAATATCTCATTGCCCCATACGCAGAAAGGGTCGAAGTGTGGATCTTTGGCAATGATATATGTACCTAAAAGCACAAAGTTAATATTAGAAGCTAAACAACAATTGAAAAATGATGTAGTACAACACTCCCTCCATCCCATTATATAATATTTTATTACATGTATATCTAGACATCATCAGAACATTAAGGTAACACTCTTCCTTGTTCCTATGTAGCCTGGGATTGCATATTTAGTCATTCAGTAAAATGCATGTTGCTATGTAGCCTCAGATATATTAAATATGGCCCTAGTTAACCTACTGATAAATGGGTTACAGATATATTCAGTGAAATGTCTGATTCTACGATTAATCCCTTATCAGCCCCAGGCTATATGGTACCAGCTACCGATATCCTGAACAGTGAGTACATATAAGCAATGCGATGAAACTAACCTCGATGGAAAACAACATTGTTCTCAATATTGTCCTGCATGAGTACATATAACGGCATGTTAAGCACAACAGGCTAAACATCAACCAAATATATCCATGGAAGACAACATAATCTACAAATGATAGCTTCAGTGTGCAGGCTTAAGCACGCTAGTTAAGCAAAACAAGAAGTGGAAAGGTGTGTTAACTGCATCAGGCATAACATTTAAAAACAAGCAAATAATCATTCAGACTGGTATTGTGCAGGTCTACAGTACACTAGTTATTGTTAAAAAACGAAAAGGCATGTTAACTGCAATATCCTTAACATCAACCAAATATCGTAATTCATAGTGGTATTGTTGAAACTGTTATTGATGAAATTGAACTGCACAGCAAATAGTTGCACATATAGAGCATCACATTGTGAAGAACTATCTCCGGCCGATCCTTAAAAAGTTAAAGGACTAAAACCCTTAATGGATATATATATATACTCTAGCAATTTTTGGCCTTTTCTAGCCGATCCCCTAAACTTAAGGTTGTAAACTTCAATTTGATCAAGTTCAAAGCAGGTTCAACCAAAAGTAGCATGCATTCAAACATAAACATAGATAGTTCTGCATAACCGAAATTAAAACTTAACTTTAAACTAAGCTAAACAACTTTCGGTCGAAGTAGAGGTCGAGCCAATCCTTCCTCGTCATGTACGGTGTGCCACAAGCCGGGTCCGGGCTGGTGCCGTCGTCGGGATCATTGGGGAAGGCACTCCTCCACTCGACGACGTCGATCTCCTCGTCCTCGGGGCCCACCTCGACGCCCTCCGCACCACCGTCGCCGCCGCCTTCGACCTTGTCATCGGAGGAGAGCGCGATAACCTCGCCGCCCTCCGCATCGCCGTCCTCGCCGCCTTCGACCTCTTCATCAAAGGAGAGCGCGATAACCTCGCCGCCATCTGCTACCTCTTGAGCATGCGTTCGTTTTCCATTGAATAGGAAAGGATGATGCAGCATAGTAGCATAAATATTTCCCTCAGTTTTGAGAACCAAGGTATCAATCCAGTAGGAGACAACGCACAAGTCACCTAGTACCTGCATAAACAATCAAGAATCTTGCAACCAACGCGATAAAGGGGTTTTCAATCCCTTCACGGTCACTCGCAAAAGTGAGATCTGATAAAGATAGTAAAGTAAATATTTTTGGTATTTTTGTTGTATAGATTGGAAAGTAAAGATTGCAAAATAGTAAACAAGATGCGATGTAAATAAAAGAGATGCAATATATTAAGAAAGAGACCCGGGGGGCATAGGTTTCACTAGTGGCTTCTCTCAAGATAGCATGTATTACAGTGGGTGAACAAATTACTGCCGAGCAATTGATAGAAAAGTGCTTAGTTATGAGAATATCTAAGGCAATGATCATGAATATAGGCATCACGTCCTTGTAAAGTAGATCGAAACGATTCTGCATCTACTACTATTACTCCACACATCGACCGCTATCGAGCATGCATCTAGAGTATTAAGTTCATAAGAACAGAGTAACGCATTAAGCAAGATGACATGATGTAGAGGGATAAGCTCAGGCAATATGATATAAACCCCATCTTTTTATCCTCGATGGCAACAATACAATACGTGCCTTGCTGCCCCTACTGTCACTGGGAAAGGACACCGCAAGATTGAACCCAAAGCTAAGCACTTCTCCCATTGCAAGAGAGATCAATCTAGTAGGCCAAACTAAACCGATAATTCGAAGAGACTTGCAAAGATATCAAATCATGCATATAAGAATTCAGATAAGAACCAAATAATATTCATAGATAATCTTGTTCATAAATCCACAGTTCATCGGATCTCAGCAAACACATCGCAAAAGAGTATTACATCAAATAGATCTCCAAGAACATCGAGGAGAAATTTGTATTGAGAATCAAAGAGAGAGAAGATGCCATGTAGCTAATAACTATGGACCCGAAGGTCTGTGGTAAACTACTCACGCTTCATCGGAGAGGCAATGGTGTTGATGTAGATGCCCTCCGTGATCGATTCCCCCTCCGGCAGATCGCCGGAAGAGGCCCCAAGATGGGATCTCACGGGTACAGAAGGTTGCGGCGGTAGAAAAGTTGTTTCGTGGCTCTCTCTGATCGATCTAGGGTATAAGAGTATATATAGGCGAAAGAAGTATGTCGGTGGAGCTACGAGGGGCCCACGAGGGTGGGGGCGCGCCTACCCCCTGGGCGCGCCCTCCTGCCTCGTGGCTGCCTCGTGGCGTTCCATAATTCAACTCCAAGTCTTCTGGTTTGCTTCTGGTCCAAGAAAGATCATCGCGAAGGTTTCATTCCGTTTGGATTCCATTTGGTATTCCTTTTCTGCGAAACTCTAAAATAGGAAAAAAAAACAGAAACTCGCACTGGGCCTCCGGTTAATAGGTTAGTCCCAAAAAATAATATAAAAGAGCATACTAAAGCCCATTAAACATCCAAAACAGATAATATAATAGCATGGAACAATCAAAAATTATAGATACGTTGGAGACGTATCAAGCATCCCCAAGCTTAATTCCTGCTCGTCCTCGAGTAGGTAAATGATAAAAACAGAATTTTTGATGTGGAATGCTAGCTAACATAATTATCAATGAAATTCTGTTTATTGTGGCATGAATGTTCAGATCCGAAAGATTCAAGACAAAAGTTTAATATTGACATAAAAATAATAATACTTTAAGCATACTAACAAAGTAATCATGTCTTCTCAAAATAACATGGCCAGAGAAAGTTCATCCCTACAAAATCATATAGTTTGGCTATGCTCCATCTTTGTCACACAAAATGTTCAAATCATGCACAACCCCGATGACAAGCCAAGCAATTGTTTCATACTTTAGTATTCTCAAACTTTTTCAACTTTCACGCAATACATGAGCGCGAGCCATGGACATAACACTATAGGAGGAATAGAATGGTGGTTGTGGATTAGACAAAAAAGAGGAAGATGGGCCCACATCAACTAGGCATATTAATGGGATATGGAGATGCCCATCAATAGATATCAATGTGAGTGAGTAGGGATTGCCATGCAACGGATGCACTAGAGCTATAAATGTATGAAAGCTCAACAAAAGAAACTAAGTGGGTGTGCATCCAACTTGCTTGCTCACGAAGACCTAGGGCATTTTGAGGAAGCCCATTGTTGGAATATACAAGCCAAGTTCTATAACAAAAATTCCCACTAGTATATGAAAGTAACAAAATAAGAGACTCTCTATCATGAAGATCATGGTGCTACTTTGAAGCACAAGTGTGGAAAAAGGATAGTAGCATTGTCCCTTCTCTCTTTTTCTCTCATGTTTTTCCTTTTTTTTCTTCCTTTTTCTGGGCCTTCCCTTTTTTTATTTGGCCTTTCTCTCTCTTTTTTTTATTTCCTCACATGGGACAATGCTCTAATAATGAAGATCATCACACTTCTATTTACTTACAACTCGATGCTAGAACAAAATATGACTCTATATGCATGCCTCCGGCGGTGTACCGGGATGTGCAATGAATCAAGAGTGACATGTATGAAAAATTATGAATGGTGGCTTTGCCACAAATATGATGTCAACTACATGATCATGCAAGGCAATATGACAATGATGAAGCGTGTCATAATAAACGGAACAGTGGAAAGTTGCATGGAAATATATCTTGGAATGGCTATGGAAATGCCATAATAGGTAGGTATGGTGGCTGTTTTGAGGAAGGTAAATGGTGGGTTTATGGTACCGGCGAAAGTTGTGTGGTACTAGAGAGGCTAGCAATGGTGGAAGGGTGAGAGTGCGTATAATCCATGGACTCAACATTAGTCATAAAGAACTCACATACTTATTGCAAAAATCTACAAGTCATCAAAACCAAGCACTACGCGCATGCTCCTAGGGGATAGATTGGTAGGAAAAGACCATCGCTCGTCCGCGACCGCCACTCATAAGGAAGACAATCAAAGAAACACCTCATGCTTCAAATTTGTTACACAACGGTTACCATACGTGCATGCTACGGGACTTGCAAACCTCAACACAAATATTTCTCAAATTCACAATTACTCAACTAGCATGAATCTAATATCACCATCTTCATATCTCAAAACAATCATCAAGCATCAAACTTCTCATAGTATTCAATGCACTTTTGTATGGAAGTTTTTATTATACCCATCTTGGATGCCCATTATATTAGGACTAGTTTTATAGCCAAAACAAATTACCATGCTGTTCTAAAAAACTCTCAAAATAATATAAGTGAAGCATGAGAGATCAATAATTTCAATAAAATAAACCACCACCGTGCTCTAAAAAGATATAAGTGAAGCACTAGAGCAAAATTATCTAGCTCAAAAGATATAAGTGAAGCACACAGAGTATTCTAATAAATTCTGATTCATGTGTATCTCTCCCAAAAGGTGTGTACAGCAAGGATGATTGTGGTAAACTAAAAAGCAAAGAATCAAATCATACAAGACGCTCCAAGCAAAACACATATCATGTGGTGAATAAAAATATAGCCTCAAGTAAAGTTACCGATAGACGAAGACGAAAGAGGGGATGCCTTCCGGGGCATCCCCAAGCTTAGGCTTTTGGTTTTCCTTGAATTTTACCTTGAGGTGCCTTGGGCATCCCCAAGCTTAGGCTCTTGCAACTCCTTATTCCAAAATCCATCAAATCTTTACCCAAAAACTTGAAAACTTCACAACACAAAACTTCAACAAAAAATCTCATGAGCTCTGTTAGTATAAGAAAATAAACCACCACTTTAAGGTACTGTAATGAACTCATTCTTTATTTATATTGGTGTTAAACCTACTGTATTCCAACTTCTCTATGGTTCATACCCCCCGATACTACTCATAGACTCATCAAAATAAGCAAACAACACACGAAAAACAGAATCTGTCAAAACAGAGCAGTCTGGAGCAATCTGATTTGGTAGAATACTTCTGTAACTCCAAAAATTATGAAATAAATTAGTGGACGTGAGGAATTTGTCTATTAATAATCTGCAAAAATAATCAACCTAAAATCACTCTCCAGTAAAAACTGGCAGCTAATCTCATGAGCGCAAAAGTTTCTGTTTTTTACAGCAAGATCGCAAAGACTTCACCCATGTCTTCCCAAAGGTTCTACTTGGCACAAACACTAATTAAAACATAAAACCACATCTAAACAGAGGCTAGATGAATTATTTATTACTAAACAGGAACAAAAAGCAAAGAACAAAAATAAAATTGGGTTGCCTCCCAACAAGCGCTATCGTTTAACGCCCCTAGCTAGGCATTGAGATTTCAATGATGCTCACATGAAACACAAGAATTGAAGCACAAAAAGAGCATCATAAAACATGTGACAAACACGATTAAGTCTAACATACTTCCTATGCATAGGTATTTTATAAGCAAACAAATTACCAAGGCAAGCAAAAACTAGCATATGCAAGGAAGATGAAAGAAACAATAGCAATCTCAACATGAAGAGAGGTGATTTAGTGACATAAAAATTTCTACAACCATATTTTCCTCTCTCATAATAATTACATGTAGTATCATAAGCAAATTCAACAAAATAGCTATCACATAACATATTTTCAACACGATCCACATGCATGCGAAGTTGACACTCTTCCAAAATAGTGGGATTAACATTAACTAAAGCCATGACCTCTCCAAACCCACTTTTATCAAAAATTTCATAAGATTGAACATTCTACAAATATGTGGGATCTAAAGTTGACACTCAT
Organism: Triticum aestivum; assembly: GCF_018294505.1. NCBI lineage: Eukaryota > Viridiplantae > Streptophyta > Magnoliopsida > Poales > Poaceae > Triticum > Triticum aestivum. The sequence goes on from NC_057799.1 coordinate 533,759,107, forward strand.
CCAAACCCACTTTCAATATTATTGCAAAAACTATTATCAATCTCATATTCATCATGAGGCTTAAATAAATTTTCAAGATTATAAGAAGAATCACCCCAATCATGATCATTGCAACAAGTAGTGGACAAAGCAAAACTAGCATCCCCAAGCTTAGGGTTTTGCATATTATTAGCACAATTGACATAAATAGGATTTGTAGTAAAACCATTGCAATCATGCTTTTTATTCAAGGAGCTATCGTGGATCACTTCATAAATTTCTTCATCACAATTTTCAGATTCGCGAATTTCAAGCAAAGCTTCATAAAGATAATCTAGTGCACTCAACTCACTAGCAATTGGTTCATCATAATTGGATCTTTTAAAAAGATTAGCAAGTGGATGACGATCGATAAACTTTTAGCAAGCGAAGATGCAAGCAAAAAGAAGGCACATGGTAGCACAAGATCGAACGGAAGAGGGGCGAAGAAAACGCAAAGGTTTTCAAAAATCGTTTTAGAAGTGGGGGAGAGGAAAACGAGAGGCGAATGGCAAATAATGTAATGCGAGGGAGAAGAGTTTATGATGGGTACTTAGTATGTCTTGACTTGACGTAGATCTCCCCGGCAACGGCGCCAGAAATCCTTCTTGCCACCTCTTGAGCATGCGTTGGTTTTCCCTTGAAGAGGAAAGGGTGATGCAGCAAAGTAGCGTAAGTATTTCCCTCAGTTTTGAGAACCAAGGTATCAATCCAGTAGGAGACAACGCACAAGCCACCTAGTACCTGCACAAACAATCAAGAACCTTGCAACCAACGCGATAAAGGGGTTGTCAATCCCTTCACGGTCACTCCCAAAAGTGAGATCTAATAAAGATAGTAAAGTAAATATTTTTGGTATTTTTGTTGTATAGATTGGGAAGTAAAGATTGCAAAATAGTAAACAAGATGCGATGTAAATAAAAGAGATGCAATATAATAAGAAAGAGACCCGGGGGCCATAGGTTTCACTAGTGGCTTCTCTCAAGATAGCAGGTATTACGGTGGGTGAACAAATTACTACCGAGCAATTGATAGAAAAGCGCATAGTTATGAGAATATCTAAGGCAATGATCATGAATATAGGCATCACGTCCGTGTCAAGTAGATTGAAATGATTCTGCATCTACTACTATTAATCCACACATCGACCGCTATCCAGCATGCATCTAGAGTATTAAGTTCATAAGAACAGAGTAACGCATTAAGCAAGATGACATGATGTAGAGGGATAAACTCAAGCAATATGATATAAACCCCATATTTTTGTCCTCGATGGCAACAATACAATACGTGCCTTGCTGCCCCTACTGTCACTGGGAAGGACACCGGAAGATTGAACCCAAAGTTAAGCACTTCTACCATTGCAAGAAAGATCAATCTAGTAGGCCAAACTAAACCGATAATTCGAAGAGACTTGCAAAGATATCAAATCATGCATATAAGAATTCAGAGAAGAACCAAATAATATTCATAGATAATCTTGTTCATAAATCCACAGTTCATCGGATCTCGGCAAACACACCGCAAAAGAGTATTACATTAAATAGATCTCCAAGAACATCGAGGAGAACTTTGTATTGAGAATCAAAGAGAGAGAAGAAGCCATCTAGCTAATAACTATGGACTCGAAGGTCTGTGGTAAACTACTCACGCTTCATCGGAGAGGCAATGGTGTTGATCTAGATGCCCTCCGTGATCGATTCCCCCTCCGGCAGATCGCCGGAAGAGGCCCCAAGATGGGATGTCACGGGTACAGAAGGTTGCGGCGGTGGAAAAGTTGTTTCGTGGCTCTCTCTGATCGATCTAGGGTATAAGAGTATACATAGGCGAAAGAAGTACATCGGTGGAGCTATGAGGGGCCCACGAGGGTGGGGGCGCGCCTACCCCCCCCCCCCCCCCGGGCGCGCCCTCCTGCCTCGTGGCCGCCTCGTGGCGTTCCAGACTTCAACTCCAAGTCTTTTGGTTTGCTTCTGGTCCAAGAAAGATCATCGCAAAGGTTTCATTCCGTTTGGACTCCGTTTAGTATTCCTTTTCTGCGAAACTCTAAAATAGGCAAAAAAACAGAAACGGGCACTAGGCCTCCGGTTAATAGGTTAGTCCCAAATATAATATAAAAGAGCATACTAAAGCCCATTAAACATCCAAAATAGATAATATAATAGCATGGAACAATCAAAAATTATAGATACATTGGAGACGTATCACCCTCCGCGCCGACAAAGATCGCCCGCTCCGCCTCCACGAGCTCCGGGTGCTGCCGGTGGAGCTCTTGCATGTAGGCCTCGTCGGCGGCCTCAGCCTCGAGGCGCTCCCACGCCTCGCGGTCCTCCCGCGCCATAGCCAAGGTCACCACCCCTGGCTCCGGCGGAACAAGGTGGACTGGACGTGTATCGAAGGGGAAATTGAGCCTAGCCGTCGTGCCGTGGTAGTGGACCTCCAGTGGTCGTACTCCATGGCCGCGAGCTCGGCCATGTGAAAGCTACCGAGCCACCGGCGGGTGTGGGTCTCCCGATCTGTAATCTCGACGACCCACGTCCCCCACCGCCGCTGGCGGACCCCGAGGTAGGACCTCATCGGCTGCCGGGTCCAAGGGAGGACGGGGAAGCCCTCGAACCGGCATAGGGGCGCAGCGGCGGGCGGATCGGGGGACCGGCGACGGCGGATCGAGCCCGGGGAGGACGACGGGGACACCTCGGCGGCCACCTCGCCGGCGTCGGGCGAAAAGGCCGCGATAAACCACTTTTTGGCCATTGGCTCCTTGAGCTCCCCGCCACACATGCAGAGGTTGAGGATGGAGGCGCCGGCGATGGCGGCGACCTACCAATGGTTTCGAGGGTTGTGTGTGTCTGTGTGAGCGGAGATTTTGGGGAGTGTGTGGTGTGTGTGGAGGGGGCGGGGGGCAAGGTGGTGTTTGAGGAAATATTGCGGCAACTAAAATTTTTACTAGGCAGGAGTAACAAGGTGGGGCTACTGAAATTTGGATCAAGGGCGAGAAGATATTTTTGAGATTGCGAGGTATGCAGAGGCGGGAGTAAAATGCCGGGGCTACTGAAAATTTGAATCAAGGGACTGAAGCAGAGCGGGAGTAACAGACATCGCACACGGTCCGCACATACTAATCGTGTGCTATCAAACATTAAAACCTTCCAGGCGGTAGATATTTTCGAGATTACGAGGCAGTAATATTTTCGAGATTGCGAGGGATGCAGAGGCGGGAGTATTTGGGGAGCGAGCTAGTGTGCTTGACAGGCCGGCTGTGGACTGTAGCTGACACACCTTCTCGTGTAAGCCATAGGTGTACTATACACCAACGATGCTCCAAGATATTTTGTACTACATCTCACACGGTTGGTGATAATAAACTGTGTGGGATCTACTTGATTTTTCATCTTGATTTGAATTACATAATGGGGTCACTACGGCAATGGACGGTGTTTGAATTGCTAGACCTTTTATCTGCAATGAACATGCAACTATATGTGTGTCGTAAAAGAATTGAAATAATTCAGGGTTCGTTTGGACATTTTATACATTAAACTGGTTTTTAGCCATTTCAGGTGCACAATTCAAAATTAAACTACATGCACATGCTCCAGTGCATATAAATTGGTTGAAAAATCAAATCTGTGTCCTTGGGTGCATGCTTAGGTCCCATGCAAGAAATGGGAATGAAATTCAAACACCATGGCACTGTTCATCGCCGGCAAAATGAGATACCTGGTTTTTAAATTCTAGTAAATCCAAAACTTGTCTGAAATTCATGAAACTTGGCATGGTATCATGGAGCGGCATCAACATGCCGTGGTAAAAAATTTGTCCCATTTGGGGACAGGTTTGGGTATAAGCTTCTCACAAACCAGAGCTTCTCACAACAAGCGTGATGGTTTCGGTAGGGAACATGCCACCTTTGGGGGCGAAACGATATCCGTTGCCTCTTATTGCTTTCAAAAAATTTCTAGTGCCAACATAGAACAACGGGAGGGTTGTGTTAAGTTTTGGAATTTTTCGACGTTTGTTTTGGACATTTTTATACATTAACTGGGTTTTCTAGGCATTTTATGTGCATAATTCAAATTTGAAATACATGCACATGGTCCAGTGCATACAAATTGGTTGAAAAATCAAATCTGTGTCCTTGGGTGCATGCTTAGGTCCCATGCAAGAAAAGGGAATGAATTTCAAACACCAGGGCACTGTTGATTGCCGGCAAAACATTGAGATACTTGGTTTTTAAATTCTAGTAAATCCAAAACTCATCTGAAATTCATGAAACTTGGCATGCTATCATGGAGCGGCATCAACATGCCGTGGTAAAATTTTTGTCCCATTTGGGGCAGGTTTGGGTATAAGCTTCTCACAAACCAGAGCTTCTCACAACAAGCATGATGGTTTCGGTAGGGAACGTGCCACCTTTGGGGACGAAACGATATCTGTTGCCTCTTATTGCTTTCATAAAATTTCTAGTGTCAACATAGAACAATAGGAGTGTTGTGTTTAATTTTGGAATTTTTCAGGGTTCGTTTGGCCTTTTTTATACATTAATTGGGTTTCTGGGCATTTAATGTGCATAATTCAAATTTGAACTACAAGCACATGCTCCAGTGCACCAAAGTTGGTTGAAAATCACATGTTTGTCCTTGGGTGAATTTCTAGGTCCCATGCAAGATATGGGAATGAAATTCAAACACCAGGGCACTGTTGATTGCCGGCAAAACGTTGAGATGCCTGGTTTTTAAATTCTGGTAAATCCAAAACTCGTTTGAAATTCATGAAACTTGGCATGCTATCATGGAGTGGCATCAACATGTCGTGGTAAAAAATTTGTCCCATTTGGGGCAGGTTTGGGTATAAGCTTCTCACAAACCAGAGCTTCTCACAACAAGCGTGATGGTTTCGGTAGGGAACGTGCCACCTTTGGGGACGGAACGATATTCGTTGCCTCTTATTCCTTTCAAAAAATTTATAGTGTCAACATAGAAGAACAGGAGTGTTGTGTTTAATTTTGGAATTTTTCGGCGTTCGTTTGGCCTTTTTTATACATTAATTGGGTTTCTGGGCATTTAATGTGCATAATTCAAATTTGAACTACAAGCACATGCTCCAGTGCACCAAAGTTGGTTGAAAAGTCACATGTTTGTCCTTGGGTGAATTTATAGGTCCCATGCAAGATATGGGAATGAAATTCAAACACCAGGACACTCTTGATTGCCGGAAAAACGTTGAGATGCCTGGTCTTTAAATTCTAGTAAATATAAAACTCGTCTGAAATTCATGAAACTTGGCATGCTATCATGGAGCGGCATCAACATGCCATGTTAAAAAATTTGTCCCATTTGGGGCAGTTTGGGTATAAGCTTCTCACAAACCAGAGCTTCTCATAACAAGCGTGATGGTTTCGGTAGGGAACGTGCCACCTATGGGGACGGAACGATATCCGTTGCCTCTTATTGCTTTCAAAAAAAAATTAGCGTCAACATAGAACAACAGGAGTGTTGTGTTTAATTTAGGAATTTTTGGGGTTCGTTTGGCCTTTTTTATACATTAATTGAGTTTCTGGGCATTTAATGTGCATAATTCAAATTTGAACTACAAGCACATGCTCCAATGCACCAAAGTTGGTTGAAAAATCACATGTGTGTCCTTGGGTGAATTTCTAGGTCCCATGCACGAGATGGGACTGAAATTCAAACACTAGGGCACAGTTGATTGCCGGCAAAACGTTGAGATACCTGGTTTTTAAATTCTAGTAAATCCAAAGCTCGTCTGAAATTCATGAAACTTGGCATTCTATCATGGAGCGGCATCAACATGCTGTGGTAAATTTTTTGTCCCATTTGGGGCAGGTTTGGGTATAAGCTTCTCACAAACCAGGGCTTCTCACAACAAGCGTGATGGTTTCGGTAGGGAATGTGCCACCTTTGGGGACGGAACGATACCCGTTGCCTCTTATTGCTTTCAAAAAAAATGAGTGTCAACATAGAAGAACAGGAGTGTTGTGTTTAATTTAGGAATTTTTCGGGGTTCGTTTGGCCTTTTTTATACATTAATTGAGTTTTTGGGCATTTAATGTGCATAATTCAAATTTGAACTACAAGCACATGCTCCAGTGCACCAAAGTTGGTTGAAAATCACATGTGTGTCCTTGGGTGAATTTCTACATCCCATCCAAGAGATGGGAATGAAATTCAAACACCAGGGCACTGTTGATTGCCGGCAAAACATTGAGATACCTGGTTTTAAATTCTAGTAAATCCAAAGCTCGTCTGAAATTCATGAAACTTGGCATGCTATCATGGAGCACCATCAACATGCTGTGGTAAAAATGTTGTCCCATTTGGGGCAGGTTTGGTTATAAGCTTCTCACAAACCAGAGCTTCTCACAACAAGCGTGATGGTTTCGGTAGGGAATGTGCCACCTTTGGGGACGGAACGATATCCATTGCCTCTTATTGCTTTGAAAAAATTTCTAGTGTCAACATAGAACAACAAGAGTGTTGTGTTTTATTTAGGAATTTTTCGGGGTTCGTTTGGCCTTTTTTATACATTAATTGAGTTTCTGGACATTTAGTGTGCATAATTCAAATTTGAACTACAAGCACATGCTCCAGTGCACCAAAGTTGGTTGAAAAATCACATGTGTGTCCTTGAGTGAATTTCTAGGTCCCATGCAAGAGATGGGAATGAAATTCAAACATCTGGGCGTCGTGGCTCGGCCAGAAAGATTGAGAAACTTGGTTTTTTAATTCCTGTAAATCCAAAACACGCCTGAAAATCATGAAACTTGGCATGGTGTCATGACATGGCACCAACATGTTGTGGTAATTTTTCTGTCCGATTTGCGAAGGCGCACATATTAACAATCAACAAAGTCATTTTGGAACAAGTGATGTCACGTTACAAATCGGAAACACAAGTATTATTGAAACCGTGGGCGTTCTACTTACCATTTACGTGCCGCCACGCGTCCCCTTTTTTATTGGCTAGGAGGTGCCGTGCGGGGTAGCTATTTGAGTACGGCAGGCGTGCGATCAGACCCCTGCGCGTGCTCATCGGGAGGAGAACCCTTTGACCGCTACCCGCCGCGCACCTCCCTCCCAACGTCTCCATTAATGGCGCCCGAGCCCCTGTTCTACGGCGTGGCTATATGTCTCACTGGACTGAGATTTAAGAGACAAAAATGAAAATCTGAAAAGAAAGTTCTGCACGGATCCTTATGTAAGATCCGACGGACCTATATAGCATCGACTGCGACTTATAGCAAGCATGATGAATATAAGGACGATGATAGTGGATAATAATTGTCTTACATATTTAGGAACATAATTAAAAAAGCCACATGCGGCAACGCCCGAAATACACAAGGGCAAAAGAAGAAGGAAGACAACGATCTGGCTTGCTGATCTCTACTTTCTTGATGCGTTGCTGCAGGCCGCGGGAACTAGTCTCCGCGGCGAGTGGCGATGAGCTCTTTCTTGTCCTCAAGATGCTGCTTGAGAGCATCCACGGATTCCTCCACCAGCCTTCTGCGCTCGATGCGCAGCATGGCATTCTTGTCCATAATTTTCTCGACAATGACGCCGGTCCTCTTCAACAAGGCAGTGGTCTCCTCCTGCTGCTCCGCACTTTCGACGATCTTCGCCCTCAGCTGGTCGCGCTCGGCCCGGAGCTTCGCATTGCTCTCATTCAGTTGTCGGATGACACCGGTAGCCTGTTCAAATGAGACTTTCATGTCGTCCTGCAACCTCGCCCATCCGGAGATCTGATCCATCTAGATAAGGACGATGGCATGCATGCGCTTGTAACAGTCCTTGCCTGCCTGTGAGAGATTTTCCCAGGACGCCACGGCGCGGGAGGACATCTCTGCTGCATTCGCGGCGCGGCGGGACAACTCTTCTGCTTCCGCGGCGCGGCCGGACCAGTCTGCTGCATCGACAGCGCGGCGGGACCTCCGTGCTGCTCCGGCGGCGCAGCGGGACCTCTCTGCTGCTACGGCCGCGCGCTGCTTTCGAGGCAAGGTGGGACATCTCTCGTGCTTCTGCTTCTATGCTCGCCTCTCCCTGGTGGCAATCTCTCGACCCAGAACTCATGCTGGCCATGGCACATCCAAGGGAACCATGATGAATGACTTGTTTGTTTTTGTGGATGAGGAGTTGAGGAGGAATGTGCAGTCATCTTGGGTAGTAGTATTTATAACCGAGTACTAATACGCTCCTAAGTGGGAAACCGTTTAGGTTTTAATCGGTGTGAACAGGTTTGCAATTTGGAATGTGACGGGACGTGGGCTCAAAATTTATTGACGGTTCTATAATTTCTAAGTGCGGCACTATTCCCGGACGGCGTAACGTGGGCACGCTTTCTCGGCCGTGTATGTGGCATTTCTCTTCTGTTGCCTAATCGCAAACAGTTAATCCTTCTGAAGCGTATGCCCTCAATCGCACATTGTCAAGAAGTAATACGGTAGACCTTCTTTAACATGTGTTAAAAAATTCAAAACAAGGACCTTGAGGTTAATTCCACTGATTGGATGTGTCATAAATGTCCTTAATGGACATTCAAGATACATCCCATCAGTGGGATCAACATCACGACAACTTCCCATCCGGTCACCCATCTGATGCCTACTCCAGCCTGAGCACAGTTAACTTGAGAGTTCTCTTAGATGAGCTACTGGTGGAACAGCTAGTTCTTGCTAATATAGGATGCCCTCTTCGCATCCTTATGGCGTACCCGGATGACCGTCCGTCACCCAATGGCCAATAGATGTTGTGTAGACAGAGCATATCACATACGTCTTATTAGAAGCAATCGTCTGTGTTATTATCGGTCTTTGCACACATTTCTGATTACAGACATGTTTGCCGCGTATCACACACATCTTGTTAAGTTGAACCGTTTCTGTTCTCATGTCTCAACGCAAACAGTTCATCTGAGTGAACCGCATGTCGTATATCGCACACACCTTGATCTGGCTGACCGTTTCTTTTGTGTTGCCCAATCACAAACAGTTCATCCGAGTGAACCGTAAGCCGTATATCGCACACGCCTTCATCTGGCTGCCCGTTTCTTTTGTTCTGCTACATCGCAATCAGTAAATTGAACTGAACCGTATGCCCAGCATCGCACACGCAACTAAAATCTGAACCGTGTTTGATGCATCCTCCATCGCAATGTTTCGCACCTTTTTTGACGGGGTTTTTACACCATCGTTTGCGATTAATGCATCGCACATAGTTTCGTCAAAGGGTCTCTGATCATAGTGTCGCGTTAGCTGCAACCTGCAGTAGTGTGTGCTGTTTTAACCTTCAACAAGGACCGGCCATAGTCAAACTCGATTCAACTAAAGTTGGAGAAACAGACACCCGCCAGCCACCTGTGTGCGAAGGACGTCGGTAGAACCAGTCTCATGAACGCGGTCATGTAATGTCGGTCCGGGCCGCTTCATCCAACAATACCGCCGAATCAAAGTAAGACGTTGGTGGTAAGCAGTATGACTATTATCGCCCACAACTCTTTGTGTTCTACTCGTGCATATATCATCTATGCATAGACCTGGCTCGGATGCCACTGTTGGGGAATGTAGTAATTCAAAAAAATTCCTACGATCACGCAAGATCTATCTAGGAGAAGCATAGAAAAGAGCGGGGGGAGTGTGTCCACGTACCCTCATAGACCGAAAGCGGAAGCGTTTAGTAACGCAGTTGATGTAGTCGAACGTCTTCACGATCCAACCGATCCAAGTACCGAACGTACGGCACCTCCTTATTCAGCACACGTTCAGCACGATGACGTCCCTCGATCTCTTGACCCAATAGAGGGTCGAGGAAGAGTTCCGTCAGCACAACGTCGTAGCGACAATGATGATGAAGTTACCGGCGCAGGGCTTCGCCTAAGAACTACGACGATATGACCGAGGTGTTAAACTGTGGAGGGGGCACCGCACACGGCTAAGAGATTCCTGTTGTGCTTTGGGATGCCCCATTGGCCACGTATATAAAGGACGAGGGGAGGAGGTGGTCGGCCTAGGAGGGACGCGCCATAGGGGGAGTCCAACTAGGATTCCCAATCCTAGTTGGACTCCCCTTCCTTTTCCAAGAGGGGGAGAGAGGGAAGGAGGAAGAGAGGGAGAAGGAAAGAGGGGGGCGCAGCCCCCTCCCTACTCCAATTCGGACTTGCCATGGGGGCGCACGACCACCCTTTGCGGCTCTCCTCTCCTTTCCACTAAAGCCCATGAAGGCCCAATACTTGTAACCCCTCGGTACCCCGAAAAATATCCGAACCTCTCCGAAACCATTCCGGTGTTCGAATACCTACGTCCAATATATCAATCTTTACCTCTCGACCATTTCGAGACTCCTCGTCATGTCCGTGATCTTATCCGGGACTCTGAACAAACTTCTGTCATCAAATCACACAACTCATAATACAAATCGTCATCAAACATTAAGCGTGCTGACCCTACGTGTTTGAGAACTATGTAGACATGATCGAGACACATCTCCGGTCAATAACCAATAGCGGAACCTGGATGCTCATATTGGCTCCTACATATTCTACGAAGATCTTTATCGGTCAAACCGCACAACAACATACGTCATTCCCTTTGTCATCGGTATGTTACTTGCCCGAGATTCAATCGTCGGTATCATCGTACCTAGTTCAATATATTACTGGCAAGTCTCTTTACTCGTTCCGTAATGCATCATACCGTAACTAACTCATTAGTCACATTGCTTGCAAGGCTCATAGTGATGTGCATTACCGAGAGGGCCCAGAGATACCTCTCCGATACACAGAGTGACAAATCCTAATCTCGATCTATGTCAACTCAACAAACACCATCGGAGACACCTGTAGAGCATCCTTATAATCACCCAGTTACTTTTTTTATCAGTCAAAGACAGTAGGAGAGGATCCTACTGACATGTATTAATCAGAAATGAGTAGTTACACAGGGTTCATAAGCAAGTGCTCATGATTCCTAGAGCCAAAATCACCACATACCACATGGATGTGGGGGTTTTGATCCTAGAAAGAAAAGGAAATGGGATTACAAAGTAGTCTCCAAGAACAAAGAAATGAACTCAGCCAATGAGGGTTTAACCCTATGGCATAGTAAGGCTAGGTCAGTCCTAAAACGCTCTTTCCATGATGTAAGGGTGTGTGGGACCCCCTAAATATTAGACCGTTGCGTTCCTTCCAAATGCTCCATGCAGACAGCATGAAGATTTCCATGAACATGTGTGTTTGCCAGCTACGACGCCCTTCATGGATAAGAGCAAGTCTGTTACCATCATTCGTCCACGTAATGCCTAGAGTACTCCAGCATTGTTGACTGAAAGGACACCTGAAGAATAAGTGCTCGACCGTTTCTTCCTCTTGTCGGGTACATAATGAGCAGGTGACATTATCTCCCACATGATAGTGTCTCCTTTTCAACATGTTTCTAGTGTTGACTCTGTCTGCTAGGAGTAGCCAGGTGAAGATCTTTATTTTCATCGTGCATTTAGATTTCCAGATCCAAGAGAAGGCATCATCAGCGGCGACGTTTCGAAAGAAGAACTTGTAATACTTGGCCGAAGTATAATGTGGTCCCCATGGGTAGCTCCAGACATCCCGAGCAGCGACATCTGGCTCCGTGTCAGCACTATATTCCTGAAGGTGTATGAGTTCTTCACGAGCTTGAGCAGAGAGGGGAAGATGAAAGCCAGCTTGAACATTGTTGATTGCCAGAAAGCTTGCGACCGAGGCATCTTCCAACTTAGTGAAGGAAAAGGCTCTAGGGAATGCATCTTGAGTTATGTGTTCCTTCCATAAGTCTTTCCAAAAAAGAGCGGTTGTCCCATCGCCAATATGCACCGAAGATATCCCACAGTAGATGTCGGATAGGTTCATGACGTCACGCCACCAAAAGGAGCCACATGGCTCTGTGGCATGCGGCACTTTGTTATCGTAGTACGTAGCCTAGACCAAGTTAACCCAGGGGACATCTTTTTTGTTGTAGAAGTTGTGTAGAAACTTCAGCAAGAGAGCAGTGTTCTGTGTCTTGATGTTAATGATGCCAAGTCCTCCATGGGTTTTTGGTCGACAAACTAGGTCCCAAGCAGCCAGTGAGTTGACAGTCTCTCCCTGGTCAGTTTGCTTGCGCCACAAGCATCTTCTACGTATCTTGTCCAGGTGCTCAACTAGCTTGGGTGGAAACTTCAACGTGCACATGGGGTATATCATCATGGATGTGATCAGGGAGTTCAGAAGAGTCAACTTGCTTCCTTGGTCCAGCATATAAAGGGTGGACGATAATTTGCGTTCAGTACGTTCCACAAAAGGCATCAGGTCAACCATGGAAGGCTTCGTAGTCCCCATTGGCAAGCCTAAGTAAGTAAAAGGCATAGTGCCAATGTTGCATTGCCAAAGCTGAGCAAGGTAGGTTGCCAAGGTCTCGTCCACATTAATGGGAATCAGCAGAGATTTACTAAAGTTCAGATTAAGCCCAATGGATTCAGCATAGTCCGTGAGGAGAAGTTTCATGTTCTTGACCTGTTGGGGGCAAGCTGGCATTAGGAGTATGGTGTCATCGGCGTATTGGATGACAGGATAGTCAGTGGAGCCCCTTGCCGGAATGGGTAACTGGATTTTCTGCTGGTGGTATGCATCATTAACAGCAGCTTGCAGAAGATCAGCTGCGAGCACAAATATCAGCGGGGAAAAGGGGTCACCTTGTCTGACACCCGTGCGGCAGGCAAACTGACGGCCCGGGACACCATTAAGCAAGACGGAGGAGCTGCCAGAGCCAAAAATGCATCGGACCCAGCTAAGCCAATGGTCATCGAAACCCATGTGTTGCATGATTTCAAGCATAGCAGCGTGATCAACCGTGTCAAACGCCTTCACAAAGTCGAGCTTAAGCAAGATGATCGGCTCATTGGACTACTGACATTGAAAGATATACTCAAATGCCCATGCGAGGCAGTCTTGAATGGTTCTGGTACGAATGAAGCCATACTGATTCCTGTGGATTATTTTCAGTATGAGTTTCTGTAACCTGTTCGCCAAAAATTTTGTTATGAGTTTTAGGCAGTAGTTGAGCAAAGTGATTGGCCGAAAGTCATTCACTGTCTCGGGGGAGTTGTTTTTTGGAATGAGAGTAATGTATCCTGAATTGATGCTCGCCAAGTCAAGATTGCCATTGTAGAACTCATCACATAGTTTGTAAAAATCATATCTAATGATATGCCAGCAAGATTTTAAAAATTGCCCGTTGAAGCCATCAGGGCCAGGTGCTCTGTCATTGGGCATGGTTCGGACGACTGCAAGAATCTCAGAATGTGTGAAGGGGGCAGACAGAACTTCCAAACCATCCACTCGTTTGATGATTGCGGCAAGATCAAATTTCATTAGAGATGGCTTTGTCTGACCCAGTCTGTGCTTATATTCCTGAAACAATGCTGCTTCTTTGGCGTTGTGATCACTAACTATAGATCCATCTGAAAGTTTGAGGGTGGCAATGGAGTTTTTACGATATCTCTCAGTAGCAAGCGCATGGAATAGTTTGGTATTCTCCGATCCAAACTTGATGTACCTAATGGTGCACCTCTTCCGCCAGTACTGATTCTGAAACTGCAACAGTTTAAGAAGGTGGCCTTTGACAATGTGTCTGAAGTTGGATTCTGGCCGTGTGAGAGGCCGCATATCCTCCAGTCCATCGAGCTCTTGTAGTGCCTGGTTACAATTTTGAATAAGGATGGACATTTTAGAGATTCCTTTGCTCCAGGACTTAAGATCATAACGTAGGGTTTTCAGTTTTTTGCAGATGACAGCAGCTGCATTTTTAGCATGGCTAGGTTTCTCCCAAGAAGATGCAACCACCTCGAGGAAGTTGGAATGGTTGGTCCAAAAGTTTCCAAACCTAAAAATCCTACTCTTGGGTATTGTTGTTTCAATTTGGACAACACAGGGAGAGTGATAAAGGTGGGCTTGCCTAGAGCCATGACAATAGTATTAGGGAAGGTATGGGTCCAATGGCTTGAAGAGAAAAACCAGTCCAGTTGTTCTAGGAGGGGATCTTCCTGCATATTACTCCATGTGTATAAGCGACCTTTCAGGGGTAGCTCAATAAGGGCCTGTGCTCTAATGATGTCATTGAATAGAAGAATATCATTTACATTTGCCCCTGGTTTGTTTCGGTTATCAGATGATCTAATGAAGTTGTAATCCCCCACAAGTAGCCAGTCTTCAGAGTCAGGGATCACTAGGTCATATAGCCAGTTTGTGAAGGTCAGACGATCATCTCTCTGGCAAGGCCCATAAATGTTATATAAATGCCAAACATTGCCAGACAATTTGGAAGTGAAGATTATGCCCAAGGCAAAGAAATCAGAGAAGCATACAACACCATCAAAAGCAGAACCGACCCAAATGGTAAGAAGACCACCAGAGGCACCTCGAGAGGGCACATAACAGAACTTATCAAATCTTTTAGGACAGAAGGTTTTAATAAAAGGCAAATCAAAATGCATGCGTTTGGTTTCTTGCAAGCAAATCACATTGCACCCACTAGTGACAATAGCATTTCTAAGAGCAAGGAGTTTTTTGTCTGAATTTATTCCGCGCACGTTCCAGACGAGCACGTTCCACTGCTGCTTGGGCAGCATGAAGAAAAGCTTCAGGTAGAAGATGAAGAAGAAGATCCCTCCTGGTCAGCCATAAGCTTGTCCGTGGAGAGTTCCTCAGGCGGGATGCCGCAGCGAGTCGTGCCCACAGCCTAGAGCATGGCGATAGGAGTTGGAGGAGGCACCTCATCCTGGTGAGCAGAAGTTGTGTTGGTGGTATTTGAGGCTGCAGGGACCAGGCGCGCCTTCACTTTGCTCTTGTTCACACGTGTTTCCGCCATGGAGGGAGCTTTGAAGCCATCGTACTTATTCGTACGAGTACTTCGGCGCAGAGTAGATGCATCGACTTCCATGGGCTTCTTCTTCCTTTCCTTTCTAACCAGTCCCAGCTCAGGTAAAGTGTTCTCTGAAGAGATACTGTCAGTAGAGTTGTTCTCTGAAACTGCATTCTCTGACAAGGTGTGTTCTGCAGCATTGCAGTCTTCATAAAAATCAGAGCTCATGTGGATAGGTTCAATGGCATTCAGGAGGGAAGGTGGTGAGCGAATCACTGAAGCAGAATTGACAATAGGCGAGGAGTGCATTCTGGCAACAGTCAGGCCATGCGGGGGTATGCCAGCTTCCATAGTGGCAGCAGAATCCATCCCATGATCTCCAGCAGTTACAATAGGATCATCAGATGAAGCAGGTGGCGCAGGATCTTCAGTAATCTCTTCAATCACCACATTGGAGTGGCTGATAAGCTGAGGAGCAGATGATGTGTTTATAGGCTGCCTAAGATGTATATCATTACCCAGCAGAGAACTCTGAACTGCAACTTGGGAGTTGTCCCTTCTGATGCCATAACCATTACTCCAAGGTCCGAACGTTGCCAAAATAGGGCGGATGGCAGCAAGGAGGAAAGTATTCAGTTGCCTGCGGGGGGCAGGAGCGGCAAGCAGGAAGTTCATTACCTCATTCCCTTGAGCTGACAGGCTGAAATTCAGTCCAGTATTGTGAACTGTCACCATAACAGTTACAGGAGCAGGAGCTTCATGGGTCGAGGGATTGGGAACAGCATCATCAAGAGGCAACTCTTCCTGGCTAGAGCTGGAGCTGTCAGAAACGGTGATAGAATCATTCCAAGCTTGAAAGGCACTATCAACAACATTGTTCTCCGGGACGATGCCATCCTGCACTGATAAGCCCTGGGCCGCAAGCCAAGCCTGGAAAGTCATCATATATGGTGGCAGCTGTGTTGCAGGTGGAGCAGGCGCAGGCCATTCCCCCCAAGCAGCGTCGATCTGAACTTCATCATCGTCAGGAGCCTGGTGATCTGCAGGAGCTGCTGGTGGTGGAGCCCCATTCTGGGAAAACCAATTGTGAACTTGCTGTTGGTACAGCTGTTCCGCCATCATGTCGGGCCCAAAAAGGGGGTGCGGGTCGCCGTTGGGCGGCGGTGGTTCTTCTCCAGCAGGCGGCACCTCAGGCAGCATTGCATTCCAATCACTGCTGTGGAGAATAGTGACTTGAACAGTCCAGCAGTCACATGCTCCTCCCAACTGACGAACAACAAAACTCTTGGGGCTTAATCGCATGTGAATCACCTGCACTTACACCATAACATATCTTCTGTCTTGCCGGGGATTGTACCAGGAAATCAGACCACCAAAATCCCCAACTGACTTATTGATGTAAAATTCAGTCTGATAGTCATAGGGGAAGCCAAAGTACAGTAACCACAGCTGTGGACCAAAGGTAGTGGAACGCCTATTGAGCGCGGCATTGTGCGGCACAAAGGTAATCAGCAAATCTTCCTCTTCAAGTTCTAGCGGGGTTGCCACAGCAGTATCTCTAGCGAAGGCATCCACAAAACCAAATATGCCAATACCAAAAGGATGGTCACTTGCCTCTATGGTGAACAGTTGAGATTCATGCAGCATACCCTCAACGATGTCGCGGATCTCAGCCCGGCGGTGGAGTGGGATGGAATGGCTGGCTTCGGCGATGGCGAGGAAGTCGTGGTTGAGCGGCGGAATGGGGCTGACGACCATGCCGCTGCGAACCACCCTGTTGGCCGGCCCAGGTTCGACCGCCCAGCCCGGCGGGAGGAACGGCACCGGGTTGAGGGGATAGTTCGCCATTGTTGCAGTGGTCAGAGCAGCGGTGGTAGGAGGCGGTGGAGTGACAACGATAGGTGGAGGCGGTGAGGAGGCCGAGGCAGAAGCTGAACCGTGAGGGGAAGGAATGGAATCAGCGCGGCGTTTCGGAATCCATTTCCATCTTTGTGTATGATTTGAAACAAGATGCGAACACGTGTCCATAGAAACCACAGCCAATGCATCTGATGGTAGAGCGAGCCTTCATGTTTGGCATAGATTTGGGCATGGAATCAGCAGACGCAGATAATCCGGGGCACGGTATAGTATTAATTGATTTGACTGCCGTAGCAGTCTTCTGCGGGCAAGCTATTGATTTATGCCCAGGAGCTGAACAATTGATGCAAATAATACGAGCTGGGCAAGAAATCCTTGAGTGGCCCCATTGCAAACATTTTGCACATAAAACAGCCCAATTGGCGGATAAATCAGAGATCTCTTGTGGGCTATATTTGGCCTGGGCCAGGTCGGCCTTGTGTTTGGACGTGAGAATCGGCGGCCAGCTGGAATGAGGAGGAGCGTATTTGTAGGCCGAAGTCATGTAGCATTGCGGAGGTGATGGATAAGGTACATTCACCACACATTTAAATGATCCCAATAAAAGATAAATATCATCATGGGAGTCCGCTAAATCAGCCTCACAGAAGGAAGAATCCGACAAATTAGAGGCACCATCAATGCCAGATAATAAATGCTGATTGGCCAATTTCTTCGTTCCATCAAGAGAATGAGTATTTGAATTTTGAACTTGAGATGATGAGGCCTCAGCAGCATTTTTGTCCGAAAAATCCATATGATCCAGAGGAATAAGTCCAAATTTGCATAACGGGGAGGCTGAGGGACGAACACTGAGAGCATTATCATGTAAAAATTGCAGGGATGTATTAACAGCAATAGGTCTCCGACTTGACAGCTCCTGCAAGGTTTCACCTGCATGCCACTTTTTGGTGGAAGTGTTGATCGGTCGATAACGACCATTGAACAAATGAAAGTGGCAAATGAAATCCGGCCAAATACGATCCCGAAGGCCATATATGAAATGTCCCACTTTGTTATTGGCAACCGAAAACCGAAAGGACCGAGGTTGAATTTGGATCACATTGAAGCCGGAACTAATTCCACCAATGCAACATTGTAAAGCAATGCCCACAGAATCGGGAGAGAGTGGGAAGGATGTGGAGGAGAAGGAAACCACCAAGAAGAACTCTTTGCGGTCTCGAGAGGGAGAGAAATGAACCGTAGAGCCAAATTTCTTCTCACCTGGTCGGCCAAGGCAAGGCCAGGGCCAAAGTCCCAATGTAGGAGCCCCTCCATAGATCAGAGAGCTAGCAATCTCCATGAACTCCGGCGGCTACGATGGTGGTGGTGCGGTGGTGGGGAGAGGTGGAGAGGAGAGGTGGGCGGGGTGGGAGAGAGCCATATCACCCAGTTACGTTGTGACATTTGATAGCACAGAAGGTGTTCCTCCGGTATTCGGGAGTTGCATAATCTCATAGTGAGAGGAACATGTATAAGTCATGATGAAAGCAATAGCAATAAAACTAAACTGTCATTATGCTAAGCTAACGGATGGGTCTTGTCCATCACATCATTCTCTAATGATGTGATCCCGTTCGTCAAATGACAACACATGTCTATGGTCAGAAAACTTAACCATCTTTGATTAACAAGCTAGTCAAGTAGAGGCATACTAGGGACACTCAGTTTTGTCTATGTATTCACACATGTATTAAGTTTCCGGTTAATGCAATTCTAGCATGAATAATAAACATTTATCATGATATAAGGAAATATAAATAACAACTTTATTATTGTCTCTGGGGCATATTTCCTTCATGATCGTGCTGGCATGCTTAACTGCAAGCCCGCCGCTACGCCTGTTGATACGAAGGCGAAGCTCTCTGCCACGGATGGGTTTCCAGCTTCGGATGCTGCATTCTATTGGTCTATTGTTGGTGCTCTCCAGTACCTCACTCTGACTCGACCAGAGATCCAGTATGTCGTGCAGCAGGTGTGTCTCCACATGCACGCTCCTCGGGATGTTCACTGGGCCGCTGTCAAGCGGATTCTTCGCTATGTCTGTGGCACTATAGATTTTGGCGTCACGCTCTCCGCCTCCGCTGACACCGCCCTCACCGCCTACTCCGATGCAGACTGGACGGGCTGCCCTGACACTCGTCGCTCCACCTCGGGCTATTGTGTCTTCCTTGGACCCTCACTCATCTCGTGGCCGTCCAAGCGGCAGCCTACGGTCTCTCGCTCCAGTGCTGAGGCTGAGTATCGTGCGGTGGCCAACGTCGTCGCCGAGTGTTAGTGGCTTCGCCAGCTTCTTCAGGAGCTCTCTTGTCCTGTGGATCGTGCTACGGTGGTCCACTGTGACAACTTTCGGCGGTCTACCTCTCCGCCAACCCGCTACATTATCGTCGGACCAAGTATATTGAGTTGGATATTCATTTTGTTCGGGAACAGGTGGCCCTCGGCCATATTCGTGTTCTACACGTCCCTACTTCCCAACAATTTGCAGATATCATGACCAAGGGCTTGCCTACGGCGTCATTTGAGGAGTTCCGGTCCAGTCTTTGCGTCAGCAGCGGTGCCGCTTCGACTTGGGGGGGGGGGGGGTGTTGAGTATATGTGTTGTGCATATCTGTGTATTGGGCCCACCTCCTAGTTCCTTATATAGTTGAGGTCATGGCTCACCTCTTGTACATCATATATACGTGCCTTTGCACATGAGCAATACATCGTGCAATTCCTACAACATACACCCGCATTTGTGATGTTTACATGTTGGGCCTCAGTCGGCCTTGTGCTCAGCAATGGCAAGGTTTGGAACTGTGGATAGGTAGCTACTACGGCAGGCCGGCCTGTCCATATTTCTTTTTTTGGCGCTAATAATAGAGGCTGAGATTGTCGAAGGAGAGACGACGACGACGCTCGACGCATGCAGTTCGTGTGAGGGCGACGCATTTGATTCGTCACTGCGTAGCCGTGGCCTCGCGAAGCCGGTCGGGTTGGTGAGTTGAGTTGTCTACGTTTGTGTCCCTAGAGCAGTAGAGCTGGATACGAGTAGCACCACCCTACCGAATGTTGTCTGTGCACCTTGTACACACTGGCGTGCCAGTGTCCTTGCGATGCCCCAGCTCGTTTGTACGGAATAGCCATAGGCCGGTAGACCCAGGAAACCTTTACAAGCCATTTCTCTCCGTTAGGTGAGTTGTCTACGTTTTGTATGCTAGAGCGGGATACGGGCAGCACCACCCTACTGGATGCCGTCCATGCATCTTCCGTACACATATCTCCTTCGAACCAACCTTCTACACGCTTCCAAAATGCGTATAAAGCAAAGGAGGGTACATGAGCTCTGTTTGCCATTCCCGTCACACAAAAAGCATAAGCATTCGGCCCCATTTTGGCCATATAACGATGTTGATGCATCCAGTCTCCGGCTAAACAGCATGCAGCTTGAGTTTTTCTAACTCCAATACTCCTTCCATTTTCTTATATCAGACCACTGTGAAAAATATATTTTGCATTTATATAAGGCCACTAACAATAATTGAGCACTACATTTATATATTTTGCACGCACTACATTTCGGAATGTGAGCAAAAAAACTATGCACACTACAAAAGGGAATGGAGGGAGTATATAATACTGCGCCACTAGCGTATGTAAGCCGACAGTTAGAACGCCTACTTGTTCAAAAAGGCAGTGGTACGAACCAATGCATGTTTTCAAGGCCTAAAAACCAGTTCAACTTAGCTCTAGACTAGACTTAGAATGTAGGCGCGTGCGGTCCCGTCCGTTGCCCTCTCCCATCAGATTATTCGATCCGTTGTTGGACGGTAACAGCGGGTCAATTTTAGCCAGCGCAACCAGCCGTGGCTTCTTCAGAGGCACCGCGGCTGCCTCACGACAACGGGAGGTCTAGTTCAATATGGAATCCGCCATCCACCAACAACGACCAGCCGGGCAAAGCAGCCGCAACATCATCCCTACCTACCCCTTCGTCCCGGCCATTCCCGCGGCGTTGAGCCACAAGCCATGCCAATTTTTTTTCAAGATAATTTCCGATCTATTCTCAACTGTCAAGGTAGTATAAAGAACATTAAAAATAAAAGATACATCTAGGTCCTTAGACCATCTAGCAACGACTACTAGTACTGAAGCGATCCGCCGTCTTCGCCCCTCCCTCATCGGAGCCGGACATACCTTGTTGTAGTAGACAGTCGAAAAGTTGTCATGCTAAGACCCTATAGGACCAGCGCACTAGAACAGCAATCACCGTCGATAAAGAGAATCGTAGATCGAAAAGATCCACCCTGTAGACTTACGAACACAGACGAACAAATACAGGATCCACCAAAAACAAACCCACCGTAATCCCGCGAGATCCGCCGAAGACAAATCCAGGGCATCTTCAACTCCATGCATCAAAACGAAAACACTAAAGCGTCCGTGAACACATTCGTACATGCTCACGGATAAAGGAGAACTCGATGCATCAAATATTTGTCTATTTATAAACTACACTAAAACTAAATCAAATGTTGGCCATGCAATCTCACTTTGAATCATATATAAATAGTAGTTCTAGCATACATTTAAATACAAAAAGCATCGGATGTCAACAAGTTTTAAAAATTTATCGATAGGAAATTCGGCCATACTCCTCGAAAGCGGCCTTCATCAGAAGGTTTATCTCCTCGAGCTTGAACTTCTTAATCGACACATGTTGTTCACCCAGATGGGCTCCTCCTGAGCATCATCCAACAACGCGTCAAAGTGAAGGGTTTGCCGTCCGTTGTTTGGTACATCGTGGCAGCATGTGTGTGCTATACAATGACGTGATCATCAAGTTGTAACATGAGTGAAGCTATGGCCAAACACGCGCCACACAACAATACATCCTCCCTCATCAAGTCCCCCGCCATCGTGCTTGCTTCATGTTCATCAAGGGAAAAGTTAAAAAAAAGATTCTCAATGGCATTTGGGTGCACATTTGCCAACGTCGCCAGTGTGCGGACGATACATTGTTGTGGACAGATCTCGGGTGCAATGGCGGAAAAGTACAAGGCGCTTGGATGGAGCAGCGGAGGTTCAGCAAGAACTAGGCGACGACGGTCTAGTGGGTGCTGATACAGACCAATGGGGAGGGGGCGGCGGGGGGAGTGCGGAGCAGGGGGGAAATGGCTCCGGAAGGGTTTCTGATGGGTTGTATGTGTAGGAGTTCGACTGGTGGGCATCCGAACTCCCCCAAACCTCTCCCTCAAGTTTATTCCGATTTAAAAAAAATCAGATTAAGAACTGATCCACGGATGTTTGATTCACGTCATTCGGCGGTAAAAAAGTGTCTAAATCATGCTATCCAAACGTTTGATGGCATTTTGATGCACGGCATTAGAGATGCCTCTACCCAGCCCGCTCCGTCGTCCGATGGATTGGATGCGCCGCGCACAAATAAAAGCCGGCTGGGCCGGCGACCAACGGGTCTCACCCTATATTCTCTACCCCCTCCGGTGCTCTCTTCGCTTTATTTTCTTCTTTGAGACTTCGGCCGAGTACCCCGTCGCCGTCGCCGTGTACTGCGAATCGGAGACTGGCGCACGCGCGCGCCCGCCCGTCCCCACCGCCCACGGCAACAGAATGAACCGCCGAACAGCAGCCCCCGGCCCGCCGGGTCGCCCTCACACACGCGCGTACCGTACGATTTCTCCTTCGGAGAAGACGGCCGATATGCCGTTGGTTCAGAACAAAAAAAGATTCGAGGGCCGTTGATCAATTGCCATCGATCTTGTGTTGCCTTAGAGTAAAGAAGATTCGATGGCCGCTGTTCCATTGTAAATGGGTTTGAACGCAAGAAAAAAGTAATTACTTCACGCTTAATTTGACCGGGCCAAGGGCATCTACAAGGCCGACCCGTAAACCTTTTGCAATCGTCTCGACCGCGAAAGCCATCCAACACCAACCTATATCGGTATGCGGAGCGGTCGGGACGCGATTTCTTCCGCAAACCGGAGACAAATGTGGGTGGAGGTTTGCGGGAGTCCAGACAAGCGAAACGTCGCTCTCTGCCCTGGCCCACCCAATAGGAAGGACGAGCCCGTGCTTTTGTAGCAAGGACGAGCCCGCGCTTTTGTAGCATCTGCACTGTTTTTGCTTCAAAATCCCCCAGTCTCTTCTTTCACTCCCCATCGCTCTCTGCCCAATTCCCGCTTTTTTCTCTCACTCTCTCCTTCCCTCTGCCGCCGACACATGGAATCGTCGGAGAACCTGTCGAAGATGGATGCGGCGGAGGTGCCGTAGGATCCGAGCATCACGCTCGCCCGGAAGACCAACTCGGAGACGTGGCAAAATCGCCGCATCAAAGCGAAGGCCGCAATGGAGGAGAAAATGAGGAAGTGTCTGGCTGCCGGTGGGCCTGGTGGTGGCGATGGGCATGGCGGATGGGACGGTAGGCGAGGCCGTGGCGGACGCCACCAGAAGGGAGCGCCCACAGTACAGACGACGTCGTGGCCAGAGCCTTACAAGCCTTCGTACTACTATGCAGCCAAGCAGCTCGCAAACCCCGCCAGTACGGTTCCTTACGTCGTCGATGTTAACGCGGCGCGGCTCTTCTCCGAGTATTCTTCGTCGGCGCTCGTCCGGGCGAGGACGGCGGGCGGAGAGGAGATGGGTGCCCACGCGCTGTTTGCTGCAATGCCGAGAGCCGGGGAGCCGGTGTACGACGCAAACAGGGAGATGCTCGATATCATCCACGACGAAGGCGAGGGAGGGGGAGGAGGGGGCTATGAGGACGCGCAAGTGGAAGACTCGGATATGCTCTAGTTTTGTTATCACTAGCCGGACATGTATTGTTTTGCTGCTCACTAGACGGATATGCATTGTTTCACTTTTGTAGCCTACTCGTGCTTGTGTGGTGTACAAGAAGTTGGAGAAGAAGTCCTTCACCGTCATGCATTGTTGGTTGAAGTTGAATGGGAAGCCAAAGTGGAACCTTTTCATTGCCAAGACCGCCGCCCAAGACAACAAGGAAGAAACCAGTGACCGTACTGACCCAACCCAAGAACCGCCGAAAAAGGTTAGAAGAAATCTGCGGGGCAAGAAGTGGGAGGAGGAGAGGGCGAAGCGAGAAGGTGCGGCGGCCAAGCTAGCGGAGAGGTTTGAGGAGATCTTGGCGAAGAAGGAAGAGGCATGTGTGAGGTGCTCGGACATCAAGGAGGAGCGGAAGGCGGAGGTTCAAGCAGTTGATGGATGCGGCAAAGAAGAAGATCAAGCTCGAAGAGAGGAGGACCATGATCGAGGACAGGAAGGCAGTGCTCGGGGAGAAGAAGGTCGCGCTCGAGGAAAACAGGGTGAAGATCGCCGCCAATGCGGAGGACGTCAAAATGTTGACCTTGAATATCGACTCTTTGGATGCCGACGCTAGTATTATCGTGCAAGCCATCCGCTATCAGATGCTGGAGTGGTAGAAAGATCATTTGCCGACGGCGGAAGATGAGGACGCGGACGCGAAGGCTGCCTACGCAGCAGCGACGGCACCTCCTTGATCGAGAAGCATCTTGCTAGGATGACCGGTCTAGCAAGGCAGAAATGCATGGACTGATATTATTTTGGATTCGGGCATGTAAAAACTAAGCATATTTGCCTCCTTTTGGTTGTGATCATGGATACGATCCGGCATCCGGCGCATTGTGTGGATCGGCGTAGATTTGAATTTAAGTTTACTGGTGAACAGAATGTGGCTACAGTTGAATGGCGTCTTCTCGCATCCGTGTCCACCAATTGATGCCTCGTCCATGGACGAATACGCGAGGATTTTTGTGGGTTGCGGCCTGATAAATTTCTGTGAGATGTTGCGTCGCGAGAAATGCATCCCGATGTGATTTTGCTCGATCAACAGTTCAACAGAGGATTCCAAGAAATAAACTGAATAATTCATGGCGATCGATCAGGTGGATGTTGTACATGAACGAGGGAATGGTGGGAGAAGGGGAGAAATGGTGGATTAGCGTTGTCCCCGATCCATGGGATGTGGCTCCATCGATCATGCAAGGTTCACATGACGTGGCAGCCAACGGCGTTGTCCTCGTTGAAGTAGTCCGCATCGAAGCGGGACGGCTGGGGCCGGACCAGTTGCTGGTGATGGGGAGGCTGCCACGGCATCGGCGCCGGCGGCATCGCGTAGTACCCGCCGCCGTTGTAGTAGGACGGCGCAGTCACGTTCGCCGCCGCGTAGTACGGCATCGTCGGCATGTACTGCATGGGCACGGCCATGCTGGGCGGCTCGGCGCGGTAGTACTGGTGATGCACCGCCGCCGGAGCTTGGTCGGGAGCGGAGGCCTTGGCCTCGGCGGCAAAGCCGTCGGCTTCTTGTTTGAAGGCGCTCCTTTCGTCACCGGTGGTGCCTTTGACCTTCTTGCCGTGATCATCGGCGTCACCGCCGTCGCCGCGCGGGGACTGCTGTTTCTGGTGCGCGCACTTGGTGCATTCTTTCTTGGACGACGCCGCCGGCGGCTTATCGCCGCTGTTGTCCATGCCGTCCTCCTTGCGCTTGCTCTTCTCGCCCGCCATCGCCGGCGCCGGCGCCGTCCAGTCGCCGCCGTCGCGATCCTTCCCGCCATCACCCTCGCGCTTCTTCGGCTGCTCCGGCGCCGCCTCCACCACCTCGGCGATCTTGCCGACCTTGGCGAGCTTCTTGACGAGCACCTTGGTGTCGACGTTGCCGACGACGGTGACCCGGTCGAGCGATGGGTGGATCTCCGTCCTCAGCACGCCCTTGAGGTTCATGGCCTTCATCACCTTCCTCCTGCAGCCGTCGCAGCAGCTCACGTTCACCTTCAAATCGACTCTCTGCACACACCACCACCAACAAAAACCCGGTCAGAGGTGTCCATTAATTCACAGCAAACACCATGGACGACTGAGCTCTGGATGTTAACCATACCTTGAGCTCTTCTTCCTTAGCCATGGTGATGATGACTACGGCGCGGGAGCTCAAGAGAGGCGACCGATCGCTCTGGAGCTGAGTGAGTGAATGATGAGGTGGGTTGGCTAGACCGTTGCCGCCCCGTATTTATACACCAGTGAACGAACACCGAACACACATGTGCAGTGCAGAGAGCTCTTGCAACGGGAGCAGTTTAGATACCCGGCCATACGTACACGGTCCGTCTGTTGATTCCTAGCTGTATTTACGCCTGCTATTGTAATCATCCTAGCATAAGGGAGGAGAGGGTATATACGGGGACAACTCAATCATGTGTACTTGCAGTTCATTTTTTTTTATGTACTTGCAGTTGCATTGCAGCCGCTCACCATGTTTGCTCTGTTCTTGCGCCAGCATCAGAGCAGGGCAGAGATATTATGCTGTGGCATCTTCACTGGCTACTGTAATAATATATGTGATGACCCCACATCTTTAGCTAGTACTACAATATTACTTCAACTGAAGGTTCTTTTCCTAGTGCATATATGCTATTAAAAAAAAATTGTGCGAGCTGGGGGCCCTTAATTTGAGATTATGTTGTTGACTTGCTGGGACATGGTTTATACAAAGTTGTACTCCCTCCGTCCGAAAATATTTATCGAAGAAATGGATAAAAATAGATGTATCTAAAACTAAAATACATCTAGATACATCCATTTCTCCGACAAGTATTTCCGGACGGAGGGAGTAACTGCAAATGGTTTATGATATCTGCAGTTCACTGCTGAGAAGAGCATGTAAGCATTGATCAGGCTGGCTGAATAGCCTGGCATACATCCTTCAGAAACAAATATACTAAGTCTACTTCATGGCTCTCTAACCATCCATTTGATATAGCTTTTGCAGCCATGTTACAGAGTATACAGCACAAAAGAGTAGAGGAGAGAGTACATTATACCGATAAATCTGATGGTATACATGTAGCCGCACCGGGAGCGATGATCTGGGATTCTGGGGGCAGGTACAAGTTGCACAGCTTTTAGTCCATGATTAATCACAGCCAGACGCACAAATACCCGAACAAATCCCGGTGATTAGTTTAATCCCAAGAATCAGCTCGCCATTAAGCATGGTACCAGCAGTGGAAAGGGGGAAGCCATCTGTATCGAGCCATCGTAAGTGCCTCACAGTCTAGCATAGGGAAGCATATAGCATCTCACGCCATTAAACAAGATTATACACACCATAGCAGAGGACATCCTTTTCCACTTCCTTTCTTCAAGTTGTGCATCTGCCGCAAAGCAGTGATCAAATGGTCACAAGATGCATAGTATCACTAGGAAGACAGGCGAGCGGAGGCAGGATATTCGGGGATCACCTTTTGATGAATACTTTTAGCAGATCTATGAATCAATTTTGAGAGTATGTCTGGTCATGGTTCAGCATTGTATTAGTATTATAAGACAACCTATGCATTTGCTGCTGCCTCAGGCAATATGACAGGGCCCAACCATGAGGCATCCGGGTAACAAGCACCTTTGGCTGGAATTTGGACTCCGGGCATCTTCAGAAGTGCAGGGGCAGAACATTGTTTTCATGCAGCCATCCGAGCTTCATCAGGGTCTGGGATGATGATATCAGTCCTCATCATTGGCCGGTACTCTGCAGGTATTTCAGCTCCCGCCTGCACACATAGCTCGACAACGGCCGGAGCTTTGCCATAGAAACTCCTTAGAGAGGATCTGAGAGGAGGGCCAGTGGGGTCAGGGACATGCCACACATAGTTCGGCGGTATGACCTCATCCACAACAGCATCCTGCCACCCGTGCTTGCCGTCTCGCCACTGGTGCTTGAAAGCCCCACAGAGCTTCACATTGTGTCCCCATGGACCAACGTGGACCTCAGAGCAGTACCCGCATGCTTTTACCGTATACTTGCTCATCAGCTGTGCAACACCCTGCCGGACATCGCAGTATGCTTTCAGTGTCCTCTCTGCATGCTCTTTCACATTGGCTGGCACGGGTGACTGTCCCTGTTGGTTGCTAAATGTGTCAAGCTCAGCAAGAAGAGATATACAGTCCTCCGATCGGTGTGGCTTAGGCTCATCGACAACTCCGCCACGGTCAATAACCTTCTTGCCAATCATCCGCACTGGAGCAGTCCGTCTCCTTGTGGGATATTGTGGTAGGTCGACACCAGCCTGAATGCATAGCTCAAGAATTGCTGGAATCCTGTCGAAGTCAAACCTGGTGTCATGCTTGACCCTCCGCCCAAATGGGTCAAAAAGATGGTAAGATTCGATCGGGAGCAGCACATCGTTGATGGATCCTCTGACCCAAGAGTGGTGACTATTTCGACGCTGGCTTCCTGAACCATAGCAATCTTGTATCTGGTGGCCAACTGGGCCAACATGGACTTGAGGGCATTTTCTACAAAATAACAAGACGGATATTAATATACAAGATATTTGCCGAATCATGTCACATGATAGTGATCGAAGTGCCTATACAAGGGTCTTGAAACATTAATGCATGTATAAACAGCTTATGGCACAGATCAGAATTTAGTGTTTACCTGCAACCATAAACTGTAACAACATTCAGAAGTTGAGAGATGCCTCTGATGAGCACTTTCCAGGTATCAAGGACTTCGTAGGCAACAGGCACAAGCTCTGGTAAAAGCAAACCGTTCTTTGGGGGCTCAAGAGGCTTCTCTATCCTCATCTGTGCAAGCCTCTTATCTTTGCGGGAAGCTTGAAGCATCTTTTTAATTGGGACAGGAAAGGGCTTCTTTTTGTTCTTCGGGTGTAATTCTGGGAGATCAACATTTTGCGGTTGTTGCTGATACCTCTCATGCCTCTTGCTAGCAGGATCAGGAGAGTACTCACAGCATGTTACTGACCTTGCCTGGCCAACCCGTTGAGGTTGGGATCCTATCTGTGACAAGTTGTAAACAAAAGGGATAAGCATAAACAGTGTTTGCAAACAGAGAGTGAGCGTAAAATTCTTCCACTGCGGCAGCACTCCATCACAAATTCTTTTCAAGCATTCTACCGAAACCAAAATGACAGTAAAACAAACCAACGGGCCGTCAATAGTAGTTATCTGCCAGAATGTAATCACAGGAATAATGGTGTAGACTGAAAGGGGATCTCAAATTCAATGTAAAATGGCACTGCAGCAGGCCTGGCTGCATAAGATATCCACAACTGAAAAATGATAGGCCCTACGAATCTGAATAATTTTTGTTCCTAGCTGGGTGTATAGAGATGATATACTTGTATTTGTCTTTAATGTTACAGCAATTTGCCAATCAATAAGCTAGAGAAAGGCATGGGAGTTAAAGCGCAGCACGGGTACTGAAAAAGTTTTGCTATGGAACAGCAACCCCACTTCTAATGATTACCATTCATACGAGCAACGCAGCATCATAAACATCCATTTTGACTACCTAGAATGGTTGGAGGGCACTTCATATACTCAATTGGCTAACCTCCAGATGACATAAGAATCCATTCAAGCCTCTTGGCTGTCCTGTGATTGACTGGGAAATGATTGTACAGCGAGAGCAAGGAATCGATACCTTTACTAACTGGTTGGCCCTGGTTCCATTGATGCCTGTCAAGCTAAAACGAACGCCTGAATTGAAGATTCAAAGGTGAACTTTAGACTCAATTATACACAATTCTGACAATAATGTAAGAGTTAGGATATTGAAAAGGCAGTGGAGCTGTGGAAGGCAATGAGGATTATTGCTTGGCAATGAGAACCTACCCTTACAGTTAAGTATCTCCATGATACAAACCAGCACCCAAAAAGAGCGCTGCTAAATTCAGCAGATACTGCTGCTTCGGTTACCCGGATAGGGAGGAGGAGCAGACGATGCCGGTGGCGGAGGAAGGGCGGCAGCGGCGCCGGCAAAGGAAGAAGAGAAGGGCCGGGGCGGAAGTGCGCAGGGAGAGACCGAGCCGCCGTCTCCTCGCGCCCGTCCGTACGCAGGGAGCGCTACTGCCGAGCCCAGCGGAGAAACTATTGGGTAGGTCGCGGGCACGGAGGAGGGTGGCAGTGGCCGGAGCTGACGGGCGGCGACGAGCGTTGCACGAGTGGCGGAGAGAGATAAGAACAGCAAGGGTGAAAATATCTCGGGTTGTTATTCACACGTGGGCCCCGTAGGTCTGCCTGATACACAGGCTCAGCAATTTGGGAAAATGGGCTGTAATGTGCATGAGAGTGCACATGTATTGGGCCTGAACACTCGGTTAGACTACCCATGATGGAGTAACATAGTTAGTAACATCACATATATTTAGATAAAATAAATGATGTGGCAAGTAATAAATGAAGAAAGAGAGGCATGTGGTAACATAGCTAGTTATTACTAGTATGAGTAAACATCACACATATCAAGGCAAGATGAGTCTATAGCCTAATAAATGAAGTGTTGCATGTTACCACACATATGTTACTTCCCACTATAGAGGTAGTAACATAGAACAGTAACATGCCCATGTTACTACTCTATGTTACTACCCATTGTGACTAGTCTAAAGAAAGAGCATGGCTGTTCCACTCGGTTAAAGAAAGGGAATTCCCTATTTACACGAAATCACTCCGTTCCTAAATACTCCCTCCGTTCCTAAATATTTGTTTTCCTAGAGATTTCAAATGGACTATCACATATGGATGTATATAGACATATTAGAATGTAGATTCATTTATTTTGCTCCGTATGTAGTCATTTGTTGAAATCTCTAGAAAGACCCTATTTGTCTTTTTAGAGATTTCAACAAATGAGTACATACGGAGCAAAATGAGTGAATCTACACTCTAAAATATATCTATATACATCCGTATGCTGTAGTCCATTTGCAATCTCTAAAAAGACAAATATTTAGAAACGGGGGAGTAGATCACATGATAATAGGTTTTAACTAAATTTCTTATAAAAGGAAAAAGACAAATACCAAAAAATCCGATAAAAAACGAAAACAAATAAACCGGCAACCAAAAAATGAATGACAAAAAAACGAAGGCAGAAATACAGTTGTGTTTTTTCAAAAAATATCATTTTCGAGAAGCACAATTTTTGTTTTTGTTTTTGAGAAGTACAGATCTATGTCTCCACTAGAAGCAAATTTGTGCTTCTCGTGGACACACATATTTTTCATTTCCGAGAAGTACAGTGTCGCTTCTCGTGGACACACATATTTTTCATTTCCGAGAAGTACAGTGTCGCTTCTCGTGGAAGTAAATCCGTGCCTCTATGTGCTTCTCGGAAAAGCACTTTTTTTTTCTTTTCGAGAAGCACAGTTGTGCTTCTCGCGGAAGCAAATCTATACTTCTTGTGGAAGTATAATTTTTGTTCCCTTTTTCAAGAAGCACAACTCTGTGCTTCCATAAGAAGCAAATATGTGTTTCTCGTGGAGGCATATTTTTACCCGCGCAAAAAAAGTTCACGCAATTGTTTTCTCCAAGCCCTAGGAAAAACCAGGTGAAAACCAAAAAGCCCAAAAAGCCTAGAAAAACCGATCTTAAATCCGAAAACGCGTATTGAAAAATTTTAAAAAAATCAAGAGGGAGCGCCCAGCACGCCACATGTGGTGGTGGTTGGACACACCACTTGGCATGCTCCCAAGCCACTAAAAGTGACCCCTGAAGGTCCCTAGCGAGAGGTAACCTCCATAGCACAAACGCCGCCCACTGAGAATAGATGTCATCGACAAGATAGTATCCCATGTTGCAGTATCGGCCGTTGACAGCGTAGTTGCACGGCGGTGATTCCCAATTGCAAAGCCTCCTGAACATCGGAGATTGCTGAAGCACGTTGACGTCGTTGTGAGAACCCGATATTTCAAAGAAAGCATGCTAAAGCCATAAGTCATGCGATGCCACCGCTTCTAGTATGATGGTGGCCTCTTTGGTGTGACCTTGATACATTCCCCACAAAACTTTGGGGCAGTTCTTTCATTGCCAAATGCATGCAATCAATTGATCCGATCATTCCTGGAAACCCCTGGCATCTCCAATAGCCAACAACTTCTTGTCCTGCGCATTTGGTTCTATAAGATACTCAGGTCCAAACACCTCCGCCACGGCGCGGCAAACTTGACCGTAGTCTTCAGGCATGTGCTCTCCCTCATCCTGACCATCTCACCAATGACATTTGCAGCAGTACCAAGTGCAAGCATCCTCAGAGCAGACGTGCACTTCTGCTTGGCAGAGAAAGACAGTTGTCCGCAACAATCCCTTGTGAGTTTGAAGTAGTCATCGTGTGCCTCCACTCGCTCCACAATGCGCAAAAACAATGGTTTTCGCATGCGAAAACGGCGACGAAATCATGGATCATCCAGGAAAATAGGCTTGGGAGCAAAGTAGTCCCTGTGCAGTAGCTTTGCTCCGGACAACTCTTCTCCCTTTACCACTCTTCTCCCTTTGATTGTGCCCTTGAACTTGAGAATATGCTCCACTTGCCGGTCCGTTTCCTCTTGCATGCTCATGAGCATGATCATGTCCACTTCTTTATCTGAATCCGAGGAATCGAAGAACTCATCTTGAATCATTTGATCAAGCTCTGTCGGTCCATACTCCTCGTCGGACGAAGCATCAGAATCCATCGATTTCCCTAATAAAATCACAAAAAATCCGGTCAGACAATGTGTCGAACATATCAAGCGCAATGCGGAGCCAGAGAGTTGTCGCCGCGGTGGCGTCCGGGCCGGCGACGACGTCCCCCACGACGAGGATGGGAGAGAGGACTGCTCTGCCGGAGCTAGGGGCGCAGTGGCTAGGAACACCTATGGAACGGGCACAGCAGCGGAGCTGCGAGACGGACGACACAGAGGAGGAAGAAGAGAGGAGAGAGCAAATGGATCTAGCAGCTCTCGCGGGGGAAGGGGGGATTTGGTGCAATTTGCGATGGAGTCGGACTATCGGGTCCGACGTGGCCGGCGTGTCCGGGCGCCACCCATATCCGCCCCATATTTGGGCTGGATGTGAGGGGTGTCAGTTAGCCTAGACATTTGAGGCCCGTTTAAGGAGGTTGTCTAGCGAAATTTCGTGACCGGTCAGTCCGCCCGGACGTATGAGGCGCCCGGCTGTAGATGCTTTTAGATACGAGGGGGTGCATGTTGTTTTCTTTTTTAACAGACGTGTGGGCGTTTGCATCTTGTCCACACGCGTGGATCCGCGTCTGTTTGGGGTGCACGAATCTTGGCATGATTGTGGTGTCACGTAAGACTGGGCTGGTGTGTGGGCATTCACCCGGTCGCCCACACGTCCGTTTCACCACACGGAGGGGCCGGTGTGTCGGCGTTTAGCAGTTCGCCCACACGTCAGTTTTCACTCACGCACAAGGGCTGGTGTGTGGGCATTTGCCATCTCGCTCACACGCCCGTCTCCTCTCCCACACCCAAGCTGCCAGTTGCCATGCGTTTTGCAGTGTACATGGCAACTGCCCTAGTGTAGCAGATGGCAACTCTTTTTTTTACCCGAACATGTCAGTTGCCATGTGTTTTGCAGGGTACACGGCAATTGCCCTAGTGTGCTTGTAAGCAGATGGCAACTCTCTTTTTACCCGAACATGTTGTTTTGCCATGTCCTCTTTGTAGCGCTACACGGTAACTGCCTAGTGTTAGTAGGTGGCAACTCCTAAGGTTTTCAAATCATGGCAACTATAGTAAACCGGACCATACATGGCAACTGCTTAGTGTTAGTAGGTGGCAACCTCTAAAGTTTTCAAATCATGGCAACTATGATAAACCAGACCATACATGGCAACAGCTTCAG
The DNA here is from genome assembly GCF_018294505.1 of Triticum aestivum. Taxonomy (NCBI): domain Eukaryota; kingdom Viridiplantae; phylum Streptophyta; class Magnoliopsida; order Poales; family Poaceae; genus Triticum; species Triticum aestivum. Next base: position 533,792,585 of record NC_057799.1, read on the forward strand.
TTGTCCAAAATGGCATCTGGCACTTGATCTGAGATGGCAACTGCAGTTGAGCAACCATGGCAACTGTAGTTTAGCGACATGGCAACTGCAGTTAAACGGACATTCAAGAGGGTCCGGGCCATGGCAACTGCGGGGACGCATGGTGACTGTCACGCGGGGCGTGCGGGACCGTGAGGTAGGTGGCTGAGAGAGGTCGTGTGGGCGTTATGCATTTTGCCCACACGTAGGCATATGAGAGGGACCGCAAGGAAAAAAAGGCGTGTGGGCGCTAGTTGTTTTGCCCACACATAGGCATGTGGACTGGTCCTCTTAGACACCACACAAAACGTGTGGGCAGACCCCCTTAACGCCCACACGTGTGGCAGTTATCATCGTCCTTTTTTAATCAGTTGCTTTATTGCTTCGGTGATGCATTATGAGATTGTAATATAGCCAGTGCAGATGATGTATGACTTCATATTTGTAATGAAAAAATTTATCAAAAAAAATTCACTTAACCCTCTCAAGTTCGGGATATGGCTCACCAACATTCTCAACTATAAATTGGACATGTGACCCTCCAAATCTTTCAAAACCACTGCGCATAATCCCCCAGGACGAATTTGCACAATGGTTTTGCCATAAAGGCAGTCCATATGGCATTACATGTACTATATAAAGAGGGAGAAGAAACCTTGTGACATGGCAATGAAGCTGGTATTTTATCATCGCTGCAGCTTAACATATGCCAAACATTGCCACCGTGGCAGATCTGCCTTCCAAAACCACCTTGGAGTTATGTGCATTGTTTTTAAACTAAAACTTTGGAGGGTCAGGTGTATGGTTTCATAGTTGAGGATCAATCAGCCAAGCTTTCAGACTTGAGGGTTAAAGTGAATTTACTTTTATTTAACTATATGCAAATATCTAATGAGCCGCTTGAACCGGACCACTGGCCCAAACTTGCATGTTAACTAGGACAAACCACACAAGCATCCATCTACTGGTTGCCAGTACGGCATTGCCTACAGGGCTCAAGGACCTCAAATTCAACAGTTGATGGAACTCTCCCAATGATGTATCTACTCGCAGCCTCAACAGCTCTGTTAGCCTCTTCAAGAGCTCTCTCACTCATATAACAACATTTACCCCACATTCTTGCAGCACTGCATATGCTTGTATCACCAAGCTTCCTACCATGGCCACCAGGGGTCGTATCCAGCGTGAGACACTCCAGCGAAGGAGCGCTCTCAAGGATGTGGATTACAAGCTTAATAAGGCTCTTGGCTGAACGGAAGCCAGCGATCATCACCCGTTTGAGGTGGTCATGCTGGTATGCCGGTTTCCCCCTTGGGTATGCATCGCCCCCAGCATCATAATAATGTATTATGGCATTTCGTTCTATCTGCAAATAATGATGTAGCATCAAACATTAATATCACTGTTCCTTGATAAGCAGTAGTTTAGAAGATAAATAAGACCACAATCGTTTATAAGATATATGCTCACTGGTTTTTCCATAGATATCAAGAAGACATGAATAGTGACTTACACGCAAGATGAAAGATTCCAAGGCAGGAGAAGCATCAAGAAAAGAAGCCAGAGAAAAGGTGTCATAGACAGGGGAACAGGGCCCTGATCCGTTAAGGACAATCTTCAAACTCTTGAGGTGGAGGAGCTTGTCAGGAAGCATTGGAGTGTTCACATTCTGAAGAACAAAGTCCCGAGAGTGATTATGTAGTTCAATATAGCCACTATAAGCTAGTCTGATGATGCTTATAAATATAATCTGATTGAAATGTAAACCCAAAACATATCTCACCATAGGACAACAGGGTAAGCCTCTCGACATTGCTAGCGATAGATGGAAGCTTGGCACGACCGTAAGAGATGATTCTGGACGGATATAAAGATGACAAATGTACTTCTGTAAGTTGGGAAGAATCTCCGATATAGATCTCTGGCGGGAACCCAACATAGTGAAAAGTGAAGAGATTCGGAGCGCTGATATCTATCACCTGAATCTTTTGACAACTTGTAACTATGAGCAAATTAAGTTTCTGCAGTGTACACGGTATCTTCAAACAAATTATTTCATTGCATGAAAATATATCCAACCGTTCTAAGCTGAAAGATTTTGAGAGCAACTTCCATAATCCTTCCTCAGTAATGCGAACACGGAATAGGTCTAAACTTTTCAATCTTTCAAAATAGCCAAGTGTTTCCATAGGTTGAAAAGTGCACTTGGAGATATTAAGGTGCTCAATCGAACTCGCAGCTTGCTCGTCAAATAAAACCATAGTTTTAAATAGCGCGCTAAGCCTCTTAGCGGCGGACCTTTTCTAAATGCTATAGCGTGCTATAGCGAAGCTATTTAAAATGTTTGTTCATTTGTTTGGATCAAAGTCTCTTAGTGCAAGACCTTCTGTAAATGCTATAGCGTGCTATAGCGGGGAGCTATAGCGGGCTATTTAAAACAATGTTATAAAACCGAACATGGAAAACAGTATTCTTCTTTCATGGAACGAGACAACGAAAAGCTTAGTTCTTTGATACCAGATTTGAGAGCAATTCTGAGCCACCGGTCCAGATGGAAGGCACTCGCACTGCTACAATGGAAAAGATCAAGTTTAAGTGACTTCACCTTCATCCCATTTTTAGAATAACTATTAAGAATTTGGTCAACTTTGTTGATGTGATATATTTCATTTCCCTCAAATTTGTCGCCAATCAACCCAAGTGTTCGTTTATTGAGTTTGAGATTTGAATAACATCTCCATGAATGCAGAAATCGTTTAGATACACAGGCGGCACGGCCAGCGTCTTTTACTGGCATAAGTGAATGTATATGATGTAGCATATCCTGCAGAAACATTGTTGACAAGTTTAATGATTAGATTATAGTTAGTGATTTCACTTAGAACATACAAAAAATTATATTGTTATAACTGGCACATGCGTGTTGCATCAAGACCTACATTAAAGATAAAAACAACACACTGGACTAAACTTGTTTAAATGTTGTTAGCGAATCTACCATGCAAGATTGTTGATCGATAACAAGAGGTGTACATATGAGTGCTGCGTCCAAATGCATCTACCACGAGAAGTTAAAATAAACATGCAGTTATTTGCAACCCACCTCAGGAAGTTTGTCAAGCTCAATGCCTTGTCTCCTTTTGGGGGCACCTTGAAGAATGTCGCTTTCTCGGCAAGTTTGAGCCTCTCTTTCAGCTGATGAATCCCTCCATCCCCTGCCTTCAGTGCATTTGGTCTCATTGATATCAATTTTGTTCATCCAGCATGCCATTAACATTTCACGTGATTACAAAAGTAGGAACGGTAAGCAGTACTCCCTCTGTAAAGAAATATAAGAGCGTTCAGATCACTATTTTAGAGATCTAAACGCTCTTATATTTGTTTACGGAGGGAGTAATAAGTTGGGGTTTTGTTGGAATTGTTTATTCAATCTAAAGCGCTAACTTAGATGTACTTTCAGTGTTTTTTTTTCGAAATTCCACGCTGAATTGATAGTATTTCCTATCTGGCATCTTAGTTCCTTGCATAATCTAACTCGATAGTATCGCCCACTATCCAAAAAATCTTTTTTCCCCACAGCCAATTTTCTGCAGTTTATCAGAACCATCAGGTATGGTGGCACATAACCACATATATAAAGAATTGCCGGGAGGGATTGGCCCAAATTGCCATACACCAAACCAACGCCAACTGACGGCTGAACCGGATTTATGACGGATGAAACTGGTAGAGGTAGAGGGAAATTGAAAAGATTAAAGATGCATCAGTTTAACGGAGCGCTACTGCGGGAGAGAGATTGCTATGAGATGATTTTTCGCCTAAAACAGAGATGCGGAGAGGGATACGTACTTGCAGGAGGAGCGTCGAGTTCCGGCAGGAGCTGCTGTGTCGTGCGCACGACGCTCTGGATCTCCATGGGCGCGCTCTGGTGAAACCCTAGGTGCTGACGTAGGTGAGGGGTGGACATGGCGATCTCACCGTGCCAGGCGGCGAGTTAAGGCGGACAGGGCAATACGCCGAGGTCTCTACCATAATTTTTTTTTATATATAGGTGAAGGTCTCTACCATATAGGAATGCTCCTAGTTTTTTTAGACAAACTCACGAAGCTTTTATTCATCCGTCACACAGTTGGCACGAAGCAAAAATCTCCAGGATGGCCTAACCAAACATGACGGACGATCCCCCCGGTCAAACGAGCCGGCACGGCCCATCCCGTTGTAAACGTGCCTGGCACGACACGGCCCACCAAGGCACGATTAATAGTCGAGCCGTGCCGTGCCGGCCCACATGCTGCAGGCAGCAACCCAAGCACGGCACGGGAAGTAAGTGGGCCGGCCCGTGGCACGCCAGCCCGTGTCGGCTTGATTTATTTTTTATGTGAAATACCTTAAAAACAGGAGGAAAGTCAAAAATATAATTTTTTTTTAAATCGGTGAAGTATTATGTGGGATAAATTTAGAGTTTTCTTAGTACCTACATCATTAAAACCTTCCATCTCGAAGAAATAAAAGAATACAAGACGTGCTCTAGAATTACAAAAAGATAAAAAAACATACAAAGACTACAGAATAATAGCACAACTACTCAGATCCAAGCACTACATAAGTGTTTCTTTTAGAATCCCCTAAGAAAAGCGAGCCGCACAAGGGCGTGCAAACTTGTTTTCCTCTCGTTTCCTGGCGGCTGTAACCCTAGCCGCCGCCAGGAGAGGCCGGTCTTCCAACACCGTCCTCCGGCGGCTCCCCTCCGTCGGCGACCTCGGTCGTCAATGATGAGGGGGGTCGCCGGATTCACTCATGTGAATCATTTCTACTCTTTCGTAGTCTAGATTTTTAGGTTGTTCATCGTCTTTGCTTCGGCGGCGACGATGACGGCGCTGGATAAAGATTCTTTGAATCCTTCCCTAACGAGGTCATTGGTTCTATGGTTGGGGATGAATTTGAAAACCAGTCTGTTCAAGTAAGGATGGCGTGGCGGTAGCGGCATCCTCGCGGTGGACATGTGTCTTCGGGCTCTGTCGTTGCGACGACGTTTGCTCCAACGCCGGCGCGGAGCTCGGGAGATAGTCCAGGAGCAGATGCAGATTGTGGTCTGCACCGATGACATCTGGAAGACGGAACGTGTGCTGGGCTCGTGGTTCATGGAAGGCAGGTATGGTTTCCTCCTTCGGCGTCTTAGTCGTGGTGGGGTGCCAGATCTGGAGTTCGATGGCGTGTCCGGGGTGTTGCCCCGGTCTGATTCGTTCAACGGTAAGGTCTTCACTTTTGGTGAGCCACCTTGGAGGTCCGCAAAGCTGCATATCAGCGATGGAGCTGCGTCGAGCTCGGGCGAGGAGGTGATTCGTCATTCTTTTCTTTGGTGGATGTTGTGGTGGTGCCGGAGGCAGGTGACGGGCGTTGGTGTCAAGCTCAAAGATGTTCGGCTATCTTTTCAGTTTTGTCATGTCGGCCTTTACGTGATTTGTACTTTGATCTCTACGATATGAATGAGACACATATTACCATGGGAAAAAATCGAAGCACTACAAAAATATTGAGCATATTAGAGTATTAGGTATTTATATAGGACATATATATATATATATATATATATATATATATATATATATTTCAAAAAAATGGACCGTGTCGTGTCGGCCCGCGTGCCCAGCCTTTAGGTCTAGGCATGGCCAATGGCGTGCCGCGTGCCAGGCCTGGCCTGTCTAGTTCGGGTCGTGCCGTGCATGCGTGCTACTGGGCCGACCTAGTTAGCACGGCCCGTATGGCCAGCTTTGGGTCCGTCACGTAATTTTGCAGAAAACTCTATGTATTTTTTGTTAATTAACCTGCAGTACACATTTAAGTCACAGTCGAACCGTTATTTTATATGTTTTCGAAAACCCCCTGACTTTCTAGGTAATTCATCAGCCGATCATATTTAAGTAAAACAAATATTTTTAATCATAACTCCGATTTGAACATGTTGCATATGAAATTTGATAAGAAAAATGTGTACAATCTGAATGTGATGATATTTTTACCTATTAAATATTTTTAAATATTATTTTGGAAGATATTGAAGTCAAACAAATGCCTTTTCTAAATTATCAATATCTTTTAAATTGTAACTCCGATTTTAACATTTTATATATGAAATTTGATTAGAAAACTGTGTAGAATATGAATATGATATTATTTTTACCTGTTAAATATATTTAAAATATATTTTCAAGCGAACTTATAATCTATAGCGCACGGTTCATTTTTCTTTCATACCGGCGGTGATCCGGATTGTAAATAAACACCCACTATATCCGGATTGTAAATAAACACCCGTAAAACCATATAGTGACGAAAGAAAACATCAATAACCACACGTGCACACCTCTAAAAAATCTCACAGGGGAAAAACAACAGATTTCTCATCCCGGGAGAGAGAGAGAGAGAGAGAGAGAGGAGGGAAGGAGAGGGAGAGTGAGAAAGACGCCTTAGGAGTAACCACATTCAAACACGTTTTGGTTTTGTGTGAACACTAAGGCCACCGACAGCGAGGGTGAGAAGGAGGATAGGTGGCAACACAAATGTGATGCCTCACTAATATAATGGACGTGGACCTTGTGGTCTTGAGTGATGGTTATTGGGTTAATATCGTGTGTTATTTTTTCTTCTGATGCAACGCACGAGCTTTTTTGCTAGTATACTAAACCTAGCTACGATTCTTTTTTCTAATTTTTTTACTTTTTCCCATGGTAAAAATTGAACCAATGAGGTTGTCACATGCTAACTTGTGGGGGATATGGCTGGGGACGTTATGGGGTGGCTCTAGCACAGATTCAAGAGAAGATTGTCCAACATCGTCTAAGATGGTTTAGGTGTTGGGGAACGTAGTAATTTCAAAAAAAATTCTACGCGCACGCAAGAACATGGTGATGCATAGCAACGAGATGGGAGAGTGTTGTCCACGTACCCTCGTAGACCGAAAGAGGAAGCGTTATGACAACGCAGTTGATGTAGTCGTACGTCTTCACGACCCGACCGATCCAAGTACCGAATGCACGGCACCTCCGAGTTCAGCACACGTTCAGCTCGATGACGTCCCTCGAACTCGCGATCCAGCAGAGCTTCGAGGGAGAGTTCCGTCAGCACGATGGCATGATGACGGTGATGATGATGCTACCGATGCAGGGCTTCGCCTAAGCGCCGCTACGATATGCCGAGGTGGATTATGATGGAGTGGGGCACCGCACACGGCTAAAAGATCAACTGATTAACTTGTGTCTATGGGGTGCCCCCCTGCCCCTGTATATAAAGGAGGGAGGGAAGAGGAGGCCGGCCCTCATAGGGCGCGCCCAAAGTGTGGAGTCCTACTAGGACTCCCTAGTCCTAGTAGGATTCCACCTCCCACTTGGAGTAGGAAATGGGGAAGGAAGAAGGAGAAGGAAGGAAGGGGGCGCCCCCCCTCCCTAGTCCAATTCGGACCAGTCCATGGGGAGGGGTGCAGCCACCCTTGAGGCCTTTTCTCTCCTTTCCCGTATGGCCCAATACGAATTCCCGTAACTCTCTGGTACTCCGAAAAATACCCGAATCACTCGGAACCTTTCCGATGTCCGAATATAGCTTTCCAATATATTGATCTTTACGTCTCGACCATTTCGAGACTCCTCGTCATGTCCCCGATCTCATCTGGGACTCCGAACAAACTTCGGTCATCAAATCACATAACTCATAATACAAATCGTCATCGAACGTTAAGCGTGCAGACCCTACGGGTTCGAGAACTATGTAGACATGACCGAGACACATCTCCGATCAATAACCAATAGCGGAACCTGGATGCTCATATTGGCTCCTACATATTCTACGATGATCTTTATCGGTCAAACCGCATAACAACATACGTTGTTCCCTTTGTCATCGATATGTTACTTGCCCGAGATTCGATCGTCGGTATCTTCATACCTAGTTCAATCTCGTTACCGGAAAGTCTCTTTACTCGTTCCGTAATGCATCATCCCGTAACTAACTCATTAGTCACAATGCTTGCAAGGCTTATAGTGATGTGCATTACCGAGAGGGCCCAGAGATACGAGATACCTCTCTGATACACGGAGTGACAAATCCTAATCTCGATCTATGCCAACTCAACAAACACCATCGGAGACACCTGTAGAGCATCTTTATAATCACCCAGTTACGTTGTGACGTTTGATAGCACATAAAGTGTTCCTCCGGTATTCGGGAGTTGCATAAACTCATAGTCTGAGGAACATGTATAAGTCATGAAGAAAGCAGTAGCAATGAAACTGTAACGATCATAATGCTACGCTAATGAATGGGTCTTGTCCATCACATCATTCTCCTAATGATGTGATCCCGTTCATCAAATGACAACACATGTCTATGGTTAGGAAACATAACCATCTTTGATAAACGAGCTAGTCAAGTAGAGGCATACTAGGGACACTTTGTTTTGTCTATGTATTCATACATGTACTAAGTTTCCGGTTAATACAATTCTAGCATGAATAATAAATATTTATCATGAAATAAGGAAATAAATAATAACTTTATTATTGCCTCTAGGGCATATTTCCTTCAGTCTCCCACTTGCACTAGAGTCAATAATCTAGTTCACATCGCCATGTGATTTAACACCAATAGTTCACATCACCATGTGATTAACACCCATAGTTCACGTCGCCATGTGATTAACACCCATAGTTGTAACATCCCAAATTTTCAATTTGGTATGTTATACATAGATCATCATTTTGCATATCATATTTTATTGCATTTTGACGAATCCTCGATAAATCCTAAGCAACTCAAGGACCCTCGGAGAGAGTTGGGGATTTTCTCGAATTTTCATATTTGATTTCCATCAAATAATAAAACGAGGATTTTGGTTTTAATTATTTTTCTCTCCGGAAAAATATTTCATTTTTAAATAAACGAGAGGAGAAAATATGACTTCTCCAAAACAATTGAAATACTGGAGGAAAAATGTTAAAAACATTATTTGGAATTTATTTGCAATTTTTATTGCATTAACAATATTGCATGTTTTCAAAATATTTATTTTTGATTTTAAAAATGTTCACCCTATTCTAGATTTTCTAACTAGACGGGGAAAATTTATTTCATATTTTTCTGATTTTTATTTATTTTTCTACGCAATATTTTCCGCGGAACTTATTTAAAAAAAACGCGCCCGCGCCGACTGGGACAAAGGCCCAGCCGACGGCCCGCCCGCGCTCTCTCCTCCTCCCGCACGGGATCGCCGCCCGAGTCCGGCCGCCGCACGACGCCGCCGGCCGACCCCTTCCCCAAGCACCGACGCCCCCCTCCTTAAATACCCCCCCTCGTTTCTCTCCTCACCCCGAGCCGCCGCCGTCGACATCGCCGCCGCCGCCCGCCCGCATCTCGCCCGCCGCCGCCGCCGGGAGCCCCGGAGCCGCCGCCCCTCGCCGCCTCCCCGAGCCCCGCACCCCGCCGCCGAGCCCTGCCCCGCCGGAGCCCCTCGCCGGAGCCCGCCGTCAAGGTACTGCCGCCGGCCGTTTTCCGTCATTGACCGGTTTTCTGTAAAAAAACCCCTTTTTGTTAAAAAAACCCTAGATCGGTTTTTTTTCGGTTTTCTTATTTTGCGAGCGTTCACCGAACCGTTCGTCGGTTTTTCTCTGTTAACGAACGTCCGTTATTTAACCGTTCGTCCGTTTTTCTTTTTGTCGGATTTTCTCGTTATTTTCTCAGATTCGATTTCTGATCGAATTTTCGATTCTGTTTAACTTTTCGCTCGTTTATCGGAATCAGGTGATTCAAGCGCCTAGAGTTTCGTCTCGAAATTCTCTTTCCGTTTAACCTACTCAAACAAGTTTTTGCTACAGTAAAATTTGACCTAGATCCAGATTAGCAAACGAAGTTTCTTTCTTTCGCCGTTTGACTTTCGTTGTTTCTTTCGAGTTGATTCTTTTTGCAAACCGGAGTTCTTAAGTTGAACTTTCTGGTTGGATCTTCCATTCGAGTTTTACCTGTGCATTAGTTGAGTACTGATTGTATGCTTGTTTGTTTGCGATAGAGTACCCGGAGTGTGCCGCTTGTTACTTCGACTCGTTAGGTTTTGCGGATCATCAGCAAGGCAAGTAACACTTTGATCATATCCCGTTCATACCCAGTTTTATTGCATTAGATCTATTTCCTCAAACATTGCATGATTAGGATCTAATTAAATTGTGGGTATCTGGGAAGTAGTTGAAGTAGTACCTATTACCTGTTTTCTATTCAAACCCTTGGGAGTTACTTCTACGTTGCTTTTATTATTGCCATGCTATGCTCGTAGACGTGGATTGGGTTTGAGTGATATTCATGACAGATGTGAGATGTCTAATAATGGTTCAACTTAAGGTGGCAACTAAAACTCACATCTGGGTGGATTGAGGCACCTGGAGAACCCAGTGTTGTCTGTATGTATAAGGTCCGCCACCCAGGCTCAAAGGGATCATAAGATTATTCATGCTAGAAACTTCCGTGTGCAGCCACAAGCTATTATGGGCTCTAGCATAGCTGAGTAGGTTACAGGATCTCTTGAAGAGGTGGACTAGCAGATGTAGGGGAAAGTAGGTGTACCGGTCCATCCAGAGTAAAGAGTGATTGTTTCTGAAAGACTGTGTCTCGGTCATCCGTTTCTCAAACATCATGCAGTGCGAGAATCAAGCGGAGGCGATCGAGTCTTGTGGGGAAAAGTGCGCAAACCTCTGCAGAGTGTACAAACTGATCATGATTAGCCGTGTCCCCGGTTATGGACAACTTGAGTATCTAGTACCTGGATTGTCATTTGAATCTCATCACCGTGATACTTATAATTAATTTTGTTGGGTTAATGATGACACTTAATTGGGATTGAGTTGGAGGTACCTTCTCAATGTTTCAACCACCATGATAGTTAAATAAAATTTATTCCTTTTGAAGTAGGATAAAATTGGCTTTTCGCAAAACTGTAACCATAGAGCTTTCCACCAGCCATATATGCATATAGTATAGCATTATTATTGTTCATTGTTCTCTATGTGTTGCATTGCCAGCATATTCTATGTGCTGACCCGTTTTCGGGCTGCAACGTTTCATGTTGCAGACTTTTTCAGATGACGAGTAAGGTGCCTTAGGTCGTGGTCTTATACTCAGTGATGCCGCTGGAGTTGATGGACTCACTTATCTTCCAAGTCTTCCGCTGTTATCGTTATTAGATGGCCTTAAGCCATGTTTTCATACTTAATCTCTTTGGAGATATTCGATGTAATAAGTGTGTGATTGCTACTCTGTTATAAATCCTCCATTTGTACTGTGCGTGTCAGCATTACTGATCCAGGGATGACACTGGTGCACAGCAGCACAGGCCATTTGAGGTCTGGTCGCTACAATAGTTCACATCGCCATGTGACCAACACTCAAAGGGTTTACTAGAGTCAGTAATCTTAGTTCACATCACCATGTGATTAACACCCAAAGAGTACTAAGGTGTGATTATGTTTTGCTTGTGAGAGAAGTTTAGTCAACCGGTCTGCCAAATTCAGATCCGTATGTATTTTGCAAATTTCTATGTCTACAATGCTCTGCACGGAGCTACTTTAGCTAATTGCTCCCACTTTCAATATGTATCCAGATTGAGACTTAGAGTATCTGGATCAGTGTCAAAACTTGCATCGACGTAACCCTTTACGATGAACCTTTTGTCACCTCCATAATCGAGAAACATATCCTTATTCCACTAAGGATAATTTTGACCGATGTTCAGTGATCTACTCCTAGATCACTATTGTACTCCCTAGCCAAACTCAGTGTAGGGTATACAATAGATCTGGTACTCAGTGTAGGGTATACAATAGATCTGGCTGAGGCATAGGAAATGACTTTCATTCTCTTTCTATCTTTTGCCGTGGTCGGGCTTTGAGTCTTACTCAATTTCACACCTTGTAACACAGGCAAGAACTCTTTCTTTGACTGTTCCATTTTGAACTACTTCAAAATCTTGTCAAGGTATGTACTCATTGAAAAAACTTATCAAGCGTCTTGATCTATCTCTATAGATCTTGATGCTCAATATGTAAGCAGCTCCACTGAGGTCTTTCTTTTAAAAACTCCTTTCAAATACTCCTTTATGCTTTCCAGAAAATTCTATATTATTTCCGATCAACAATATGTCATTCACATATATTTATCAGAAATGCTGTAGTGCTCCCACTCACTTTCTTGTAAATACAGGCTTCACCGCAAGTCTGTATAAAACTATATGCTTTGATCAACTCATCAAAGCGTATATTCCAACTCCGAGATGCTTGCACCAGTCCATAGATGGATCGCTGGAGCTTGCACATTTTGTTAGCACCTTTAGGATCGACAAAACCTTCTGGTTGCATCATATACAACTCTTCTTTAAGAAATCCATTAAGAATGTAGATTTGACATCCATTTGCCAGATTTCATAAAATGTGGCAATTTGCTAACATGATTCGGACAGACTTGAGCATCGCTACGAGTGAGAAAATCTCATCGTAGTCAGCACCTTGAACGTTGTCAAAACCTTTTTCAACAAGTCTAGCTTTGTAGATAGTAACACTACTATCAGCGTCCGTCTTCCTCTTGAAGATCCGTTTATTTTCTATGGCTTGCCAATCATCGGGCAAGTCAACCAAAGTCCACACTTTGGTCTCATACATGGATCCCATCTCAGATTTCATGGCCTCAAGCCGTTTCGCGGAATCTGGGCTCATCATCGCTTCCTCATAGTTCGTAGGTTCGTCATGGTCAAGTAACATGACCTCCAGAACAGGATTACCGTACCACTCTGGTGCGGATCTCACTCTGGTTGACCTACGAGGTTCGGTAGTAACTTGGTCTGAAGTTACATGATCATCGTCATTAGCTTCCTCACTAATTGGTGTAGGAGTCATAGGAACAGATTTCTGTGATGAACTACTTTCCAATAAGGGAGCAGGTACAGTTACTCATGAAGTTATACTTTCCTCCCACTCACTTCTTTCGAGAGAAAATCCTTCTTTAGAAAGGATCCATTCTTAGCAATAAATGTCTTGCCTTCGGATTCGTGATAGAAGGTGTACCCAACTGTTGCCTTTGGGTATCCTTTGAAGACACATTTCTCCGATTTGGGTTTGAGCTTATCAGGATGAAACCTTTTTCACATAAGCATCGGAACCCCAAACTTTAAGAAACGACAACTTTGGTTTTCTGCCAAACCACAGTTCATATGGCGTCATCTCAACGGATTTAGATGGTGCCCTATTTAACGTGAATGCAGCTATCTCTAATGCATAACCCCAAAACGATAGTGGTAAATCGGTGAGAGACATCATAGATTGCACCATATCTAATAAAGTATGGTTACGATGTTCGGACACACCATTACGCTGTGGTGTTCCAGGTGGCGTGAGTTGCGAAACTATTCCGCATTGTTTCAAATGAAGACCAAACTCGTAACTCAAATATTCTCTTCCACGATCAGATCGTAGAAACTTTATTTTCTTGTTACGATGATTTTCCACTTCACTATGAAATTATATGAACTTTTCAAATTTTTCAGACTTATGTTTCATCAAGTAGATATACCCATATCTGCTCAAATCATTTGTGAAGGTCAGAAAATAACGATACCCGCCGCGAGCCTCAACACTCATCAGATCACATACATCAGTATGTATTATTTCCAATAAGTCAGTTGCTTGCTCCATTGTTCCGGAGAACGGAGTCTTAGTCATCTTGCCCATGAGGCATGGTTCGCAAGCAACAAGTGATTCATAATCAAGTGATTCCAAAAGCCCATCAACATGGAGTTTCTTCATGCGCTTTACACCAATATGACCTAAACGGCAGTGCCACAAATAAGTTGCACTATCATTATTAACTTTGCATCTTTTGGCTTCAATATTATGAATATGTGTATCACTACGATCGAGATCCAACAAACCGTTTTCATTGGGTGTATGACCATATAAGGTTTTATTCATGTAAACAGAACAACAATTATTCTCTAACTTAAATGAATAATTGTATTGCAATAAACATGATCAAGTCATATTTATGCTCAACGCAAACACCAAATAACACTTATTTAGGTTCAACATTAATCCCGAAAGTATAGGGAGTGTGCGATGATGATCATATCAATCTTGGAACTACTTCCAACACACATCTTCACCTCGCCCTTAACTAGTTTCTGTTCATTTTGCAACTCCCGTTTCGAGTTACTACTTTTAGCAACTGAACCAGTATCAAATACCAAGGGGTTGCTATAAGCACTAGTAAAGTACACATCAATAACATGTATATCAAATATACCTATGTTCACTTTGCCATCCTTCTTATCCGCCAATTACTTGGGGTAGTTCCGCTTCCAGTGACCAGTCCCTTTGCAGTAGAAGCACTTAGTCTCAGGCTTAGGTCCAGACTTGGGCTTCTTCACTTGAGCAGCAACTTGCTTGCCGTTCTTCTTGAAGTTCCCCTTCTTCCCTTTGTCCCTTTTCTTGAAACTAGTGGTCTTGTCAACCATAAACACTTGATGTTTTTCTTGATTTCTACCTTCGCCGATTTTAGCATCGCGAAGAGCTTGGGAATTGTTTCCGTTATCCCTTGCATATTATAGTTCATCACGAAGTTCTAGTAACTTGGTGATAGTGACTAGAGAACTCTGTCAATCACTATCTTATCTGGAACATTAACTCCCACTTGATTCAAGTGATTGTAGTACTTGTCAAAGGTCTCATACCTTTCGACATGGGCATGAGTCTGAAATACTAATTTCAACTCTTGGAACATCTCATATGCTCCGTGGCATTTCAAAAACGTCTTTGAAGCCCCGATTCTAAGCCGTAAAGCATGGTGCACTAAACTATCAAGTAGTCATCATATCGAGCTTGCCAAATGTTCATAACGTCTGCATCTGCTCCTGCAACCGGTCTGTCACCTAGCGGTGCATCAAGGACATAATTCTTCTGTGCAGCAATGAGTTAATACTCAGATCACGGATCCAATCCGCATCATTGCTACTAACATCTTTCAACTTAGTTTTCTCTAGAACATATTAAAAATAAAACAGGGGAGCTAAACGCGAGCTATTGATCTACAACATAGATATGCTAATACTACCAGGACTAAGTTCATGATAAATTAAAGTTCAATTAATCATATTACTTAAGAACTCCCACTTAGATAGACATCTCTCTTATCATCTAAGTGATCACGTGATCCATATCAACTAAACCATGTCCGATCATCACGTGAGATGGAGTAGTTTTCAATGGTGAACATCACTATGTTGATCATATCTTCTATATGATTCACGCTCGACCTTTCGGTCTCCAGTGTTCCGAGGCCATATCTGCATACGCTAGGCTCGTCAAGTTTAACCCAAGTATTCTGCGTGTGCAAAAGTGGCTTGCACCCGTTGTATAAGTACGTTGATCTTATCACACCCGATCATCACGTGGTGTCTCGACACGATGAACTTTGGCAACGGTGCATACTCAGGGAGAACACTTGTACCTTGAAATTTAGTGAGAGATCATCTTATAATGCTACCGTCAATCAAAGCAGAATAAGATGCATAAAGGATAAACATCACATACAATCAATATAAGTGATATGATATGGCCATCATCATCTTGTGCCTTTGATCTCCATCTCCAAAGCACCGTCATGATCACCATCGTCACCGGCGTGACACCTTGATCTCCATCGTAGCATCGTTGTCGTCTCGCCAACTATTGCTTCTACGACTATCGCTACCGCTTAGTGATAAAGTAAAGCAATTACAGGGCGATTGCATTGCATACAATAAAGCGACAACCATATGGCTCCTGCCAGTTGCCAATAACTCTGTTACAAAACATGATCATCACATACAATAAAATATAGCATCATGTCTTGACCATATCACATCACAACATGCCCTGCAAAAACAAGTTAGACGTCCTCTACTTTGTTGTTGCAAGTTTTACGTGGCTGCTACAGGCTGAGCAAGAACCGTTCTTACCTACGCATCAAAACCACAATGACATTTCGTCAAGTTAGTGCTGTTTTAACCTTCCCAAGGACCGGGCTTAGTCACACTCGGTTCGACTAAAGTTGGAGAAACTGACACCCGCCAGCCACCTGTGTGCAAAGCACGTCGGTAGAACCAGTCTCGCGTAAGCGTACGCGTAATGTCGGTCCGGGCCGCTTCATCCAACAATACCGCCGAATCAAAGTATGACATACTGGTAAGCAGTATGACTTGTATCGCCCACAATTCACTTGTGTTCTACTCGTGCATATAACATCCACGCATAAACCTGGCTCTGATGCTACTGTTGGGGAACGTACTAATTTCAAAAAAATTCCTATGCGCACGCAAGAACATGGTGATGCATAGCAACGAGATGGGAGAGCGTTGTCCACGTACCCTCGTAGACCGAAAGCGGAAGCGTTATGACAACGCGGTTGATGTAGTCGTACGTCTTCACAATCCGACCGATCCAAGTACTGAACGCACAGCACCTCCGAGTTCAACACACGTTCAGCTCGATGACGTCCCTCGAACTCACGATCCAGCAGAGCTTCGAGGGAGAGTTCCGTCAGCACGACGGCGTGATGACGGTGATGATGATGCTGCCGACGCAGGGCTTCGCCTAAGCACCGCTACGATATGACCGAGGTGGATTATGGTGGAGGGGGGCACCGCACACGGCTAAAAGATCAACTGATCAACTTGTGTCTATGGGGTGCCCCCTGCCCCTGTATATAAAGGAGGGAGGGAGGAGGAGGCCGGCCCTCATAGGGCGCGCCCAAAGTGTGGAGTCCTACTAGGACTCCCTAGTCCTAGTAGGATTCCACCTCCCACTTGGAGTAGGAAAAGGGGAAGGGAGAAGGAGAAGGAAGGAAGGGGGCGGCCCCCCTCCCTAGTACAATTCAGACCAGTCCATGGGGAGGGGTGCGACCACCCTTGAGGCCCTTTCTCTCCTTTCCCGTATGGCCCATTAAGGCCCAATACGAATTCCCGTAACTCTCCGGCACTCCGAAAAATACCCGAATCACACGGAACCTTTTCGATGTCCGAATATAGCCTTCCAATATATTAATTTTTACATCTCGACCATTTCGAGACTCCTCGTCATGTCCCCGATCTCATCCGGGACTCCGAACAAACTCGGTCATCAAATCACATAACTCATAATACAAATCGTCATCAAACGTTAAGCGTGCGGACCCTACGGGTTCGAGAACTATGTAGACATGACCGAGACACATCTCCGGTCAATAACCAATAGCGGAACCTGGATGCTCATATTGGCTCCTACATATTCTACGAAGATCTTTATCGGTCAAACCGCATAACAACATACGTTGTTCCCTTTGTCATCAATATGTTACTTGCCCGAGATTCGATCGTCGGTATCCTCATACCTAGTTCAATCTCGTTACCGCCAAATCTCTTTACTCGTTCCGTAATGCATCATCCCGCAACTAACTCATTAGTCACAATGCTTGCAAGGCTTATAGTGATGTGCATTACCGAGAGGGCCCAGAGATACCTCTCCGATACACGGATTGACAAATCCTAATCTCGATCTATGCCAACTCAACAAACACCATTGGAGACACCTGTAGAGCATCTTTATAATCACCCAGTTACATTGTGACGTTTGATAGCACACAGAGTGTTCCTCCGGTATTCGGGAGTTGCATAATCTTGTAGTCTGAGGAACATGTATAAGTCATGAAGAAAGCAGTAGCAATGAAACTGTAACGATCATAATGCTAAGCTAATGAATGGGTCTTGTCCATCACATCATTCTCCTAATGATGTGATCCCGTTCATCAAATGACAACACATGTCTATGGTTAGGAAACATAACCATCTTTGATAAACGAGCTAGTCAAGTAGAGGCATACTAGGGACACTTTGTTTTGTCTATGTATTCACACATGTACTAAGTTTCCGGTTAATACAATTCTAGCATGAATAATAAACATTTATCATGAAATAAGGAAAAATAATAATAACTTTATTATTGCCTCTAGGGCATATTTCCTTCATTAGGCATATGCAGCACAGACCCAGAAGCTCCAGTGCATAGTGAACGGCTCAAGCGTGCTGATAATGTCAAGAGAGGTCGTGGTAGACCAAACTTGACACCAGAGAAGAACTGAAATATCACCAACGACACCATGATCATGCTAGATGGATCATAACTCCACATCATCAAACTCAAGTTCCTTCTCCTTTGATTTGAGGCCATTGTCTGGTCTTAAGATCAATTTTCATCAAAGCAAGGCGATGGTGTTAAAGTTCTCTACCGATGACCAGCAGTAGATTGCGGACAACCTTAATTGTAAGTTGTCCTTCTTCCCCATCGCCTACCCGCAGATGCCACTATTTGACTCGAGAATCGACATTCGGGATTTTGACCCGCTTGTGGGGAAGATGGCTTCTATGTCTGAGTCGTGGTGCGGCCGATTTACATCCAATCTATGCTCATTGACTCATGCCTTTCTAGTCTACCCATGTATATGATGGGAATGTATATTTTGCCGGAAGGTGTGCGTAGCTCCTTTGACAAGGATTTATCATGCTTTTTTGGTAGGAGATTGATGGACGACATAAATACCATATGGTCAAGTGGGCAAATATCTACTTTCCCAAGGACCTGGGGGCCTAGGCATTCTTTCTTCTTGATGTGTGAATGCAACTCTGATACGTCTCCAACGTATCTATAATTTATGAAGTATTCATGCTGTTATATTATCTATCTTGGATGTTTAATGGGCTTTATTATACACTTTTATATGATTTTTGGGACTAACCTATTAACCTAGAGCCCAGTGCGAGTTTCTGTTTTCTCCTTGTTTTAGAGTATCATAGAAAAGGAAAACCAAACGGAGTCCAATTGACGTGCCACTCGACGGAGATTATTTTTGGACCAGAAGAAGCCCACAGAGTACCGAAAGCAGGCCAGAAGAGTCCCGGGATGCCCATGAGGGTGGGGGGCGCGCCCACCCCCTAGGACGCGCCCCCTGCCCCGTAGACAGCCCGGAGACCCCCTTGACGTGAAATCAACACAAAACTCTTCTATATATACCCAAACTTCCAGAAAGAAACCTAGATCGGAAGTTCCGCCGCCGCAAGCCTCTGTAGCCACGAGAAGTCAATCTAGGCCCTCTCCGGCACCCTGCCGGAGGGGGCCATCATCCCCGGTGGCCATGGAGGAGTATCCCGGAGGGGCCATCATCACCATGAAGGCCGAGGACCAGAGGGTGGAGGCCATGGAGGAGGAAGCACAAGGGGGAGAACCTCTCCTCCTCTCTTCCGGTGGCGCCGGAGTGCAATCGGGAGGGGAATCATCGCCACGGTGATCGTCTTCATCAACATCACCATCATCATCACCATCCTCACCTCTTTTACGCGGTCCACTCTCCCGCACCCCGCTGTAATCCCTACTTGAACATGGTGCTTTATGCCACATATTATGATCCAATGATGTGTTGCCATCCTATGATGTTTTGAGTAGATATCTTTTGTCTTTGGGTTGATTGATGATCTAGATTGGTATGAGTTGTATGTTTTATTTTGGTCCTGCCCTATGGTGCCCTCCGTGTCGCGCAAGCGTGAGGGACTCCCGCTGTAGGGTGTTGCAATACGTTCATGATTCGCTTATAGTTGGTTGGTGAGTGACTGAAACACAAACCCGAGTAAGTGGGATTGTTGCGTATGGGAATAAAGAGGACTTGATGCTTTAATGCTATGGTTGGGTTTTACCTTAATGATCTTTAGTAGTTGCGGATGCTTGCTAGAGTTCCAATCATAAGTGCATATGATCCAAGTAGAGAAATTATGTTAGCTTATGCCTCTCCCTCATATGAAACTGCAATAGTGATTACCGGTCTTGTTAACTATTGCCTAGGACAATTCCGCACACCGATCCATCATTATTCCACACTTGCTATTTATATTATTTAGTAATATATTCTAACTTTATGATAACAACACCTACTTTTATATTTTAGCTCTCCGATATCATACAAAGTTATCTTCTTCATACCCACAACATAGTTTTGTTTCTCGTTTCTAGTTGGAAGCAAACGTTCGGTGCACGTAGAGTCGTATCAGTGGCAGATAGGGCTTGAGAGAATATTGATCTTACCTTTAGCTCCTTGTGGGTTCGACACTCCATACTTATCACTTCCACCTTTGCAAATTGCTACGATGATTCCCTGCACTTGGGGATTATCAAGCTCTTTTCTGGCGCCGTTGCCGGAGAGCAATAGCGTGAGGTTGATATTCTCGTGTGTGCTTGTTTGCTTTCTTGACTAAGTAGATTTTGTTTTTCCCTTTTGTTTCTGTTTAGTTGTGGGTGAAACATACATTTTTTTAAAAGATTGAAAATACAAAAAAATCACTTGCCTTTCATGCCTAAAAAGTTTTTCAAAAAGACAAGCGATTGGAAAGTTATGCATTGAAGAAGTGAGGGTCGACCTTGAGCACTTGTGTTCATGCTCACGGAAACAATGTAGAATTTTTCATGGAAGTTTCTCTGTAAATAATTATCCCCTTGTATATATTCATTGTATTATAAAAATAAGGTGCCAAGCTTTGGTTTTAGGATGATTAGATTGCTTGTTTACTATGTGCAGAACAAAAACAGAAACTTTGGCTGTAGTGCGTGAATTTACATTTTTTTACTGGAAAGTCAAATGGGTCTGAAACTTTTTGCACATTAATTCTGTACAAATTGTTCAAATTGTAAAATTTAGTTCATAATTTTAGGAGTCACAGAAGTTTGCTAAACTTCCAGATTACTACAGACTGTCCTGTTTAAGACAGATTCTGTTTTTTGATGCATTGCTTGCTTGTTTTGATGAAACTATCGGTCTCTATCAGTGGATTAAGCCATGGAAAAGTTATATTACAGTAGCTATAATGCAAAAACAAAAATGAATTGGTTTGCAACAGTACTTATAGTAGTGATTTGCTGTGTTATACTAACGGATCTCACAAAGTTTTTGTTAAGTTTTTGTGGATGAAGTGTTCGAAGAACGAGGAGTTGCCGATGTGAGAAGAATAAAGAGAAGAAAGAGTTCAAGCTTGGGGATGCCCAAGTCACCCCCAAGTAAATATTTCAAAGGATACTCAAGCATCTAAGCTTGGGGATGCCCCAGTTGGCATCCCATCTTTCTTCTTCAACAATTATCGGTATACCTCGGTTTTTGTTTTGTTCACATGATTTGTGTCCTTTGTGTTTTTCTTTTTCTTTAAGAACCATGCTAGTATGGGATGTCCCTTCATCAATTTATAGAATACTTCATGTGCTTCACTTAAATCTTTTAAGTATGATCTTATAGAATTGTTCTTTGCGCTTCACTTAAATCTTTTGAGTATGGTTTTATAGAATGCTTCATGTGCTTCACTTATACATTTTGATCTTGGATATTGGTTAGTCTATATTAATTGTAGAATTCTCCATGAACTTCACTTATATCTTTTGGAGTATGAATAATACTATCATTTAAAGTGGGTTTGGAAGAGTGTCAACTTTAGGAATTAGTGATCCCACTATTTTGGAGGGTGTTGAATCTTAATGTGATATTTATGAAAGTGGATTTGGAAGAGTGTCAACTTTAGCTAGTAATGATTCCACTATTTCGTAAGAGGTTCCAATTGAGTATGAGAACAATGTTGCTATCCATGATGCTACTGAAAATTATTATGAGGAAGGAATACATGCTTGTAGGAGTTGCAATAATATCAAGTTTCCTCTCTCAGTGCTTAAAGTTTTGAAGTTATACTTGTTTTGCCTTCCTATGCTAATTGATTGTTGTTCTTATAAATTGTGTGCTCACAAAATCCCTAGGCATAGGAAGTGGTTTATATTTAAATGTGCTAGTCAAGATGCTCTCCTTGTGCTTCAATTCCTATCTATTATGTGAGCATCATTGAAATCATCATGCCTAGCTAAAAGGCATTAAAGAAAAGCGCTTGTTGGGAGACAACCCAATATTTACTCTTACTGTTTTTGTGTGTTTACATGATTAAGATACTGTATTGATCATGTTTTATAGCTTTTTTTCAATAAGGTGCCAAGTAAGACCTTTGGGAAGACTTGGGAGAAAGTTAATGGGATCTTGCTGAAAAAAACAGAAACTTTGCGCTCACGAGATTAGCTGTCATTTTTTTTTACAGAAGAGTGCTTTTGAGTTGATTCTTTTTGCAGAAGATTAATAGACAAATTCCTCACGTCCACCAATTTATCTCATAATTTTTGTAGTAGCAGAAGTTTGGTTTATGTTCAGATCATTACAGATTGTTCTGTTTCTGACAGATTCTGTTTTCATTGCATAGTTTGCTTGTTTTCTAATTTCTATGACTTATATTACTCAATATAAATTGTAGAAATGATATGGTACAATAGGAATTGTGTGAGAATAATTATGAACCTTGTCTTTGAAAGTACCAAAGTGAATGGTTTGCTCTTTATCATACTAACCTATTTCACGAAGTTTGGTTAAGTTTTGTGTGATTGAAGTTTTCAAGTTTTGGGTGAGATATCGATATGAGGAGAATAAGGAGTGGAAATACCCTAAGCTTGGGGATGCCTAAGGCACCCCAAGGAAATATTAAAGGAAGACTCAAGTACCTAAACTTGGGGATGCCCCGGAAGGCATCCACTCTTTCGTCTTCAAAACTATCGGTATACCTTACTCGGAGCTATATTTTTATTCGTCACATGATATGTGTTTTGCTTGGAGAGTATTTTCAATTTTACTTGCTGTTTGAATAAAATCATTGGATCTGAAATATTAAATGAAAAAGAATCCTCCCATGTCTAGTTAATTATTTGACTACTCAGTGTTCTTCACTCATATCTTTTGGAGTAGTTTGTCATTTACTCATGTGCTTCATGTATATCCTATGAGTAAATGGTTGAATAAATTGAATGTCATAAATCTGAATTTATATATGTTTCATATGCTTATAACATGGGGAGTAATGACTTCACACATAATAAGTATAGGTAGTAAACTTATTGAAAGTTAGCAAACATAGAATTGGTCACTTGAACAATTCATGAAAGAATATTGAAGGAAGAGGGATTTCACATATAAATATACTATCTTGGACATCTTTTGTAGTTGTGGGCACTCATTAAAATATGACATGCTAAAAGGTTGATGTTGGACAAGGAAGACAACGTAATGGGTTATGTTTTCTTATATCTGAAATAAAGTATATTGTCATGGATCGCCCAACACGTTGAGCTTGCCTTTCCCCCTCATGCTAGCCAAATTCTTTGCACTAAGTAGAGATAGTACTTGTGCTTCCAAATATCCTTAAACCAAGTTTTGCCATGAGAGTCCACCATACCTACCTATGGATTGAGTAAGATCCTTCAAGTAAGTTGTCATCGGTGCAAGCAATAAAAATTGCCCTCTAAATATGTATGATTGACTAGTGTGGAGGAAATAAACTTTATACGATCTTGTGATGTGGAAGAAATAAAAGCGACGGACTGCATAATAAAGGTCCATATCACAAGTGGCAATATAAAGTGACGTTCTTTAGCATTAAGATTTTGTGCATCCAACCCTGAAAGCGCATGGCAACCTCTGCTTCCCTCTGCAAAGGGCCTATCTTTTACTTTTATCTCTTAACCTTATGCAAGAGTCATGGTGATTTTCACCTTTCCTTTTTACATTTTATCCTTTGGCAAGCACCTTGTGTTGGAAAGATTCTGATATATATATATCCAATTGGATGTAAGGCATCATGAACTATTATTGTTGACATTACCCTTGAGGTAAAAGATTGGGAGGCGAATCTATAAGCCCCTATCTTTCTCTGTGTCTGATTAAAACTTTGAACCCATAAATATCGCGTGAGTGTTAGCAATTGTGAAAGACTAAATGATAGTTGAGTATGTGGAGTTTGCTAAATCAAAGCTCTGACATAGACTCTTCCTGAAAATAAGATGAATTGCAATTGTTTGACGACTGAGAATATTGTTTGTTAGTTTTCAAGAAAGTTTATGATCTATACTTTAACATGTGAATTGCTTGTTACTTGATCATGAAAAGTTTTATGAGATGAGCTATTGTTATGACATATAATGATGCTAGAAAAAGTGATTGGAATTATCATTGATCAAACTTATGCACTTGCTAGCATTCACACTTCATAAATTATTCCTTTTATCATTTACCTACTCGAGGACGAGCAGGAATTAAGCTTGGGGATGCTGATACGTCTCCAACGTATCTATAATTTATGAAGTATTCATGCTGTTATATTATCTATCTTGGATGTTTAATGGGCTTTATTATACACTTTTATATGATTTTTGGGACTAACCTATTAACCTAGAGCCCAGTGCCAGTTTGTGTTTTCTCTCCTTGTTTTAGAGTATTGTAGAAAAGGAAAACCAAACGGAGTCCAATTGACGTGCCACTCGACGGAGATTATTTTTGGACCAGAAGAAGCCCACGGAGTACCGAAAGCAGGCCAAAAGAGTCTCGGGCTGCCCACGAGGGTGGGGGGCGCGCCCCTGCCTCGTGGACAACCCGGAGACCCCCCTGACGTGAAATCAACGCAAAACTCTTCTATATATACCCAAACTTCCAGAAAGAAACCTAAATCGGAAGTTCTGCCGCCGCAAGCCTCTGTAGCCACGAGAAGTCAATCTAGGCCCTCTCCGGCACCCTGCCGGAGGGGGCCATCATCCCCGGTGGCCATGGAGAAGTATCCCGGAGGGGCCATCATCACCATGAAGGCCAAGGACCAGAGGGTGGAGGCCATGGAGGAGGAAGCACAAGGGGGAGAACCTCTCCTCCTCTCTTCCGGTGGCGCCGGAGTGCCATCGGGAGGGGAATCATTGCCACGGTGATCGTCTTCATCAACATCACCATCCTCACCTCTTTTACGCGGTCCACTCTCCCGCACCCCGCTGTAATCCCTACTTGAACATGGTGCTCTATGCCACATATTATGATCCAATGATGTGTTGCCATCCTATGATGTTTTGAGTAGATATCTTTTGTCTTTGGGTTGATTGATGATCTAGATTGGTATGAGTTGTATGTTTTATTTTGGTCCTGCCCTATGGTGCCCTCCGTGTCGTGCAAGCGTGAGGGACTCCCGCTGTAGGGTGTTGCAATACGTTCATGATTCGCTTATAGTGGGTTGGTGAGTGACTGAAACACAAACCCGAGTAAGAGGGATTGTTGCGTATGGGAATAAAGATGACTTGATGCTTTAATGCTATGGTTGGGTTTTACCTTAATGATCTTTAGTAGTTGCGGATGCTTGCTAGAGTTCCAATCATAAGTGCATATGATCCAAGTAGAGAAAGTATGTTAGCTTATGCCTCTCCCTCATATGAAACTGCAATAGTGATTACCGGTCTTGTTAACTATTGCCTAGGACAATTCCGCACACCGATCCATCATTATTCCACACTCGCTATTTATATTATTTAGTAATATATTCTAACTTTATGATAACAACGCCTACTTTTATATTTTAGCTCTTCGATATCATACAAAGTTATTCTCTTCATACCCACAACGTAGTTTTGTTTCTCGTTTCTAGTTGGAAGCAAACGTTCGGTGCACGTAGAGTCGTATCAGTGGCAGATAGGGCTTGAGAGAATATTGATCTTACCTTTAGCTCCTTGTGGGTTCGACACTCCATACTTATCACTTCCACCTTTGGAAATTGCTACGATGATTCCCTGCACTTGGGGGTTATCAGACTCTTATGTTGACATGGGTTTGGATGATCCTCAGTGAGGACGACGGCCTGTGGCTGTAGCTTATTAAAGCGAAATACTTGGAGGGTGCCCGCTACTAGTGTGTGAGCGTAGGGAGGGATCTCAGTTCTGGAAGTCGATTCGGTCGATCAAGAATGAGATTCGCCTGGGGCACCCTATCTCCATAGGCATTGGACATGGGACCCTCTTTTGGCTTCACCCTTGGGTGGATGGGTCTGCGTTATACATGGATTTCTCGGACTTGTTTGCTATCTGCGTAGACCCCATCCTATTGGTATCCTTGGCCGCACACAATGGGGTCTGGAACATCCCATTCCGTCAATCATTTGGACCCGAGGAAACCACTGCTTGGGCCATCCTTCAGACGACTCTTCCCCCCTTTACACCTGGAATATTTGGACGCCATATATTGCACCTAACCCCGTCGGTGTTCTTCTTTGTTCGCTCGGCATATTATAACCTATGCCGATTGTGTCACTTGCATGGACTAAACCTTTGTGAAAAGTGCCCTGTCCTTTGAAGATCAAGATCTTTGTGTGGCAGCTTTTTTGTGACCGCCTCCTATCGAGCATGGAGGTGTCCAAGCTCCATGATCCTAGCGATGGGATATGCCCGCTTTGTGATAGCTCGGAGACGGGAACCCACTTCTTCTCCACCTGCCTCACGGCTCGCTTTCTTTTCTACTTTGTCGGTGAGGTTCAGGGGCCATAGTGGGAAGCCTTGGACCTGGCTAAGTTTCTCGAAACTCGGGCCAACCAAATCGGGCGGAGGAGATGCCTCTTCTGGTTAGTGTTCACCACAATGACTTGGACCCTATGGACGACGCATAACACGATGATGATTGAGTGGGTCTTCTTACGGCATGCAACTGACCATGTCTTCAAATTCCTGGTGTTTTTGCAAGTCTGGTAGACGCTCTCTAGGCAGTGGGATCGAGATCGGCTTGACGACATGATGGATGCGATGACTCTGGCTACTCACCGCCTTGCCCCGCCTCTTAGCCGCTAATCTATTGGTCACTTGGTGGTCTTTTTTCCTCTCTCTTTTCACATTTGGGCACGTGTGTGTTTTTGCTCCAATGGACATATATTTTCTTTTGCTGCTTATGAACTTGTTGTATGGCCTTGATGGCTGCTTTATCTATAAAGTGAGGTGAAAGCCCATTTCGAAAGAGGTTTTGGCAAGCTTCCTTCTGTAAATAGCATGTAAATAATATAAGGTTGATTACGTATCATGGTTGTTATAGGGTACCACTTGTGTGTTGGTTGCGCCATCCACCAAACTGTGACGTTGAGCTTGTACTCCCTCCGATTCTTTTTACTCTGCGCATAAGTTTCTCCTGTTTTTCCCTTATTACTCTGCGTGTTTCGCTCTTTTCTCGCTACTTTCCAGCAGTGCCCCGCTTTGGCTGCAGTAAATTAGCATGCCTTTGGCAGTGGCAGCGAAGCGCCAACCAATCAGTCGCGCCATGCAGTGATTCCATGTTGTGCGCATGGGGTACAGAAGAGGAGATTCAAGGGACCGGCCAATGAACTACATGCAGCAATTAACACAACAGGCTTCTTTCCATGCATGGACAGGGGTAAAAAGGTAAAAAAAAAACACCCAGTCAGGCCCTTCTTGGTATCTGTGATGCTCCTTATGCGCAGACTAAATAGGATGCGAGGGAGTATCTCTTTCTTTTCCCTTAAAATGGAGGATAGTATCTTGGAACTCTACATCAATTGATGCACAGTCATATTTATAGACAGTAATCTTTTTTCCTGAAGAGAGAGAACAATTTCAACTTAAAAAACGTGTGCTGAAATATCCTGTAGGGTAGATGCGTAGGTCCACGGTGAGCCGAACCTTTTTCTCTCTTGAAACAAGGTGAGCCGAACCTATCGAATGACAACGGTCATCAAATTTGACCAGCGCAACAAGAAGAAAAGACGCTGGGAAACGATCATCAAAGGTGGTGAGTGCCCGAATTATTGGAGCAGTTCCGAAAAGACTAGTGCCTACTACTACGACCATAGCACCACATTAGAAAAACAAACAATCTCGTAGCAATATCAACCCTCACCAACTACGGAACCCGATTCGCTTGGAACTTCTCCGCGCGGCGCATCTCAACGGTGGAGCAGTTCGAAAGGGCGGCGACGAACCCGATGGAAGCGAGGCCCAGCAGACATCCAAAACGGGAAGCAGCCATCAGATCAATGTGCAGCAGTACGTACACCACCATGCAGATCAACGGTCGCTGCGTGCCCGCAAACGTGGACCGATGTCTGATGCTTCTCCTTCTCAGTGACGCCTTCAACAACGCGTTTTTGCAAGACGAAGAACAGAAAAATAATCCGCCGTCGCCGTGCACAGGTGCACTACGAGTGTGTTCCCTTTGAAAACTTTGGATAACGCGCCTAAGTAATCCTAATACTAATAGGACTATACTACGAGCGTATCGTATGCTCCCTCGTTGGCTCCTCGTGTCACTATATAAAGGGCAATGCTCCGACAGAAGAACATCACAAAGTCGAGAGCAGAGAGCGCCTCGTAGCATCAGCAAGTATTCCTTGCCAGGTTCCTGCTTCAGTTGTTCTGCTGTCTCTGTGAACTCGACCGCGGCGTCGACCATGAGCTACCCACCACCGGGCACCGCGTACCCGCCGCCGGGCCAGGAGGCCTACCCGCCTCCAGGGTACGGCGCGCCGCCGCCTGTCGCCGCTAACTACCAGCAGCAGGCCCCGCCGCAGGACTCGCAGGACCGCGGCGGCGACGGCTTCTGGAAAGGATGGTACGTACGTCATTACATTCTGAGCCGTGATATATAAGCCACTAGATCGTCGAGACTACGCGCCATCTTCCCATTGCTTTGTGTTTTGATTTCTTCTAATCCGTGGCCCGTTTTCATTTGCAGTTGTGCTGCTATTTGCTGCTGCTGTCTGCTCGACATGTGCTTCTGATCACAAGTTCCTACTGCCAGCAGCAGGCAATCCGACGATGATCTACTCACTCAGAGCTGCTCATAGTTGACCATGGTTATTTCTATTGTAGTATTTGTGCTGTTCGGGTGGAGATTTGTATGGGTTGTACTAGTTAATTTTGCATCTGGGTTTTGGCTTCATTCTGTATCACGGTATTGTTATTGGCAGAGTCTTAGTCTCTTCAGTTTGTTGGTGATGAATAACACGTAGCGGTAGCATGCGAGAATTCTTGACGACATACCGACGATTTTGATTGTCTGTTCCAGTTGATTTGATTCATGCTCCAAAGTGTTTTTGTGAGGTTACATGCATTACTTTTGATGATCTGCATGTTGCAAAAATTGCCATTTCCTCGGTGATTTGTTGCAAAGAATGGACATTTATTGCTACATATTAATATTTTGTACCGAGAAGGAGTAGTGCGTGGGAGTCACTGGGGTCTCAAGTCCAAAGTGGGCCGGTCCGTCTCTCATGTCCTATTCTTCCTCGTCAGCAACCACACCTTTACTTCACGCGTCTCATCGTCGCCGCTCATCGAGGCGGTGAGATGCACCCGACGATCGCTGGAAGGGAACAACACGGACGCGGAGGACGGGCGCTGCCGTAGGCTTGGTTTAGGTCGGGTCGCCTTTTTTATAAAAAATATCAAAATGTAACAAAATGTGCTTCTATTATATGAAAATCATCCGGTTTGCAAAAAAAAAAGAATTTGGCTTGTTAAAATCTGCTTTGAATTGTATGCAGCTACGATTGGATGGCCGGTTGTCGCATCAGTGTCCGTGAACTGATTCCCACCGATTCATGGATGGATGCGGTATCTGATTTGAGGGTCAGTGTTGAAGAGGCCCTCATGCTTGCCTCCAACTCCATGTGGTCGCCAAGTCACCCCATTTCAATCCTACCCCTAGCGTTGTGATTTGTGCAACAAGTACGACGCAATCGTCCTCGGAGCACATTGAGACCGTTCGTACGTTGGACCTTGCTGCCGGCATAGCCCTCCTCACCTCCTCCTCCTTGCACCATTTGGTCCTCCTTGGCGTACCCGGCTTCTCTCTCGAGACTCAACCACTCTCTTGTCTTGTATAGAGAGAACATGGGTGGAGCCTGCTTCACGCCGCCCCAAGTGTCAACTCTCGTACACGTGGCCAACGACCTCGCTGAACAAACCACCATGTCTAGGCGATCCACCTTGCCGTCATAGTAAACTATGGAGAAATAATCTACGTTCGAGGCCCTAAATCGCTGACGCACATAACGTCGTCCCTGACTCCAGTGATAATCACCGTGCCTTGATCACCTCCTTTGGCAAGCTCTGGTACTCCTTGTAGGCTTCCTAAAATCCATGTGGTCCTACTGAAGCCTCGTGCGTCCTCCCTAAGTAGCCCCTCGTCCTCAAGCTTACCCCGCCGCGAACCCGTGCTCCGCCACGCACGACATTGGTTTGGTGCTTCCGTGCCGCGTCCAAGCACACATACGTGCTCTAGGTGAGCCCCTGGTTGTTTCTTCCCTCTCCCCGAGCCTCCTCGTGGCATCTAGCTCAATGTCCGCATAGTATCACATGTCGCCTCTGCTGGAAGTCATCTCCAGTGATCCTTCGGCAATCCCGCGTGCCCTTGCTTCCTTCCCAAGCTGTGGATATCCCAACTCTCTCCCTGCTACTGTGCAACTGTCGTGGTTCTAAGTCTGACAGTAGAATAGGGGGTTGGGATGTAGAGGCAAGATCCTAGCTATGGAGAAGCTGTACGCACGAGTTTTACGAGTTCAGGCCCTTCTCGGAGGAAGTAACAGCCCTACGTCTCGGAGCCCGGAGGCGGTCGACTGGATTATATGTGTGTGTGTTACAGGGGGTGCGAACCCTTGTCACTGAGGAGAGGGTGGCTTATATAGAGTTTGCTAGACCCCTCCGGCCCTCAATTACACAGGGTTTAAGGTACATTAAGACAGGGCGTTACCGGTAACGCTAGTAATAAAGAGACATAATGATCATTAAAGCTATGACGTAATGACCGACCGTTGCAGCATGGAGTGGCTTTAGATCTTCTGCCGGTCGAGTGATAGTCTCCATGGTCAAGTGACTTTAAGTCTGCCGAGTAGAATGCTTCATGGTCGAGTGGATGATGATTCTTCTTCGAATGCTTCTGGTTCTAGGGTGATGTCCATGGGGAGGGTATTTAGGCCAGGCCTGTGACCCTACCCTAGGTACATGTCCTCATCATTAGCCCCCGAATGGATCAGGGTTTGAGTGGAGAAGCAGTTGAAAATACTTCCGATTCATTTTTCGCGCTTCGGGTGTGTCTTGTTTTGGATCCACGAACCGAGGTGGTGACACCAACTTCTTTTTCAGTCGCCTTGATCCATTCCTGGTTTTGTTGAGTGAACTTTTGCTGGAAGAGATCCGAGTGCTCATGTGGAGGAGATCTTCCGTCTGACAAGTTGTTCTGCTGCCCGCGGATCTCGCGGGATTCAAATTTCGGGAAGCGTGCAGGGCGGAGGAGGCCGCAGTAATCGGGCTGGATAAGGCAAGGCCGTCTCGTTTCCTGCGCCGTCTTTTTTGCCACGTATCGCGCGCGCGACTGTTGCGGGATTTGATAAGATTGCCCGGGCCTACAGGTCAGTCACTCGAAAGCAACCCCATATAAGGCGTCGGACCGGGGTTTTTGAACAGTGCGTCCTCATTCTTCTTCTCTCTTCTCAGTTTTCCCCACTGCGCCTGCTCCTCCTCCAGCGCCGCCGCCCCGCTCGAGCTCCGTCCGCGGTGATGGGGAAAGAAAAGACGGTGGCTCTGGAGCGCACAAAGAAGGCGACGGCGAAGGCGAAGGGAAGAAAGTCCAGCCGGGGCGGATCCTTGTCGCGGTCTGGTTTGCCGCGCGGCTGGATCCAGGGCGACTGGATCCGGTCGACGATCAGTCAGGATGACCTCGACGATCTGGCGGAGGAGGGGCTGATTCCTCACAGGTCGGCGCGGCTCCCGGAGGATGAGACCGAACCTCGCCCGCGGGAGGGTGAGTGCGTTCTCCTTGCCACTCACATTGACCGTGGATTTTCTCTGCCTCCGCATCCTTTTTTCCAAGCCTTCTTGAATTTCTTTGGAGCACAACTTCATCACTTTTTCCCCCAACACCATCATATATCTTGCTGCTTTTGTGTCTCTGTGCGAAAACTTCTTGGGTTGTCGACCACACTGGGGTCTCTTCAAGCACATTTTCACGTGTCGCTCCCAGTCGGTCAAAAAGGCTAACCCGAGTGACGAGAGGACTCAGGTGATCCAGATGTGTGGGGGTCTTGGGATTCAGATAGGGGTAAAAGTTCTTTCCCAGCCATAACTTTTCCCCAGTCAGTACGAGGATGGCAGTCGACCTGGTTTTACTGCAAAGACCAGCCGACTCCAGGTCAGTCGACCGGACTTCCTCCTTTTTCTATGGCTCGCGTAGAGAAGCCCTCCGCCTTGAAAGTGACTCCAGGGGAGAAAGCGGAGGTGAAAGTGCTGGTTGAGCAAGTGGTGTATCTCATCCGTGAGGGTGTAACTGGAATGGATCTGCTGGAAGTCTTGCTCAGACGACGCATTCAACCACTTCAAGCTCGCGACCACCCGATGTGGATGTACTCGGGCATTGACGATTCCACTCGGGTGCACCCAGAAGAAGTCGACGAGGATACGTTGGAGAAGTGGTTGAAGTGTATCACTGGCAACAAGGATAACCCCAGAGGAGCCAGGAGAATCCCTCCACTCGACCAATCCTACGAACCACACAAGGTCCGATTCTGAATCACCGAGTGTCGTCTTGATTTAACATGCAACTGTTTATGCTTCATTGACTGACTTTGTCTTGCTTGTTTTCTTCTAGGCCTTTACTGAAATGTATTCGATGCCAAATGGAGAGCAGGAGCAGGACCCGGAGGGGGAGGCAAGCGGAGGTGAAAGCGGTGAGTGGCACTCCAACGGAGAGGGGGATGAGGAGAGTGATGACCCGAGTGACGAAGAAGAGGTCGACTCACCTCCCCGCAGGGAAAGGCGATCCAAACTTACTCACGACCCGGCGAGCGCCCGTGACAAGGTGACCGTTCAGACCGGGCAATCGTCAAAGCGTCCTCGGATGTCCTCTCCGGCACCAACTGAAAAAGCTCCAAAGTAGTCCAAGGTAGTAGTGCCGAAGACTCGGAAGACCTTGCCTAGAATCAAGATGGACGTTCCTGTTGCTTCTGGGTAAATGTTCTCCCCATATTTTCTTGTTCTGACCGATTCTCTTGTACTGACCGAGTGGGTGATGAACCTTTACAACCCTGCCTCGGCTGCGACTGATATGGATATCAACAAGACCCCAGACGACGAGGAATCCGACGACGCAGCTACCTCCAAAGCCAGTAAGTCTGCCCGACTCGAATTTATTTGGACGACTGAATTGTTTGTCAGCTATCTCTTTGACTTTCTCTGTTTGTTGCAGCACCACGGGACGTTGTTGTGCTCCCGGACAATGAAGAAGAAGTGCCCCTGAGGGAAAGGAGGAGGAGGGACAAGGGACTGAGCGGGAAAGCGCCTGAGGTTCAGGTTCCTCAGTCGACACTGATGCCTGGGACGACGGTCGAGCGATCGACAGATCCGGCTCGCACCAACGTCACTTTTGCTATTCCGCTGTCGACTGATTGCCCATCAGGATCAGCTGCTCAGACCCCTGCTGCTCCATTACAACTCCACGCATCAGACCCATCGGCTGTTTCGACTGCTCTGCCATCATCGCTTTTCACTGCGTATCAAACTCCAGACGACCCACCGAGTGCCGCCAAGGAAGCTCTTCTTCAGTTGAATCTTGTGATGGGGCAGATGAAAGTGGTGCACGAGGCCAGTCAGGTGGCCTTCAACGCCGGCGCTGCTCTGCAGACCAATGTCCAGGTTAGTTGATTTTCGACTGATCTTATTTCTCATCCGATCACCCACTTGGGTGTGACTGTCTTAAAGTTGCACAAGTCTATTTGAATCGATTTGGATTGAGTCTTTGAACGAGTGGGGGGCACGCTGAGTGCACCCACTGGGTGTAGTCCCCGGGACCATAGTTGACTGTGGGCAGTCGACTGTGGTCTGAGAATCTGAATTTTCTCACTCGGCCTGGGCGGGCCAGGTCGAGTGGAACCGAACTAGTGGGGGCACGCTAAGTGCACCCACTGGGTGTAGTCCCCGAGACCGTGGTTGACTGCGGGCAGTCGACTATGGTCTGAGAACTGCTTTTTTTTACTCTCGCGCTGGGCAAACCATGTCGAGTGTTTATTCAAACCAGTGGGGGCACGCTAAGTGCACCCACTGGGTGTAGTCCCCGAGACTGCCGTTGAATGTTTGATTCGGTGGTAGTCTTAGAGTAGCTATCACTGTGATGTCTTTTTATCTCAGTCAACTGATATGGCTTATACTGCAGAAATCTTGTGATCTTGGGGCTCAGCTTTCTACAATGAACAAGCAGCAAATCAGTCTCAACCTTGATCTGGAATTGGCCAAGAAGAATCTCAAGACTGCTCGTGATGAAGTATCCACCATGGGAGGTAACCAATCGTCAACTGTCTATCTCACTGCTGGCACTTTTCCTTTCCATTTTTTGAACCGAGTGACTCGACTCGAGCAGATGTATGTAGTGAGAACTGTCAACTCCAAGCCCGTCTAAAGAATGTTATTTCTTTAGAGAAAATGAAGCAAGCTTTGGAGAAGAAGGATCTGGATCTTGCCGCTGCACAGAAGGAAGCGCGAGAGAAAACGGCGCTTGCTGACAAGAAGCTTGCTTCAGTCGGCAAGTTAGAAGAGGAGAACTCCAAACTGAAGACTGCTGTTTCTGACGCCAATCGGGAGGTTGAGCGACTGAAGAAAGACAAGGACAGACTGACTGACGAGCTTGGGAGCCTCAAGGCCAAGAAGGGCTAGTTGGAGTCTTATCTGGGCCAGCTTGCTGCAAAGCTGGTCCTAAAACTTGAAGGTACTGATGATTGACTGACTTATTTCGGTCGACTGTCAAGTTTGATTATATCGTCGACTCATTTTTACTCAACTGTGTAGAGCTTTTCCAAGACTTTGAAGCGGAAACTGGGCGGGTCGAGACGGGTCTCGATCCCATAAACTGTCCAGTGAAGGATGATGTTGCGACGAATGTGCTGTGGTTGGAATCTCGCATGGACAGCGCGATTGCTTATCTTGCTCGCCTGAAAGCAGCGATGACTCGGGTTGATACTGAACTCTGGCCTCAGGCGGAACTATCTCAAGACCTCGAGTCTCTGATGGCTCGACTGAATCAAATACCTGACCGAGTGCAAGAGTGGAAGAAGTCATCTGCTTGATGTGGCGCTGATGTCGCATTGTCCTTGGTCCGGGTGCACTGCAAAGACGTCAAAGAAGACAAGCTGGCGGAGCTCAAGGTTGCTAACACAAAGAGGCACACCTTCCAATCCTTCATGGACACTTTCCTTGACGCCGCCACTCGCATTGCAGACAACATAGACCTCGACAGTTTCTGCGACCCAGCCAGTCCTTCTCCTGACGCGTGACCGAGAAATATTACGCTCCACCTTTATTTGCCTCAGAATACCGAGTGATTGTGTAATCGTTAAACTTCTTCGGGCTTGATGCTCGAATACTTTTGATCCGTCGTTTGGAACTTTAGGATTTATCTGAATTTGGTTTATCTCTGAATATGCTTGTGTTTGCCTTCGAGTGGAATTTGCTCTTCAATTGGAATAATCTTTGTACTTTAGATGCAGCTATTGTACTTATGGCGCAGCTTCGAGGAGAAGGTTGCAGTCGACCTGCACCACGCCGTCCTTGCAGACGACGATGGGGCGCACGTTGTACTTGTGGCGCAGCTCCGAAGGAGAAGGTCGCAGTCGACCTGCACCTCGTCGTCCTTGCGGATAGGGAGGGAGCTCACGTTGTACTTGTGGCGCAGCTCCGAAGGAGAAGGTTACAGACGACCTGTACCTCGTCGTCCTTGCGGATAGGGATGGAGCGCACATTGTACTTGTGGCGCAGCTCCGAAGGAGAAGGTTACAGTCGACCTGTACCTCGTCGTCCTTGCGGATAGGGATGGAGAGCACATTGTACTTGTGGCGCAGCTCCGAAGGAGAAGGTTACAGTCAACCTGTACCTCGTCGTCCTTGCGGATAGGGATGGAGCACACATTGTACTTGTGGCGCAGCTCCGAAGGAGAAGGTTACAGCCGATCTGTACCTCGTCGTCCTTGCGGATAGGGATGGAGCGCACATTGTACTTGTGGCGCAGCTCCGAAGGAGAAGGTTGCAGTCGACCTGCACCTCGTCGTCCTTGCTGATAGGGATGGAGCGCCCATTGTACTTGTGGCGCAGCTCCGAAGGAGAAGGTTGCAGTCGACCTGCACCTCGTCGTCCTTGCGAATGGGGTGGACTTTGAACTTAGGCGAGTACTAGGCTGCAGCTAAGCCCCCGAGTGGGAGGGTTGCCACCACTCGGTAGGATTTTTCAAACTTAGGCGAGTACTGGACCGCAGCTAAGCCCCCGAGTGGGAGGGTTGCTCACCACTCGGTAGGATTTTTCAAACTTAGGTGAGTATTGGACTGCAGCTAAGCCCCCGAGTGGGAGGGTTGCTCACCACTCGGTAGGATTTTTCAAACTTAGGCGAGTACTGGACTGCAGCTAAGCCCCCGAGTGGGAGGGTTGCTCACCACTCGGTAGGATTTTTCAAACTTAGGCGAGTACTGGACTACAGCTAAGCCTCCGAGTGGGAGGGTTGCTCACCACTCGGTAGGATTTTTCGAACTTAGGCGAGTACTGGACTGCAGCTAAGCCCCCGAGTGGGAGGGTTGCTCACCACTCGGTAGGATTTTTCAAACCTAGGTGAGTACTGGACTGCAGCTAAGCCTCTGAGTGGGAGGGTTGCTCACCACTCGGTAGGATTTTTCAAACTTAGGCGAGTACTGGACTGCAGCTAAGCCCCCGAGTGAGAGGGTTGCTCACCACTCGGTAGGATTTTTCAAACTTAGGCGAGTACTGGACTGCAGCTAAGCCCCCAAGTGAGAGGCTTGCTCACCACTCGGTAGGATTTTACAAACTTAGGCGAGTACTGGACTGCAGCTAAGCCCCCGAGTGAGAGGCTTGCTCATCACTCGGTAGGATTTTTCAAACTTAGGCGAGTACTGGACTGCAGCTAAGCCCCCGAGTGAGAGGCTTGCTCACCACTCGGTAGGATTTTACAAACTTAGGCGAGTACAGGACTGCAGCTAAGCCCCCGAGTGAGAGGCTTGCTCATCACTCGGTAGGATTTTTCAAACTTAGGCGAGTACTGGACTGCAGCTAAGCCCCCGAGTGAGAGGCTTGCTCACCACTCGGTAGGATTTTACAAACTTAGGCGATACGGATTCGGGGCTAAGCCCCCGAGTGAGAGGCTTGCTCACCACTCGGTAGGATTTTTCAAACTTTAGGCGAAACGGATTCGCGGCAAAGTCACCCACTGGAGGATTTCAGACGCAAACAAAAGTAACAACAACCATTTAGGAAGACTGTAAAGGTCTTGTCTTTGATTGAACAAACTACAAAGGTATTTTTTATTACATCTCATCCGAATGAGTACTTAAGTATAAAAGGGGCGGAGCAGCTCCGCGTTCCAAGCCCGTGGCTCATCTTTTTGATGCTCGACATTGTAAAGATGGTATGCTCCATTGTGGAGAACTCTGGTGACAATGAAGGGACCTTCCCAAGCGGGGGCGAGCTTGTGTGGTTTCTGCTGATCCACTCAAAGAACAAAGTCTCCCTCTTGAAAGGCTCGGCCCCTCACATTTCTGGTGTGGAATCAGCTCCGAAGGAGAAGGTTACATTCGACCTGTACCTCGTCGTCCTTGCGGATAGGGATGGAGCACACATTGTACTAGTGGCGCAGCTCCGAAGGAGAAGGTTACAGCTAATCTGTACCTCATCGTCCTTGCGGATAGGGATGGAGCACACATTGTACTTGTGGCGCAGCTCCGAAGGAGAAGGTTGCAGTCGACCTGCACCTCGTCGTCCTTGTGGATAGGGATGGAGCACACATTGTACTTGTGGCGCAGCTCCGAAGGAGAAGGTTGCAGTCGACCTGCACCTCTTCGTCCTTGCGAATGGGGTGGACTTTGAACTTAGGCGAGTACTAGGCTGCAGCTAAGCCCCCGAGTGGGAGGGTTGCTCCCCACTCGGTAGGATTTTTCAAACTTAGGCGAGTACTGGACTGCAGCTAAACCCCTGAGTGGGAGGGCTGCTCACCACTCGGTAGGATTTTTCAAACTTAGGCGAGTATTGTACTGCAGCTAAGCCCCCGAGTGGGAGGGTTGCTCACCACTCGGTAGGATTTTTCAAACTTAGGCGAGTACTGGACTGCAGCTAAGCCCCCGAGTGGGAGGGTTGCTCACCACTCGGTAGGATTTTTCAAACTTAGGCGAGTACTGGACTGCAGCTAAGCCTCCGAGTGGGAGGGTTGCTCACCACTCGGTAGGATTTTTCAAACTTAGGCGAGTACTGGACTGCAGCTAAGCCCCCGAGTGGGAGGGTTGCTCACCACTCGGTAGGATTTTTCAAACTTAGGCGAGTACTGGACTGTAGCTAAGCCTCCGAGTGGGAGGGTTGCTCACCACTCGATAGGACTTTTCAAACTTAGGCGAGTACTGGACTGCAGCTAAGCCCCGAGTGAGAGGGTTGCTCACCACTCGATAGGATTTTTCAAACTTAGGCGAGTACTGGACTGCAGCTAAGCCCCCGAGTGAGAGGCTTGCTAACCACTCGGTAGGATTTTACAAACTTAGGCGAGTACTGGACTGCAGCTAAGCCTCCGAGTGAGAGGCTTGCTCATCACTCGGTAGGATTTTTCAAACTTAGGCGAGTACTGGACTACAGCTAAGCCCCCGAGTGAGAGGCTTGCTCACCACTCGGTAGGATTTTACAAACTTAGGCGAGTACAGGACTGCAGCTAAGCCCCCGAGTGAGAGGCTTGCTCATCACTCGGTAGGATTTTTCAAACTTAAGCGAGTATTGGACTGCAGCTAAGCCCCTGAGTGAGAGGCTTGCTCACCACTCGGTAGGATTTTACAAACTTAGGCGAAACGGATTCGCGGCTAAGCCCCCGAGTGAGAGGCTTGCTCACCACTCGGTAGGATTTTTCAAACTTTAGGCGAAACGGATTCGCGGCAAAGTCACCCACTGGGGGATTTCAGACGCAAACAAAAGTAACAACAACCATTTAGGAAGACTGTAAAGGTCTTGATAGGTTTGGCTTCAATCCATTTGGTAAACTTGTCGACTGCTACAAGTACATGAGTGAAGCCGCTCCTACCAGTCCTCAAGGGTCCAACCATATCCAATCCCCAAACAGCAAAGGGCGGGACGAGTGGAATAGTCTTCAGGGCTGACGCAGGCGTGTGGGACATATTGGAGTAAAACTGGCAACCTTCACATTTGTCAACTATATCTTTCGCCATTTCATTTGCTCGTGGCCAATAAAATCCGGCTCGGTATGCTTTGGCCACAATGGTCCGAGAGGACGCATGGTGACCACAGGTCCCCGAGTGGATGTCGTTGAGGATCACTTGACCTTCTTCTGGTGTTATGCATTTCTGGCTGACTCCGGTTACGCTTTCCTTGAACAGTTGTCCACTTCTCACAGTAAAGGCCTTGCATCGACGGACGATCTGTCGAGCCTCTTCTTCATCCTCTGGGAGTTCCTTCCTAAGGATATACGCAATGTATGGCACTGTCCAGTCAGGAGTGATGACCAAAACCTCCATGATGAGGTCGACCACAGCTGGGACTTCGACTTCAGTCGGATCTGTGGCACTCTTAGGCTGCGGGGGCTCTTCAGTGAAAGGATCTTCTTGAACTGAAGGTATATGAATGTGTTCCAAAAACACTTTGCTGGGAATGGCTTCCCTCTTGGAACCTATCTTTGCCAAATCATCGGCTGCTTGATTTTTCAGTCGGGGTATATGATGGAGCTCTAACCCCTCAAACTACTTTTCCAACTTCCTCACCGCATTGCAGTAACCAGTCATAGCTGGGCTTCTGACGTCCCACTCCTTCATCACTTGATTGACTACCAAATCTGAGTCCCCGTAGACCATGAGGTGACGAACGCCAAGTGAGATGGCCATACGTAACCCATATAAGAGTGCTTCATATTCCGCTTCGTTATTGGAGGAATCAAAGTGAATCTGGAGAACATATCTGAGCTTGTCTACTCGGGGGGATACCAGTACCACCCCAGCACTGGAACCATTCAACATCTTGGAACCATCAAAGAACATGGTCCAGTGCTCCGAGTGGACTTGAGTCGGCAGTCGCTGTTCGATCCACTCGGCGAGGAAATCTGCTATTGCTTGGGACTTGATAGCTTTCTTTGCCTCAAACTTAATATCCAAGGGAAGAAGTTCAATAGCCCACTTAGCCACTCGACCAGTTGCATCTCTGTTGTTCAGAATTTCTGATAATTGAGCATCGCTGACGACTATAATGGAGTGGTCAGAGAAATAATGTGCAACCTTCTTCGTGGTCATATAAATCCCATAAACAAGCTTCTGATAATGTGGATATCTTTGCTTTGATGGAGTCAAAACTTCAGAAACATAATATACTAGGCGCTGAACTTTATAAGCTTTTCCTTCTTCTTCCCGCTCGACCGTAAGTACTGTACTGACGACTTGTCCAGTGGCTGCAATGTAAAGCAGCAAAGGCTCTTTGCTGATTGGGGCAGCAAGCACCGGCTGGGTGGAAAGCAGGGCTTTGAGCTCTGCAAATGCTGCATAAGCTTCAGGAGTCCACTAGAACTTATCAGACTTCTTCATCAGTCGGTAAAGAGGCAATGCCTTTTCACCGAGATGAGAAATGAATCGACTTAAGGCGGCCAAACAACCTGTAAGCTTCTGGACATCGTGCACACGCACAGGGCGTTTCATTCGGA
Organism: Triticum aestivum; assembly: GCF_018294505.1. Classification (NCBI taxonomy): domain Eukaryota; kingdom Viridiplantae; phylum Streptophyta; class Magnoliopsida; order Poales; family Poaceae; genus Triticum; species Triticum aestivum. Next base: position 533,833,270 of record NC_057799.1, read on the forward strand.
GAATGGCACCAGCTTTCTCCGGTAGCGTTGATCCCCCGTTCGGAAACGAGGAAACCGAGTAATTTTCCGCCAGGAACTCCGAATGTGCACTTTGATGGATTAAGCTTGATATCATACCTTCTGAGGTTGGCAAAAGTTTCAGCAAGGTCAGCCAACAGGTCGGAACCTTTACGTGACTTGACCACAATGTCATCCATGTATGCTTCCACATTCCGACTGATTTCCGTGAGTAAACACTTCTGAATCATCCTCATGAATGTGGCTCCAGCATTCTTCAGGCCGAACGGCATGGTGACATAACAGAAGCACCCAAATGGAGTGATGAAAGCTGTTTTTATCTCATCGGGTCCATACAATCGGATCTGATGATACCCGGAATAAGCGTCCAAAAAGGACAAGCGCTCACACCCTGCAGTCGAGTCGACTATTTGGTCGATGCGGGGGAGAGGAAAGTGATCTTTCGGGCAGGCCCGATTGATATGCTTGAAGTCAATGCACATGCGAAGTGAGTCGTCCTTCTTGGGGACCATGACAACATTGGCTAACCACTCGGAGTGGTAAATCTCTCGGCTAAACTCAGCTGCTAGGAGCCGAGCCACTTCTTCACCGATTGCTTTTCTCTTCTGCATGTCGGACCGTCGAAGATGTTCTTTGACTGGTTTCACTTTTGGGTCGACTCGCAAACGGTGCTCAGCCAGCCCCCTGGGAACACCCGGCATGTCAGAAGGTTTCCATGCAAAGATGTCCCAGTTCTCACGGAGGAACTGGATGAGCGCTTCTTCCTATTTGGAGTCGAGTGTTGTCGAAATGTGAGTCGGAGCAACATTGGGATCGGTCGGGTGAATATGAATCGGCTTCGTTTCGCCAGACGACTGAAATGCTGAATCCGTGGCAGGCTTCTTAGCTCGCAACAAATCACTCGGATCTGCATTTTTTGATACTCCTGCAATTCCACTACTGCCATTTGCGCATCGGCGATCTTTGAGCCCTTCTGGAAGCACTCTTCTGCCTTCTTCCGATTACCAGTGATAGTGATCACTCATTTAGGGCCAGGCATCTTCAATTTGAGGTAAACGTAACATGGTCGAGCCATGAAACGTGCATAAGCCGGCCTGCCCAGAATAGCATGATAAGCACTCTGGAAATCGACGACTTCAAACGTCAACTTTTCTTTGCGGTAATTCTTGGAATCACCAAAAACCACATCGAGGGCGATCTGGCCGAGTGACTCAGCCTTCTTGCCAGGAATAACTCCATGGAAACTCATATTGCTTTCACTGAGTCTGGACATCGGAATGGCCATTCCCTTCAAGGTCTCCGCATACAGTATATTAAGGCCACTGCCACCATCCATCAGAACCTTAGTCAACCGAGTGCCTTCGATGACCGGGTCGACCACCAACGCTTGCCTCCCAGGGGTGGCTATGTGTGTCGGGTGATCAGACTGGTCGAATGTAATGGCAGTCTGGGACCACTTCAAATAACTGGGCGTCGCCGGAGCGACCATGTTCACTTCTCTGTTGATGACTTTCAGTCCACATTTGCTCTCAACATCAGCAAAAATCATCAGAGTTGAATTGACGTGGGGGTAACCATCATCGTCCTCTTCCTTATCCTCAACCTTGTCTGATTCTTTCTCCTTCTCTTTGGGCTGTTTCTTCGGAATTGCTGGATTAGGAGCCGACATTGTCGAGCGGAATGTTTCATGTAAATGAGATTACCCTCCTCATCTTTTTTAGTGTGAATGTGGCATGGTAAATCCAACACGTCATTTCCATCTTGATCTTTTACTTTCTTGGGGTTCCATGGCCTTTTGGGCTTCCCCTTGAACTTTCCTTGAGTCACGGCTAAGGCTTCTCCGGGAGCAGCTGGCTCGGCTTTGCGCTTCTGCTTCCGACTGGAGTTCCCTCCTCCGGTTTCGTGGGCGACTGTTTTGTGCTTGCCACTCCAGAGCCGATCCTCCTCTTCATCATTAGCATACTTGGTGGCAATTTCCATCATTCGACTCAGAGACATATCTCCGGTCTGACCGAACTTCAGATTCAATTCTCGATACTTGACGCCTTCCTTGAGGCACAAACTGCTTGGTGATCAGACACATTCTCCACCGTGTGGTGCAACGTGATCCATCTCTGGATATAGTCTCTCAAGGTTTCATTCGGTTTCTGCACACAGGATTGCAACTCTGTTAACCCTGCCGGCCGTTTGCATGTACCTTCAAAGGTCCTAACAAACACTCGGGCGAGTTCCTCCCAACTATATATGCTGCCCGGTGCTAACTGATTCAACCACGCCCTGGCCGGGCCTTCCAACATCAAAGGAAGGTGCTTCATGGCCACTTAATCGTTGCCACCACCAATCTGAACAGCCACTCGGTAGTCCTCAAGCCAAGTGTCAGGCTTGGACTCACCAGTGAACTTGCTGACTCCAGTCGCCAACCTGAAGTTGGGAGGAATCACTGCAGCCCTGATGGCTGTGCTGAAACACTCGGGACCTGAAACATGCACTCTGCTGCCAGTTGGGTAATCTCTGTCGTGGCCTTCTCTGTGTGCTCTGTTCCTGTCAACTAGACCTTGAACAAGAATAGATCTCGCATCAAAGCTCGGCTCTCGGGGGTCGACTGGAACCCTTCGCCCACCACTGTGAGGACGTCTGTCATCGTGCTGCCGAGGCACGTATGACCCACTCCTTGGGGGAGGCGTGGGCACTCGATGACGATCATCGTGGTCGAGTCGGTGATCATACTGCTCACGGTTTCTGTACTGATCTCGTCGGTCTCCACGTCCCTCATGCCTCGGGGGCGATCTTGGACTGTGAGCCGACTGGACTGTGTCTGCCACCACGGATCTGCTATGGATCCTATTCCGAGACTGTGACACTGCTGTGTTCTGCTCCCCTGCCGCCCGGAGCAAAGCCCGGATCTGCATCAAACCCCTACCAGCCTCCGACTAGGAAGGCTGAATCGACTCTGCTATTCGGGCAGCAGCTGTGAGATTCTGGATCGGAGTTCGATATACCTGGGTTGGAGGCGGGAAAAGTTGTCGTCGACTGGATTCAGGAACTCGCTACCGAGCACGCTCGTCGAGTGCGTGCTGGAGATTCTCCAGTCGAGTGCGCTCAGCCAAGTTGGCCAGGCGCACCTCCTCCAAGACCCAGGCCTCGGGGGTTTCTCCAACGATAGGAGTGTGAAGTGCATCCATGTTACGGCGGCGAAGCTCTTCCCTCTGTTGCGAAGAGAGGGGCTCGGGGCGGTACTCCTCATGGGCGCGCGACGGATCGCCTCCGCCATCACCACCGTCGTCGCGGGGGAAGCCAGGAGGACTGCGCGGTCCGTTGACCATCAGGACTTCCGTCGCGGGGTCACTGCTATCGCATTCGGATGCGGTCTCAACGGAGCCAGTCGATAGGTCGAACAGGCCGTAGAGAGTTTCGTCGGGCTCGATTGCCGCGACTTGGGGGGTGGCCGACTGGCGAGCCACCGCGTGCCTCACCCACCGCTGGAGCCTCGACCGACCGGAACGCTTGTGCCGGCGGGCAGCAAGGAGTGAAGACGCCACCGAAGCCGACCGATACTGGGTCGACGACTGCTGCAGGAGGACGCCGCGGACGCATGCGCGAAAGTGCGTTGCCTCGTGGACTGGGAGCGCCTCGACGTCGAGTGGAGCTTCTTGGAGCCAAGCGGAGTCGTCGGTGACGAAAACGAGCGTGCCGAAACGGATCTCGCGGCCCTCGGCCAATCCTCCGCCTGAAACCATGCTGATGGGGATCGGAAAAAATTGCAACTTCTCCAACAAGTCGCTAAAACACCTGCCCCACGGTGGGCGCCAACTGTCATGGTTCTAAGTCTGACAGTAGAATAGGGGGTTGGGATGTAGAGGCAAGATCCTAGCTATGGAGAAGCTGTACGCATGAGTTTTACGAGTTCAGGCCCTTCTCGGAGGAAGTAACAGCCCTACGTCTCGGAGCCCGGAGGCGGTCGACTGGATTATATGCGTGTGTGTTATAGGGGGTGCGAACCCTTGTCAATGAGGAGGGGGTGGCTTATATAGAGTTTGCTAGACCCCTCTGGCCCTCAATTACACAGGGTTTAAGGTACATTAAGATAGGGCGTTACTGGTAACGCTAGTAATAAAGAGACATAACACTACTAGGAAAAGGCCTGCTAGTGGCGCACCTGTTTTGGCTATTAATGGCGCACTACAGGTGCGCCACTAGCATCACGCCATTAGAATTTAATACTAATGGCGCACCCCCGGTGCGCCATTAGTATATCCCATGGTGCGCCATTAGTATATCCCATGGTGCGCCATTACTATCTTACTTAGTAATGGCGCACCACATAGAAGTGCGCCATTACTAACATTTTTTTTTCAAAAGAATTTCAGAATTTTTTTTTCAATTTTTTTTATTTTTTTCTTAATCTCGGTCAAACTTCCCGGAAGGTCACCCATCCTCACAGTACTCCAGCCCGAGCACGCTTAACTTCACAGTTCTATCCAACCCCAGCACCACCTCACTTAACAGGCACTTGTTGATATATCTATCATATCAATCCTATTAAACCTTGTTGATGTCTAGGACTTTGTTCATGTTCATGAGTATGATGAAATTTTGAAAAATATTTCAAACTTCCCGGTCATATTACGTATCATTTTTTGAAAAAACATTCCAAAAAAAAGTTCGAAACCAATTTTTTTTTCTGTTACTAGTGGAGCACCTAGCAAATGGTGCGCCACTAGTAAGTTTGAATTTTTTTCCATTTTTCCCCTCTAGATCTTAAAAGCCCCATAACTTTTTTCTGTTAGGTTTTTGAGGATTTTGAAAAGGTTTAACGGGTTCCCCCAGTTGAATTCGGATGTAACTTTTCGAGTAGATGATTTTTCATATAAAAAACTTTTTAATCCGAGTTCATATGCAAAAGTTATGCCCATTTTACAAATTCCAGAGAGATTTTGCAAATAAAGTCGAAATTCATATTTGTAAATTTTCCCAACAAGTAGACCACATATCGCATGGGAACTTATTTTCTTTTATTTTTTTGACATTTCCATCATTTTCTTTTATTTTTTTAAAACTGAAAAGGCGGTCCACGGGGGGGGGGGGGTGCTTTCGGTGGATTTTTTGGGCCAAGTTAGTAATGGCGCACCGTGGGAGTGGTGCGCCATTACTAGTTCAACTAGTAATAGTAATGGCGCACCACACACACGGTGCGCCATTACTAGTTTTGAAAAAAATTGAATTTTTTTTACTAGTGGTGCACCGTGGATGTGGTGCGCCATTACTAGTTTAACTAGTAATGGCGCACTATCCCCTGGAGCGCCATTACTAGTTTTGAAAAAAAATTGTTACTAGTGGCGCACCGTGGATGTGGTGCGCCATTAGTATTTGGACACTAATGGCGCACCAACACATGGTGCGCCATTAGTATATAGTAGTGGCGCACCACATGTGTGGTGCGCCATTAATGTCAATATTATCTATAGCCCTTTTCCTAGTAGTGTAATGATCATTAAAGCTATGACGTAATGACCGACCGTTGCAGCACGGAGTGGCTTTAGATCTTCTGCCGGTCGAGTGATAGTCTCCATGGTCGAGTGACTTTAAGTCTGTCGAGTAGGATGCTTCATGGTCGAGTGGATGATGATTCTTCTTCGAATGCTTCTGGTTCTAGGGTGATGTCCTTGGGGAGGGTATTTAGGACAGACCTGTGACCCTACCCTAGGTACATGTCCTCATCAGCAACCTCTCCCCGCTAGCTCTTGAGTCATACAGAGAGTTGTTGCCGTGCCCGCTTGCTTGCGTTCCTCGCTGCACCCAACAAGTGTGTGCATAAATGCATGTACTTTGTGCTGGAATTTTGTCTATTTTGGGCCTAGCCCAATAACTGTTTCAGAAATTCCTAATAAATCCTAGAGGCCCACGCAGCCCATTTGTGCAAGTCAAGAGGTGGAACTAAAGTTTAGTCCCACATTGCTAGTTTAGAGGGAGTTGGACCTCTTTATAAGGGAGGCTCTTTCTCCACATGTATGAGGATGAGAACAAGAGGGACATCCACGTGCGCTCCTCCTCCGCCACCTGCCTCGTCATGCCGCACCGCGCCGCGGGTTGCGGGAATGAGCCGAGCCGATGTCTAAATTTTTGCCACGCATGAAGGGTATACGAAAGGTCACGCGGAAGCTGAAACGTTTTTGCTGTAGTGGAGATTGAATACGAACGGCGCACCTCTTCGCCTGCTGCTTGTTCGTTTCGTCTCCCTCATTCTCTTCAGCTCCCGGTGCAGCCTCTCGCCTCCTTCTCTTGCGCCTATAAAAGGGACGCCGCTCCTCTCAGAGAGACGCACCAGAACCTCTTCTTCCTCTCGCCACAAGTTCCTGAGCACTGCGCTCCTGCTACGTTCTTCCCCATCCCGGCTTGCGGCGTGCACCGCAGGTCGGGACAGTAGGCCTCCGGAACCGCACCTTTTGAGTCCTGTATGGGAGAAGGGTGATAAGGTTTTTGGGGAGCGCTCAGCGCGACTACTGACTAATTTGTCACGGACGCCCCGGACTCCGACGACTACTTCCCCGACGACGACTTCTTCCCCAACATCGACAACCTTCTCAACGACATGGCTGGCAAGGACACCGACCCCAAGTCCAGCGCTACTGCTGCTGCTGTCCCGTATGTGTTCTTGCTATTTCTGTTAGAGGTCCTCTCGCAGTTCTTTGCTCTAGTGTCTGTCCTACATATGTTAGGTTCTACGCCATATATCATGTCTGGTTGCAGTTCATATATGAAGATGTTATTTAACTTCTCTCTGTCAGATCACATGACTACTTTTATCCATGTTAGATTAGTCATGCTTTATCTAATATTTCTATTAATAAAATCATTTGGTAAATTGCTCATATTTCCAACAATCCAAAAACCTTATTATAGGCAATTTACCCCAAGTGGTTTTGCTGCTTCCATGAGACCTCCTATGTTTGAGGGTATCCACTATAAGAGGTGGCGCATGAGAGCAGTCTTATGGTTTCAAACCATGAGTTGCTATGACGCCACTCTTGGCAAACCTGAATGGGAGCTTGATGCTCAACAGGCACAAGCTTTTCAGAAAATGGATACTCTGTTTATGGCTGCTCTCTTGAGTGTTCTTGGTGAGAACATAGTTTATGCTTATGCGTCAATTGATAATGGAAAAGATATGTGGGATGCACTCGAGGCCAAGTTTGGGGTCTCGGATGCTGGCACTGAGCTGTACATCATGGAGCAATTCTATGATTACAGGATGACTGAAGAGCGCTCCGTGGTTGAGCAAGCTCATGAGATACAGTCATTTGCTAGAGAACTTGAGCACTTCAGTTGTATGCTACCGGACAAGTTTGTTGCCGGAGGTATCATCACTAAGCTTCTTCCTTCGTGGAGGAACTTTGCTACCTTACTGAAACATAAGAGACATGAGTTTTCCGTCCCGGATCTCATTGGCACTCTTGATGTGGAAGAAAAGGCGAGAGCAAAGGACACACGTGCTCGAGGTATTGAGGGAGGATCTAGTGCCATTCTGGTACAGAAGAAGAACTTCCAGCCCCACAAGTTCAAGAACAAGGGCAAGTTTGATGGTAAAGCAAAGTTTGATGGGAAGAACAAGTCTGTGCAACACACGAACTTCAAGAAGAAGAATGACAAGAAGAAAGGTGTTTGTCATGTGTGTGGGGATCCTGATCATTGGGACAAGCATCACGCTGGGAAAGGCGGCAAGACCGCTAATGTTGTCATTGGAGACACTGACATGAAGGATGCTGGGTATGGTATATTTCCCACTATTCTTTCAATATGTCATTCTCCTGATTGGTTGATTGACACGGGTGCTAATGTGCATGTATGCGGTGATATTTCCATGTTTTCGTCTTATCAGACCGCAGGGACTTCAACCGTGCTGATGGGCAACAGTTCAAGTGCTTCTGTTCGTGGTGTTGGCACGGTCGATCTGAAATTTACTTCGGGGAAGATCGTGCGGCTGAAGAACATGCATTATGTCCCCTCCGTCAATAAAAATCTTGTTAGCGGATCTCTTCTGTGTAGAGATGGCTATAAGCTTGTCCTTGAGTCGAATAAATTTGTAATATCCAAGTATGGAACCTTTGTCGGTAAAGGCTATGAGTCAGGAGGCCTATTTCGTTTATCCTTATCAGACGTTTGCAATAAAGTTGTTAATCATGTTTGCAACAACAGTGAATCAAATGTGTGGCATTCACGTATTTGTCATGCTAACTTTGGTTGCATGTCGCGACTAGCGAAGTTGAACTTAATCCCTAGTTTCACCACTGTCAAGGGATCTAAGTGTCAAGTTTGTGTGCAAGCTAAGCAACGTCGTAAGTCTCACACGACTGCGGAAATGAGAAATCTTGCACCACTAGAGCTCATACATTCAAATTTATGTGAAATGAATGGTGTTTTGACAAAAGGTGGAAATAAATATTTCATGACATTAATTGATGACTCCACTAGATACTGCCGTGTGTATCTTCTGAAATCTAAGGATGAGGCTTTGAGGTTTTTTAAGATCTATAAAGCTGAAGTGGAAAACCAACTTGATCGGAAAATCAAGAGGCTTAGGTCCGGCCGTGGTGGAGAGTAATTTTCCAATGAATTTGATGCTTTTTGTGCGGAACATGGTATAATCCATGAGAGGACGCCACCCTATTCACCTCAGTCAAATGGGGTGGCCGAAAGAAAGAAGCGTACTCTAACTGATTTGGTTAACGCCATGTTAGACACATCGGGTCTCTCCAAGGCATGGTGGGGGGAGGCGATATTGACTGCATGTCATGTCCTAAACCGAGTTCCCATAAAGAATAAAGAGATAACTCCATTCGAGGAATGGGACAAGAAAAGATTAAAACTCTCTTATCTACGAACCTGGGGTTGTTTGGCGAAAGTCAATGTGCCAATTCCAAAGAAGCGCAAGCTTGGACCAAAGACCGTGGATTGTGATTTCCTGGGATATGCTTTTCATAGCATTGGTTATAGATTCTTGGCTGTAAAATCTGAGGTACCTGACATGCATGTCGGTACGATCATGGAGTCAAATGATGCAACTTTCTTCGAAGATATCTTTCCCATGAAGGATATGGTTACCTCATCTAATCAGGAGATGCCTAGTTCATCGAATTAGGAACTAGTTACAATTACCGAACCTGTCATTTCGATGGAACACTTTGAAAGTCCTGTGGAGGAGAACAATGAAGTTCCTACTAGGAGCAAGAGACAGAGGATTGCAAAGTCCTTTGGTGATGATTTTCTTGTGTATCTCATAGATGACACTCCAAGTTCTATTTCAGAGGCCTATGCATGTGAAGATGCTGACTACTGGAAGGAAGCGGTTCGTAGCGAGATGGATTCCATCTTGGCGAATGAAACTTGGGAGATAACTGATTGTCCTTATGGGTGCAAACCTATAGGATGCAAATGGGTATTCAAGAGGAAGCTTAGGCCTGATGGTACTATTGAAAAGTACAAGGCTCGGCTCGTGGCTAAGGGTTATATGCAAAAGGAAGGTTAAGACTTCTTTGATACTTACTCACCTGTGGCTCGACTGACCACTATTCGAGTTCTACTTTCACTAGCTGCCTCAAATGGTCTTCTCGTTCATCAAATGGATGTTAAGACTGCTTTCCTAAATGGAGAGTTGGACGAGGAAATTTATATGGAACAACCAGATGGGTTTGTACTAGATGGTCAGGAAGGAAAAGTGTGCAAGTTGCTGATGAAGCTATGTACCTAGGGTAGGGTCATAGGCCTGTCCAAGATACCCTCCCCAAGGACATCACCCTAAAACCAGAAGCATTCGAAGAAGAATCATCATCCACTCGACCATGAAGCATTCCACTCGGAAGACGCGAAGTCACTCGACCATGGAGACTGTCACTCGACCGCCAGAAGATCTAAAGCCTCTCCGTACTGCAACGGTCGGACATTACGTCGTAGCTTGAATGGTCATTATGTCTCTTTATTACTAGCGTTACCAGTAACGCCCGCCTCTTGATGTACCTTAAATCCCTTGTAACGTGGGCTGGCTGGGGTCCTGGCGCACTCTATATAAGCCACCCCCTCCACATGCACAAGGGTTCGCACCCCCTATAACACACACGCATATAATCCAGTCGACCGCCTCCGGGCACCGAGACGTACATAGGACTGTTACTTCCTCCGAGAAGGGTCTGAACTCGTAAAACTCGTGCGTACAACTTCTCCATAGCTAGGATCTTGCCTCTACATACCTACCCCCCATTCTACTGTCACACTTAGAACCATGACAGTTGGCGCCCACCGTGGGGCAGGTGTCTTAGCGACTTGTTGGAGAAGTTGCAATTTTTCCGATCCCCCTTAGCATGGTTTCAGGTAGAGGATTGGCCGAAGGCCGCGAGATCCGTCTCGGCGCGCTCGTGTTCGTCGCCCACGACTCCGCTTGGCTCCAGGAGGCTCCACTCGACGTCGAGGCGCTCCCCGTCCATGGGGCAACGCACTTTCTTGCGTGCGTCCGCGGCGTCCTTCTGCGGCAGCCGTCGACCCAGTATCGGTCGGCTTCTGTGTCGTCTTCATCCCCTGCTGCTCGCCGACGTAAGCGTTCTGGTCGGTCACTGCTCCAACGGTGGGTGAGGCACGCGGTGGCTCGCTAGTCGGCCACACCACAAGTTGTGGCAATCGAGCCCGACGAAACTCTCTATGGCCTGTTCGACTGGCTCCGTCGAGACTGCATCTGAGTGCGACAGCAGTGACCCTGCGGTGGAAGTCTTGATGGTCAACGGACCACGCAGTCCACCTGGCTTCCTCCGTGACAACGGTGGTGATGGCAGAGACGATCCGTCGCGTGTCCACGAGGAGTACCGCCCCGAGCCCCTCTCTTCCCAGTAGAGGGAAGAGCTTCGCCGCCGTAACATGGATGCACTTCACACTCCTATCGTTGGAGAAACCCCCGAGGCCCGGGCCTTGGAGGAGGTGCGCCTGGCCAACTTGGCCGAGCGCACTCGACTGGAGAACCTCCAGCATGCACTCGATGAGCGTGCTCGGCAGCGGGTTCCTGAGTCCAGTCGACGACAACTTTTTCCGCCTCCAACCCAGGTATATCGAACTCCGATCCAGAATCTCACAGCTGCGGCCTGAATAGCAGAGTCGATTCAGCCTTCCCAGTCGGAAGCTGGTAGAGGTTTGATGCAGATCCGGGCTTTGCTCCGGGCGGCGGGGGAGCAGAACACAGCAGTGTCACGGTCTCGGAATAGGATTCATAGTAGATCTGTAAGGGCAGACACAGTTCAGTCGGCTCACAGCCCAAGATCGCCTCCAAGGCGTGAGGGACGTGGAGATCGACAGGATCAGTACAGAAACCATGAGCAGTATGATCACCGACTCGACCGCGATGATCGTCGTCGAATGCCCACGCCTCCCCCAAGGAGTGGGTCATACGCGCCTCGGCAACACGATGACAGACGCCCTCACATGGGCGAAGGATTCCAGTCGACCCCCGGGAGCCGGGCTTTGACGCGAGATCTATTCTCGTTCAAGGTCTGGTTGACAGGAACAGGGCACACAGAGATGGCCACGATAGAGATTATCCGACCGGCAACAGAGTGCATGTTTCAGGTCCCGAGTGTTTCAGCAGAGCCATCAGAGCAGCAGTGATTCCTCCCAACTTCAGGTTGGCGACTGGAGTCAGCAAATTCACTGGTGAGTCCAAGCCTGACACTTGGCTTGAGGACTACTGAGTGGCTGTGCAGATTGGTGGTGGAAATTATGAAGTGGCCATGAAGCACCTTCCTCTGATGTTGGAGGGCTCGGCCAGAGCGTGGTTGAATCAGTTAGCACCTGGCAGTATTTATAGTTGGGAAGAGCTTGCCCGAGTGTTTGTTAGAACATTTGAAGGTACATGCAAACGGCCAGGAGGGCTAACAGAGCTGCAATCTTGTGTGCAGAAGCCGAATGAAACTTTGAGGGATTATATCCAGAGATGGATCACGTTGCACCACACGGTGGAGAATGTGTCAGATCACCAAGCAGTTTGTGCCTTCAAGGAAGGTGTCAAGTATCGAGAATTGAATCTGAAGTTCGGTCGGACCGGAGATATGTCTCTGAGTCGAACGATGGAAATTGCTACCAAGTATGCTAATGGTGAAGAGGAGGATCGGCTCCGGAGTGGCAAGCACAAAACAGTCGCCCACGAAACCGGAGGAGGGAACTCCAGTCGGAAGCAGAAGCGCAAAGCCGAGCCAGCTGCTCCTGGAGAAGCCTTAGCCGTGACTCAAGGAAAGTTCAAGGGGAAGCCCAAAGGGCCATGGAACCCCAAGAAAGTAAAAGATCAAGATGGAAATGATGTGTTGGATTTACCATGCCACATTCACACCAAAAAAGATGAAGAGGGTAATCTCATTTACCCGAAACATACCACTCGACAGTGTCGGCTCCTAATCCAGCAGTTCCGAGAGAAACAGCCCAAAGAGAAGGAAAAAGAGTCGGACAAAGTTGAGGATAAAGAGGAAGATGATGATGGTTACCCCCACGTCAATTCCACTCTGATGATTTTTGCTGATGTTGAGAGCAAAAGTCGACTGAAACTCATCAACAGAGAAGTGAACATGGTCGTTCCGGCGACACCCAGTTATTTGAAGTGGTCTCAGACTGCCATTACTTTCGACCAGTCTGATCACCCAGCGCACATAGCCACCCCTGGGAGGCAAGCATTGGTGGTCGACCCAGTTGTCGAAGGCACTCGGTTGACTAAGGGTCTGATGGATGGTGGCAGTGGCTTGAATATACTGTATGCGGAGACCTTGAAGGGAATGGGCATTCCGATGTCCAGACTCAGTGAAAGCAATATGATTTTCCATGGGGTTATTCCTGGCAAAGAAGGCCGAGTCACTCGGCCAGATCGCCCTCGATGTGGTTTTCAGTTATTCCAAGATTTACCGCAAAGAAAAGTTGACGTTTGAAGTCGTGGATTTCCAGAGTGCTTATCATGCTATTCTGGGCAGGCCGGCTTATGCACGTTTTATGGCTCGACCATGTTACGTGTACCTCAAATTGAAGATGCCTGGTCCTAAAGAGGTAATCACTATCACTAGCAATAGGAAGAAGGCAGAAGAGTGCTTCCAGAAGGGCTCAAAGATCGTCGATGCACAAATGGCAGTAGTAGAACTGCAGGAGTATCAAAAAAATGCAGATCCGAGTGATTTGTCGTGAGCTAAGAAGCCTGCCACAGATTCTGCATTTCAGTCGTCTGGTGAAACGAAGCCGATTCATATTCACCCGACCGATCCAAATGCTGCTCCGACTCACATTTCGACAACACTCGACTCCAAATAGGAAGAAGCGCTCATCCAGTTCCTCCGTGAGAACTGGGACATCTTTGCATGGAAACCTTCTGACATGCCGGGTGTTCCCAGGGGGCTGGCTGAGCACCGTTTGCGAGTCGACCCAAAAGTGAAACCAGTCAAAGAACATCTTCGACGGCCCGCCGTACAGAAGAGAAAAGCAATTGGTGAAGAAGTGGCTCGGCTCCTAGCAGCTGAGTTTATCCGAGAGATTTACCACTCCGAGTGGCTAGCCAATGTTGTCATGGTCCCCAACAAGGACGACTCACTTCGCATGTGCATTGACTTCAAGCATATCAATCGGGCCTACCCGAAAGATCACTTTCCTCTCCCCCGCATCGACCAAATAGTCGACTCGACTGCGGGGTGTGAGCGCTTGTCCTTTTTGGACGCCTATTCCGGGCATCATTAGATCCGACTGTATGGACCCGATGAGATAAAAACAGCTTTCATCACTCCATTTGGGTGCTTCTGTTATGTCACCATGCCATTCGGCCTGAAGAACGCTGGAGCCACATTCATGAGGATGATTCAGAAGTGTTTACTCACTCAAATCAGTCGGAATGTGGAAGCATACATGGATGACATTGTGGTCAAGTCACGTAAAGGTTCCGACCTGCTGGCTGACCTTGCTGAAACTTTTGCCAACCTCAGAAGGTATGATATCAAGCTTAATCCATCAAAGTGCACATTCGGAGTTTCGGGCGGAAAATTACTCGGTTTCCTCGTTTCCGAACGAGGGATCGACGCTAACCCAGAGAAAGTTGGTGCCATACTCCGGATGAAACGCCCTGTGCGTGTGCACGATGTCCAGAAGCTTACTGGTTGTTTGGCCGCCTTAAGTCGATTCATTTCTCGCCTCGGTGAAAAGGCATTGCCTCTTTACCGACTGATGAAAAAGTTTGATAAGTTTGAGTGGACTCCTGAAGCTGATGCAGCGTTTGTAGAGCTCAAAGCCCTGCTTTCCACCCAGCCGGTGCTTGCTGCCCCAATCAGCAATGAGCCTTTACTGCTTTACATTGCAGCCACTAGACAAGTTGTCAGTACAGTACTTACGGTCGAGCGGGAAGAAGAAGGAAAAGCCTATAAGGTTCAGCGCCCAGTATATTATGTTTCTGAAGTTCTGAGTCCATCAAAGCAAAGATATCCACATTATCAGAAGCTTGTTTATGGGATTTATATGACCACGAAGAAGGTTGCTCACTACTTCTCAGACCACTCCATTACAGTCGGCAGCGATGCTCCACTATCAGAGATTCTGAACAATAGAGATGCAACTGGTCGAGTGGCAAAGTGGGTGATTGAACTCCTTCCCCTGGATATCAAGTTTGAGGCAAAGAAAGCTATCAAGTCCCAATTAATAGCAGATTTCCTCGCCGAGTGGATCGAACAGCAACTGCCAACTCAAGTCCACTCGGAGCACTGGACCATGTTCTTTGATGGCTCCAAGATGCTGAATGGTTCCGGTGCTGGGGTGGTACTGGTATCCCCCCGAGGGGACAAGCTCAGATATGTTCTCCTGATTCACTTTGATTCCTCCAATAACGAAGCGGAATATGAAGCACTCTTATATGGGTTATGTATGGCCATCTCACTTGGCGTCTGTCGCCTCATGGTCTACGGCGACTCAGATTTGGTAGTCAATCAAGTGATGAAGGAGTGGGACGTCAGAAGCCCAGCTATGACTGGTTACTGTAATGCGGTGAGGAAGTTGGAAAAGAAGTTTGAGGGGTTAGAGCTCCATCACATACCCCGACTGAAAAATCAAGCAACCGATGATTTGGCAAAGATAGGTTCCAAGAGGGAAGCCATTCCCAGTAATGTGTTTTTGGAACACATTCATACACCTTCAGTTCAAGAAGATCCTTTCACTGAAGAGCCCCCGCAGCCTAAGAGTGCCATAGATCCGACTGAAGTCGAAGTCCCAGCCGTGGTCGACCTGATCATGGAGGTTTTGGTCATCACTCCCAACTGGACAATGCCATACATTGTGTATATCCTTAGGAAGGAACTCCCAGAGGATGAAGAGGAGGCTCGACAGATCGTCCGTCGATCCAAAGCCTTTACTGTGATAAGAGGACAGCTGTTCAGAGAATGTGTAACTGGAGTCGGCCAGAAATGCATAACACCAGAAGAAGGTCGAGTGATCCTCAACGACATCCACTCGGGGACCTGTGGCTACCATGCGTCCTCTCGGTCCATTGTGGCCAAAGCATACCGAGCTGGATTTTATTGGCCACGAGCAAATGAAATGGCGAAAGATATAGTCGACAAATGTGAAGGCTGCCAGTTTTACTCCAATATGTCCCACAAGCCTGCGTTAGCCCTGAAGGCCATTCCACTCATCTGGCCCTTTGCTGTTTGGGGATTGGATATGATTGGACCCCTGAGGATTGGTAGGAGCGGCCTCACTCATGTGCTTGTAGCAGTCGACAAGTTTACCAAATGGATTGAAGCCAAGCCTATCAAGAATCTTGAAGCCAGTACTGCCGTCAGCTTCATCAGAGAATTGACATTCAGATATGGGGTTCCGCACAGCATCATCACTGACAACGGGTCGAACTTTGATTCTGATGAGTTCAGAGCCTTCTGCGCTTCCCAAGGCACACGAGTCGACTATGCTTCAGTCGCCCACCCCCAGTTGAATGGACAAGCGGAAAGAGCAAATGGCTTGATTCTCAAAGGACTGAAACCCCGACTGATGCGTGATCTCAAGCAAGCAGCAGGCGCCTGGGTCGATGAACTTCCATCAGTTCTTTGGGGATTGAGGACAACTCCCAATCGGTCGACTGGCCGAACTCCATTCTTCTTGGTCTATGGAGCTGAAGCTGTTTTATCGAGTGACTTACTTCACAATGCACCCCGAGTCGAGCTTTTCTCTGAATATGAATCAGAACAGGCCCGGCAGGACGCAATCAATCTCTTAGAAGAGGACAGAGAGATGGCCCTAATCCGATCGACCATTTATCAGCAAGACTTGCGTCGATTCCACGCCAGAAACGTGAGGGTCGAGCCTTTCAAGAGGGAGACTTGGTTCTTCGAGTGGATCAGCAGAAACCACACAAGCTCGCCCCTGCTTGGGAAGGTCCCTTCATCGTCACCAAAGTTCTCCACAATGGGGCATACCATCTTTACAATGTCGAGCATCAGAAAGACGAGCCACGGGCTTGGAATGCGGAGCTGCTCCGCCCCTTTTATACTTAAGTACTCATTCTGATGAGATGTAATAAGAAATACCTTTGTAGTTTGTTTATCAAAGAAAAGAGCTTTACAGTCTTCTTAAATGATTGTTGTTGCTTTTGTTTGCGTCTCAAATCCCCCAGTGGGTGACTTAGCCGCGAATCCATTTCGCCTAAGTTTGAAAAATCCCGCCGAGTGATGAGCAAGCCTCTCACTCGGGGGCTTAGCCGCGAATCCGTTTCGCCTAAGTTTGTAAAATCCTACCGAGTGATGAGCAAGCCTCTCACTCGGGGGCTTAGCTGCAGTCCAGTACTCGCCTAAGTTTGAAAAATCCTACCGAGTGGTGAGCAAGCCTCTCACTCGGGGGCTTAGCTGCAGTCCAGTACTCGCCTAAGTTTGAAAAATCCTACCGAGTGATGAGCAAGCCTCTCACTCGGGGGCTTAGCTGCAGTCCAGTACTCGCCTAAGTTTGAAAAATCCTACCGAGTGGTGAGCAACCCTCCCACTCGGAGGCTTAGCTGCAGTCCAGTACTCGCCTAAGTTTGAAAAATCCTACCGAGTGGTGAGCAACCCTCCCACTCGGGGGCTTAGCTGCAGTCCAGTACTCGCCTAAGTTTGAAAAATCCTACCGAGTGGTGAGCAACCCTCCCACTCGGAGGCTTAGCTGCAGTCCAGTACTCGCCTAAATTTGAAAAATCCTACCGAGTGGTGAGCAACCCTCCCACTCGGGGGCTTAGCTGCAGTCCAATACTCGCCTAAGTTTGAAAAATCCTACCGAGTGGTGAGCAACCCTCTCACTCGGGGGCTTAGCTGCAGTCCAGTACTCGCCTAAGTTTGAAAAATCCTACCGAGTGGTGAGCAACCCTCCCACTCGGGGGCTTAGCTGCAGTCCAGTACTCGCCTAAGTTTGAAAAATCCTACCGAGTGGTGAGCAACCCTCCCACTCGGGGGCTTAGCTGCAGTCCAGTACTCGCCTAAGTTTGAAAAATCCTACCGAGTGGTGAGCAACCCTCCCACTCGGGGGCTTAGCTGCAGTCCAGTACTCGCCTAAGTTTGAAAAATCCTACCGAGTGGTGAGCAACCCTCCCACTCGGGGGCTTAGCTGCAGTCCAGTACTCGCCTAAGTTTGAAAAATCCTACCGAGTGGTGAGCAACCCTCCCACTCGGGGGCTTAGCTGCAGTCCAGTACTCGCCTAAGTTTGAGAAATCCTACCGAGTGGTGAGCAACCCTCCCACTCGGGGGTTTAGCGGCAGTCCAGTACTCGCCTAAGTTTGAAACCCATCCCTATCCACAAGGACGACGAGGTGCAGGTCGACTGCAACCTTCTCCTTCGGAGCTGCGCCGCAAGTACAACGTGCGCTCCATCCCTATCCGCAAGGACGACGAGGTGCAGGTCGACTGCAAGCTTCTCCTTCGGAGCTGCACCACGAGTACAACGTGCACTCCATCCCTATCCGCAAGGACGACGAGGTGCAGGTCGACTGCCACCTTCTCCTTCGGAGCTGCACCACAAGTACTACGTGCGCTCCATCCCTATCCGCAAGGATGACAAGGTGCAGGTCGACTGCAACCTTCTCCTTCGGAGCTGCGTCGCAAGTACAACATGCGCTCCATCCCTATCCGCAAGGACGACGAGGTGCAGGTCGACTGCAACCTTCTCCTTCGGAGCTGCGTCGCAAGTACAACGTGCGCTCCATCCCTATCCGCAAGGACGACGAGGTGCAGGTCGAATGCAACCTTCTCCCTCGGAATTGCGTCGCAAGTACAACATGCGCTCCATCCCTATCCGCAAGGATGACGAGGTGCAGGTCGACAGCAACCTTCTCCTTCGGTGCTGCACCGCAAGTACAACATGCGCTCCATACTTATCCTCAAGGATGACGAGGTGGAGGTCGACTTGAGTCTCCACCTCAGAGCTGCATCTCAAGCACAAAGATTATTTCGTGTGGAGAACAAATTCCACTCGAAGGCAAATGCAAGAATATTCAGAGATAAATCAAGTTCAGATAAATCCTAAAGTTCAAGACCACGGATCAAAGTACTCGGGCATTCAGCCCGAGGGAGTTTACCGATTACAAAATCACTCGGCATTCCGAGGCAAATTCAACACAGGGCATAAAAGTTTGTTTACTCCGCAGGAGGAGGGCTCGCAGACTCGACGAATTCGTCCAGGTCGATTCCGTCAGCAATCTGAGTGGCGGCAGCAATGAAGGTCTCCATGAAGGACTGGAAGTCGTGCCTCTTGGTGTTAGCAACCTTGATCGCTGTCAGCTTCTCTTCCTGCGCTTCCCGGCAGTGGACGCGAACCAGAGATAGAGCCACATCAGCGTCGCACCGGGCAGAGGAATTCTTCCATTCTTGAATTCGACTGGGAACTTCATTGAGCCGAGCCATTAGAGACTCGAGGTCATTCTGGAGCGTTGCCATGGGCCAAAGAGTTGTGTCAATCCGTGACATTGTGACTTTCAATCGGGCGAGATAATCAACAACACCAGCGATGCAAGATTCCAGTCGGAGCACGTTCATGGCAGCTTCATCCTTCACTTGAGAGTTGATGGGGTCCAAGCTTGGTTCAATTCGCCCGGTTTCTTCCTTGAAGTTCCGGCAAAACTCTGCATGCACAGTTCAAGGGTGAGTCAATGGTTATATGTCGAGTCGACAGGAACAAACTAGTCAGATCAAAGAAAATACCTTCAAGCATGATGAACAACTTCTTAGCAAGGCTTCCCAGATAACTCTCCAGATCGTTCCTCCTGCGAGCAATGCCTTCCATCTTCTCATTCAGATTGTCCTTGTCCTTCTTCAGGCGAGTGGCTTCCTTATTGGCTTCGTCCAGAGCAGCATTTAGCTTGGCGTTTTCTTCCTCCAATTTGCCGACTGAAGCCAACTTCTGTTCAGCTAGAGCGGTTTTCTCATCAGCTTTTTTCTGCGCGGCCGCCAGATCTTGATATTTTTTCGCCAGAGCTTGGTTCAGTTTCTCTGGGGGACATAATGCTTGATTCAGAAAAAGCAGAATTAAATCCGGTTCAGGGATAAATCAGTCGACAAGTCTTTCTTACTAGCGGCGTCATCCTTGGCTTTCTGCAGATCTGTCTTGGCCAACTCTAGATCGAGGTTGAGTTGAATCTGCTGCTTCACGAGGTCAGCAAAACGAGCTCCAAGATCATAAGATTTCTGCAACCAAAGAACAAGTCAGTCCACAGGTGAAAAGATTGGTTATTTCGGAGAGAAAAAAGGTTAAACTCAATAAATTCTAAGACTACTGCCGAATCAAACATCCAACAGTAGTCTCGGGGACCACACCTAGTGGGTGCACTTGGCGTGCCCCCACTGGTCCAGTTTCCACTCGAGACGGTCTGTCCAAGTTGAGTGTAAAAAACAAGGTTGCTCTCAGACCATAGTCGACTGCCCGCAGTCGACCATGGTCTCGGGGACTACACCCAGTGGGTGCACTCAGCGTGCCCCCACTGGTTCAGGTTCCACTCGTCATGGTCCGTCCAGGCCAAGTGAAGAAATTCTGATGCTCAGACCACAGTCGACTGCCCGCAGTCAATTATGGTCTCGAGGACTACATCCCCCACTGGTCAAAAGATTCAATCGACAACAACATAGTCAGCTCAAAGTGCGAGTTTGTTCAGTGACAAATCAAAACACCCAGTGGGTGTACAGATGCAAGGCGCAGACAGATGCAAAGATTCTTTGAAAGAAAGTTTTCAGGCACCATATCCTAACAGAACAAGCCAGAAGAATCAGTCGATGATCTGCTAACCTGGATGTTGCTCTAGAGAGCGGAGCTGGCATCATAAGCAGCTTGGCTGGCTTCCCGCACCATCTTCATCCTCTCCATCATAATGCCCGCGTGGCGTATAGCCTCTTTTGTAGCACCCACCTGGTCCTCTGGGACGTGATGCACAACAAAAATGGATGGTGGGTCGGTGGGAGTCTGTGCGGCTGACGCTGAAGGCTGAGCACTCGACAGCGCTATGGCGAAGGAGACAGAAGTCCGATTGGCATCGCCGGCGTCCTGAATTACCAGTTCCGCCACCGGCGTCGACTGAGGCATCTTGCCAGCGGACGTTTTCCTGTTTCTCCTCACCAAGGGCCTCTGTGGCTCGTCCTCGTTGTCATCGGGGAGGTCAATGACGTTGAGAGGAGCTGTAAAAGATCAGTCGCCAAAAGATCATCTTTGATTGGTTATATCGCAGTTCAAACGACAAAGCAAAGACGAGATCGCAAAGATTATACCTGGGTGGGAGGTGACCGCATCTTCCATGTTCTCATCCTCGTTTTTGTAAGCAGAGGTCCCAGAGGTAGCGGCACTGCTAGTTTCAAGATTCGATTGGTCAAACCAAGGAAAAACAAACAACACAGAATTTTGGGTAAAACTGAAGACAAGACACTTACGCAGAGGCGACAGGATGTCGATTTTGATTCTGGGCAGCGCCTTTCGGGTCTTCTGCGGTACGACCTTGGATTGTTTCGGAGCCTTTTCGGTCGGCGCTGGAGAAGATGTCCGAGGACGCTTTGACGACTGCCCAGTCGGAACGATTACCTTGTCGCGGCGCTTGCAGGATCGTGAGTGAGCTTGGATCGCCTTTCCCTGCGAGGAGGTGAGTCGACCTCCTCTTCATCACTCGGATCGTCGCTCTCCTCGTCCCCTTCACCGTCAAAATGCCACTCGCCGCTTTCACCTCCGCTCGCCTCTCCCTCTGGGTCCTGCTCCTACTCCCTGCTGGGCATCGAGTACATCTCAGTCAGGGCCTAGAATACAACAAGCAAGACAAAGTCAGTCGGTTGACTATAAACAGTTGCATGATAAATCAAGATAGCACTCGGCAATTCAGAGTTGGACCTTGTGTGCTTCGTAAGATTGGTCGAGTGGAGGAATTCTCCTTGCTCCCCTGGGGTTATCTTTGTTTCCAGTGATACTCCTCAGCCACCCCTCCAACGTAGCTTCGTCGACTTCTTCTGGATGGATCCGAGTGGTGTCATCAGTGCCCGAATACATCCACATCGGATGGTCACGAGCTTGAAGCGGTTGAATGCATCGCCTGAGGAAGACCTCTAGCAGATCCATACCGGTTACCCCATCACGGACAAGTTGAACTACTCGGTCGACCAACACCTTCATTTGTGCCTTCTCCTCCGGGATTACCTTCAAGGCGGAGGGCTTCCCCACTCGGGCCATGGAAAAAGGGGGAAGTCCAGTCGACTGACCTGGAGTCGGCTGGTCTTTGCAGTAGAACCAGGTCGACTGCCACCCTCGGACCGACTCGGGAAGGATCATGGCTGGGAAGGAACTTTTACCCCTCATCTGAATACCAAGACCCCCACACATCTAGATCACTTTTGTCTTCTCGTCACTCGAATTGGCCTTTTTGGCCGACTGGGAGCGACACATGAAAATGTGCTTGAAGAGGCCCCAGTGGGGTCGGCAACCCAAGAAATTTTCGCACAGAGACACGAAAGCAGCAAGATACACGATGGTGTTTGGGGGTAAAATGGTGGAGTTGCACCCCAAAGAAGTTAAATAAACCTCGAAAGAAAGGGTGGGGAGGCAAGGAGAACCCACGGTCGATGTGAGTAGCGAGGAGAACGACTCACCCTCCTGTGGCTGCGGCTCGGTCTCGTTCCCCTGGAGTCGCGCCGATTCGTGGGGGATCAGTCCCCCCTCGACCAAGTCGTCGATGTCGTCCTGACGGATCACCGAGCGAATCCAGTCGCCCTGGATCCATCCCGGCGGTAGGCCGGACCTCGAGGAAGATCCGCCCCGGCTGGACTTCTTCCCCTTCGCCTTCGCTGTCGCTTTCTTCGCACGCTCCAGTGCCACCGGCTTCTCCTTCCCCATCGCGGCGAGTAGAGCTCGAAAGGGGCGGCGGCGCAGGCGCAGGAGCGGATGCTGCGGAGAAAACTGAGAGGAAAAGAGAAGACTGAAGACACACTATTCAAAAAACCCTGACCCAGCGCCTTATATGGAGTCGCTTCCGAGTGACTGACCTGTAGGCCCGGGCAATCTTATCAAATCCCGCAACAGTCGCGTGCGCGATACGTGGCGAAAAAGGTGGCGCAGAAATCGAGTCGTCCCTGCCTTATCCAGCCCGATTACTGCGGCCTCCTCCGCCCCACGCGCTTCCCAAAATTCGAATCCCGCGAGATCCGCGGACAACAGAACAACTTGTCAGACGGAAGATCTTCTCCGTATCAGCACTCGAAGTTCTTTAGCTGAAAGTTCACTCGACGAAAACAAAGAATGGACCAAGGCGACTGAAAAAGAAGTTGGCGCCACCACGATTGATTCATCAGTCCGGACAAAACGCACCTGCAGCGCGAAAAGTAGGTCGACAGTGTTTTCAACTCCTTCCCCACTCAAACCCTGATCCATTCGGGGGCTAATGATGAAGCTATGTACCTAGGGTAGGGTCATAGGCCTATCCAAGATACCCTCCCCAAGGACATCACCCTAAAACCAGAAGCATTCGAAGAAGAATCATCATCCACTCGACCATCAAGCGTTCCACTCGGAAGACTTGAAGTCACTCGACCATGGAGACTGTCACTCGACCGCCAGAAGATCTAAAGCCACTCCGTACTGCAACGGTCGGTCATTACGTCGTAGCTTTAATGGTCATTATGTCTCTTTATTACTAGCGTTACCAGTAACGCCCCCCTCTTGATGTACCTTAAATCCCTTGTAACGTGGGCTGGCTGGGGTCTTGGCGCACTCTATATAAGCCACCCCCTCCACATGCACAAGGGTTCGCACCCCCTGTAACACACACGCATATAATCCAGTCGACCGCCTCCAGGCACCGAGACGTAGGGCTGTTACTTCCTCCGAGAAGGGCCTGAACTCGTAAAACTCGTGCGTACAACTTCTCCATAGCTAGGATCTTGCCTCTACATACCTACCCCCATTCTACCGTCAGACTTAGAACCACGACAGTTGCTGACGTCTTTGTATGGACTCAAGCAAGCACCTAAACAGTGGCATGAGAAGTTTGAAATAACTTTAACAGCTGCAGGCTTTGTTGTAAACGAAGGTGACAAATGTGTGTACTATCGCCATGGTGGGGGCAAGGGAGTTATCCTTTGTTTGTATGTTGAGGACATACTGATTTTCGGAACAAATCTGAATGTTATTAAGGAGGTCAAGGATTTCCTATCTCGCTATTTTGAGATGAAGGATTTATGAGTGGCTAATGTCATTCTGAACATCAAGTTGTTGAGAGACGATGATGGTGGGATTACATTGCTTCAATCTCACTATGTGGAAAAGATCTTGAGTCGCTTTGGCTATAGTGACTGCAAGCCCTCTCCAACACCATATGATGCGAGTGTGTTACTTCGAAAGAATTGAAGAATTGCTAGAGACCAATTGAAATATTCTCAGATTATTGGCTCGCTTATGTACTTAGCCAGTGCTACAAGACCTGACATCTCTTTTGCTATTAGCAAACTGAGCCAGTTTGTCTCAAAACTAGGAGATGTGCATTGGAAAGCTCTTGAGAGAGTTTTGCGTTATTTGAAAGGCACTGCGAATTATGGAATTCACTACACCGGGCACCCAAAGGTGCTTAAAGGGTATAGTGACTCAAACTGGATCTCAGATGCTGATGAGATAAAGGCCATGAGCGGTTATGTATTCACTCATGGAGGTGGCGCTGTTTCTTGGAAGTCTTGCAAGCAGACCATCTTAACGAGGTTAACAATGGAAGCAGAACTCACGACACTAGATACAGCTACGGTCGAAGCAGATTGGCTTCGCCGGCTCTTGAATGACTTGCCGGTTGTTGAGAACCTGTACCGGGTATCCTTATGAACTGCGACAATCAAACTGTGATCACGAAAGTGAGCAGCTCAAAGGATAACATGAAGTCATCAAGACACGTTCAGAGAAGGTTAAAGTCTGTCAGGAAAATGAGAAACTCCGGAGTTATTGCGTTGGATTATATTCAAACATCTAAAAATCTGGCAGATCCTTTTACTAAGGGTCTATCACGTAATGTGATAGATAATGCATCGAGGGAGATGGGTATGAGACCCACAATATGAGTTGTTCACAGTGGTAACCTATTCTTTGTGATCGGAGATCCCGTGAATTAGATGTGGAAGACAAGTTGTTGATCAACTGAGAGGAGAGTATCCTTACTATTAACAATACCACTCCATGAAGATGCAATACTCTCCTAAAACTGCATGGCAGGTTGATGTATATCTTAATGTGTTCTAAGTGGCTCATTTAAGCAGAGATGTTGTCATGCAGAACATCTTTTGAAGATTACACCTATATGAGTCTGATTGTTAAACGTCGCAATCTATGAGAGTAGGGTTCTCTCTAGTAAACTCATGAAAGGTCTCGAAGTATGACACATAAGCTCCACCCGTGGGGAAGACCCACGGTAGCCACGTATTGGTCAAGGTTTTATGTGAAGCTAGATTCGCAGAAAACTTGCAGTTCAAGGCCCAGTCCACTGTTCAAGTTGCTTACTAGTGTAGCATAGAGTTCTAGGTGGAAGTTCAATTTAACAGTCTCCACTGCAGTACCGGTATATAAAACATTGTTTTGGAACCAAAGGCAAGTATTGTGTGCCTCTGGGATCTGGTGGGGGATTGCTGGAATTTTGTCTATTTTGGGCCTAGCCCAATAGCAGTTTCAGAAATTCCTAATAAATCCTAGAGGCCCACGCAGCCCATTCGTGCAAGGCAAGAGGTGGAACTAAAGTTTAGTCCCACATTGCTAGTTTAGAGGGAGTTGGACCTCTTTATAAGGGAGGCTCTTTCTCCACATGTATGAGGATGAGAACAAGAGGGACATCCACGTGCGCTCCTCCTCCGCCACCTGCCTCGTCACGCCGCGCCGCGCCGCGGGTTGCGGGAATGAGCCGAGCCGATGTCTAAATTTTTGCCACGCACGATGGGTATACGAAAGGTCACGCGGAGGCTAAAACGTTTTTGCTATAGTGGAGATTGAATACGAACGGTGCACCTCTTCGCCTGCTTCCTGTTCGTTTCGTCTCCCTCGTTCTCTTCAGCTCCCGGCGCACTCTCGCCTCCTTCTCTTGCGCCTATAAAAGGGACGTCACTCCTCTCAGACAGACGCACCAGAACCTCTTCCTCTCGCCACAAGTTCCTGAGCACTGCGCTGCTGCTACGTTCTTCCCCATCCCGGCTTGCGGCGTGCACCGCAGGTCGGGACAGTAGGCCTCCGGAACCGCACCTTTTGAGTCCTGTACGGGAGAAGCGTGATAAGGTTTTTGGGGAGCGCTCGGCGTGACTACTGACTAATTCGTCACGGACGCCCCGGACTCCGACGACTACTTCCCCGACGACGACTTCTTCCCCAACATCGACAACCTTCTCGACGACATGGCTGGCGAGGACACTGACCCCAAGTCCAGCGCTACTACTGCTGCTGTCCCGTACGTGTTCTTGCTGTTTCTGTTAGAGGTCCTCTCGCAGTTCTTTGCTCTAGTGTCTGTCCTACATATGTTAGGTTCTACGCCATATATCATGTTTGGTTGCAGTTCATATATGAAGATGTTATTTACCTTCTCTCTGTCAGATCGCATGACTACTTTTATCCATGTTATATTAGTCATGCTTTATCTAATATTTCTATTAATAAAATTATTTGGTAAATTGCTCATATTTCCAACACTTTGTGACGTGGCGGTCAAACCTAGACGATGTGTTAGGTTTTGATCAAAATCGTATCCACGTCAAATAAAAACCACCCAAAGCGGCATGATGAACTAAAATTTTTATGCTTTGAGAAGTTGGGGGACTAAGGGACTGTTCTGAAACTCTCCAGCTCTCAATTTCTCAAACTCCAGAATCAAAACACAGCCGAACGGTTTAGCTCCTAAAAGCTAAATTCATGAAGTTATTTCGTGCAGTAGTGCATTTTTGATAAGCAATGAAACCGAGCTCCCTCTATTTACATGATGTTGCCACTGCCAAGGAAAATGTTTCGCGCGAGCGCTTCGACGTATGCTCACCCTCATGCACAAGACCGAGTCCTCCTCGATCGAATCGTTTGCCCTCTCCTGAGCTGCCTCCAGGCTCCAGCCAACCCAAAGGGGCGCCCAACGGGCTTCTTGCCTCCCAGTTGGGCTGCAGCGCTAGGAGAAGCCGACGCCCAATGGGGTTCTTGCCTCCCAGCTAGGCTGCGGCGCTGGGAGAAGCCAGTTGTCGCTCCTGAACGGTTTTTTATCGTTGGGTGAAGCGAGAAGCTCACCGAAAATGACAAACGGAGACTGAGCTCCATGGAAGCCTTTATTTGAAAACTTTAAAATTCAAACTTTTTAGTTTCAAAAAATTATGAAAATAAACAAACATATACCTAGATACATAATGTACATGTGTGCAAATTTTCAGGCTGAAATACATTAAAATGTGAGCTACACAAAAAAGAAAAATCTGGAGCCTTTTAGCATATGTATTGTTCATCTATAAAGTCCATGATTTTGGTTTTTTTGTACAGCTTGCAATTCAAGGTATTTCATCCTGAAAGTTTTCACACATACACTTTACATCCTTGCATACATGTGTATTCTTTTTCAGAATTTTTTAAAACTGAAATTTATGAACTTTGAATTATTCAAAATAAAGGGCTCCATGAAGCTCGGTCTCCAAAATGCCTACTCGAAGCTCACTCGAGAAGCTGAAGTTGCGGATTCGATGGAGTTTTTTTTTGACTATGAACGACAGTGGGAGAGGCTCCCACTGACTTTGTATTACTCACAAACTAGTTACATCAGGTGTTACAAAGTGGGTGTTTAAAGGCCCCCCCGGCCAAAGCCTTAGACAAAACAAGTGGCTCACAGGCCTTGTAAATAAGCAGTTAAGAAGGGGCGCAGCCCCTCTTTACAATTGTGCACTAAAAGACCCAACAGGGTTTCGAATCTAGCCAACCATGAACGGAAGGAATGCGGGACCCCTCTGAAGTGCTCATTGTTCCTCTCAATCCACAAACTCCAAGCAGCCAACAAGAAAATGTCCATAAATAATGGACGGCTCCAGTTTTCCTTGCCACCATGCAGCAATGCAAGTCTATTCCCGGACGTCGGCCATCTCATGCCAACTTTCTCCCAACAACGCTGGCTAAAGGGCAGAAGAAGAATAGATGTTCGGTGGTTTCCTCTGGAGGGTTTTGGCAAAGCAAGCAAGCGTAGCTGTTGCCTGCAACGGTATAGTGCCTACGTCTCAACATGCCTCTCGTGTTTAAGCGGTCCACCAGCAGCAACCTTCCAAACATTTTGAACTTGATCAGACTTCTAGCCTTCCAGAGCCAGGAGAAAGCAACATCAACAGTCGTCTCTCTGAAGCAATGGTCATATAATTTCTTGGAAGAAAAGCCACCCCCAAGATTGCACACCCAGGTGTCTGTGCAGTCCCTTTCCAGGGCTACATGCATCGATCCTTGCTGGATCGATCTGACTTCACTTCTTGCCTGAGCAAATAGTGGTAGATGGAAGAGGGCTCCTGGGTCCGTAGCAGTAAGAACATTAGCCACAGATTCATCCTCATTCAGGCAGAAGGACAAGGCCCTGGGGTAAAGCTCCGCGAGAGGGGTATTTTGCTCCCCAGCAAACCATGCGTCTTTCCAGAAGAGCGAGGACGATCCGTCCCCAAGGGTGACGCTGGTGATCCCTCAAAAAACATCATTGAGTTGCATGACATCCCGCCACTAGAAAGAGCAAACGGGGGCAACTATGTGCGGGACTTGTTGGGGAACGTAGCAGAAATTCAAAATTTTCTACGCATCACCAAGATCAATCTATGGAGTAATCTAGCAACGAGGGGAAGGGGAGTGCATCTACATACCATTGTAGATCGTGATGCGGAAGCGTTGCAAGAACGCGGATGAAGGAGTCGTACTCGTAGCGATTCAGATCACGGTTGATTCCGATCTAAGCACCGAAGAACGGTGCCTCCGCGTTCAACTCACATGCAGCCCGGTGACGTCTCCCACGCCTTGATCCAGCAAGGAGAGAGGGAGAGGTTGGGGAAGACTCCGTCCAGCAGCAGCACAACGGCGTGGTGGTGGTGGAGGAGTGTGGCAATCCTGCAGGGCTTCGCCAAGCACTGCGGGAGAGGAGGAGGACATGGAAGAGGGGAAGGGCTGCGCCAAGAGAAGAAGAACTTCGTGTGTTGGGCTGCCCCTTTGCGTCCACTATATATAGGGGGAGAGGGAGGGCTGCGCCCCCACCTAGGGTTCCCTCCCTAGGGGTGGCGGCAGCCCCAATCCCCATCTGGGGTGGCGGCCAACTGGGGGGGAGAGGGAGGCGCACCAGGCATGGGCCTTTAGGGCCCATCTGCCCTAGGGTTTGCCCCCTTTTCTCTCTAGGCGCATGGGCCTTGGTGGGGAGGCGCCCCAGCCCGCCTAGGGGCTGGTCCCTTCTCACACTTGGCCCATGTATGCCTCCGGGGCCCGTGGCCCCTCCCGGTGGACCCCCGGACCCCTCCGGTGGTCCCGGTACACTACCGGTGATGCCCGAAACACTTCCGGTGGCCAAAACCATACTTCCTATATATAAATCTTTACCTCCGGACTATTCCGGAACTCCTCGTGACGTCCGGGATCTCATCCGGGACTCCGAACAACATTCAGTAACCACGTACATACTTTCCCTATAACCCTAGCGTCATCGAACCTTAAGTGTGTAGACCCTACGGGTTCGGGAACCATGCAGACATGATCGAGACGTTCTCCGGTCAATAACCAACAGCGGGATCTGGATACCCATGTTGGCTCCCACATGTTCCACGATGATCTCATCGGATGAACCACGATGTCGGGGATTCAATCAATCCCGTATTCAATTCCCTTTGTCTACCGGTATGTTACTTGCCCGAGATTCGATCGTCGGTATCCCGATACCTTGTTCAATCTCGTTACCGGCAAGTCTCTTTACTCGTTCCGTAACTCACATCATCCCGTGATCAACTCCTTGGTCACACTGTGCACATTATGATGATGTCCTACCGAGTGGGCCCAGAGATACCTCTCCGTTTACATGGAGTGACAAATCCTAGTCTCGATTCGTGCCAACCCAACAGACACTTTCGAAGATACCTGTAGTGCACCTTTATAGCCACCCAGTTACGTTGTGACGTTTGGTACACCCAAAGTATTCCTACGGTATCTGGGAGTTGCACAATCTCATGGTCTAAGGAAATGATACTTGACATTAGAAAAGCTCTGAGCAAACGAACTACACGATCTTGTGCTAGGCTTAGGATTGGGTCTTCTCCATCACATCATTCTCCTAATGATGTGATCCCGTTATCAACGACATCCAATGTCCATGGTCAGGAAACCGTAACCATCTATTGATCAACGAGCTAGTCAACTAGAGGCTTACTAGGGACATGGTGTTGTCTATGTATTCACACATGTATATGAGTTTCCTATCAATACAATTCTAGAATGGATAATAAACAATTATCATGAACAAGGAAATATAATAATAACCTATTTATTATTGCCTCTAGGGCATATTTCCAATAGTCTCCCACTTGCACTAGAGTCAATAATCTAGTCCACATCACCATGTGATTAACACTCACAGGTCACATCACCATGTGACCAACATCCAAAGAGTTTACTAGAGTCAACAATCTAGTTCACATCACTACGTGATTAACACTCAATGAGTTCTGGTTTGATCATGTTATGCTTGTGAGAGAGGTTATTAGTCAACGGGTCTGAACCTTTCAGATCCGTGTGTGCTTTACGAATATCTATGTCATCTTGTGGATGCTACCACGCGCTACTTGGAGCCATTTCAAATAACTGCTCTACTATACGAATCCGGTTTACTACTCAGAGTCATCCGGATTAGTGTCAAAGTTCGCATCGACGTAACCCTTTACGACGAACTCCTTTTCACATCCATAATCGAGAAAATTCCTTAGTCCACTATATACTAAGGATAAGTTCGACCGCTGTCATGTGATCCATTCCCGGGTCACTATTCTACCCCTTGACCAACTCATGGCAAGGCACACTTCATGTGCGGTACATAGCATAGCATACTGTAGAGCCTACGTCTGAAGCATAGGGGACGACCTTCGTCCTTTCTCTCTCTTCTGCTGTGGTCAGGTCTTGAGTCTTACTCAATACTCACACCTTGTAACACAGCCAAGAACTCCTTCTTTGCTGATCTATTTTGAACTCTTTCAAAATCATGTCAAGGTGTGCGTTCTTTGAAAGTATCATCGGGCGTCTTGATCTATCTCTATAGATCTTGATGCCCAATATGTAAGCAGGTTTTATCCAGGTCTTCCTTTGAAAAACTCCTTTCAAACAACCCTTTATGCTTTCCAGAAATTTTACATCATTTCGGATCAACAATATGTCATTCACACATACTTATCAGAAATGTTGTATCGCTCCCACTCACTTTATTGTAAATACAAGTTTCTAACAAACTTTGTATAAACCCAAAAACTTTGATCACTCCATCAAAGCGTATATTCTGACTCCGAGATGCTTGCTCTAGTCCATGGAAGGATCGCTGGAGCTAGCATACCTTTTAGCATCCTTAGGATCGACAAAACCTTTCTGATTGTAACACATACAACCTTTCCTTACGAAAACTGGTAAGGAAACTTGTTTTGACATCCATCTGCCAGATTTCATAAATGCAGCTAATGCTAACATGATTCCGACGGACTTAAGCATCGCTACGGATGAGAAAATCTCATCGTGGTCAACTCCTTGAACTTGTGGAAATACTCTTTGCCACAAGTCGAGCTTCATAGACGGTAACATTACCGTCCACCTCCGTCTTCTTCTCAAAGATCCATTTATCTCGGATTTCATGGCTTCTAACCATTTGTCGGAATATGCGCCCACCATCGCTTCTCCATAGCTCATAGGTTCAGTATTGTCCAACAACATGATATCTCAGACAGGATCACGTACCACTCTGAAGTAGCACGCATCCTCGTCGTCCTACGAGGTTTGGTAGTGACTTGACCTGAAGTTTCATGATCACTATCATAAGCTTCCACTTCAATTGGTTTAGGTGCCACAGGAACAACTTCCTGTGCCCTGCTACACACTAGTTGAAGTGACGGTTCAATAACCTTACCAAGTCTCCACCATCCTCCCACTCAATTCTTTCGAGAGAAACTTTTCCTCGAGAAAGGACTCGTTTCTAGAAGCAATTACTTTTGCTTCCAGATCTGAAATAGGAGGTATACCCAACTGTTTTGGGTATTCTATGAAGATGCATTTATCCGCTTTGGGTTCGAGCTTATCAGCCTGAAACTTTTTCACATAAGCAGCCCCAAACTTTTAAGAAACGACAACTTAGGTTTCTCTAAACGGTATCGTCTCAACGGAATTGCGTGGTGCCCCTTTTAAAGTGAATGCGGTTATCTCTAATGCCTAACCCATAAACGATAGTGGTAATTCAATAAGAAACATCATGGTATGCACCATATCCAATAGGGTGCAGTTATGATGTTCGGACACACCATCACACTATGGTGTTCCAGGCGGTATTAATTGTGAAACACTTTCCACAATGTCTTAATTGTGTGCCAAACTCGTAACTCAGATACTCATCTCTATGATCATATCACAGACATTTTATCCTCTTGTCACGACGATCTTCAACTTCACTCTGAAATTACTTGAACCTTTCAATAATTCAGACTTGTGTTTCATCAAGTAAATACACTCAGCATCTACTCAAATCATCTGTGAAGTAAGAACATAACGATATCCACTGCATGCCTCAGCACTCATTGGACTGCACACATCAAAATGTATTACATCCAACAAGTTGCTCTCTTGTTCCATCTTACTGAAAATGAGGCCTTTCAGTCATCTTGCCCATGTGGTATGATTTGCATGTCTCAAGTGATTCAAAATCAAGTGAGTCCAAACGATCCATCTGCATGGAGTTTCTTCATGCATATATACCAATAGACATGGTTCGCATGTCTCAATCTTTTCAAAAATGAGTGAGTCCAAAGATCCATCTACATGGAGCTTCTTCATGTGTTTTATACCAATATGACTCAAGTGGCAGTGCCACAAGTATGTGGTACTATCATTACTATCTTATATCTTTTGGCATGAACATGTGTATCACTACGATCGAGATTCATTTTAGGTGCAAGACCATTGAAGGTATTATTCAAATAAACAGAGTAACCATTATTCTCCTTAAATGAATAACCGTATTGCGATAAACATAATCCAATCATGTTTATGCTCAACGCAAACGTCAAATCTCGATGGTAGAGGGAGCATGCGATGCGTGATCACATCAACCTTGGAAACACTTCCAACACATATCGTCATCTCACCTTTAGCTAGTCTCCGTTTATTCCGTAGCTTTTATTTCGAGTTACTAACACTTAGCAACCGAACCGGTATCGAATACCCTGGTGCTGCTAGGAGTACTAGTAAAGTACACATTCATACAATGTATATCCAATATACTTCTGACGACCTTGCCTGCCTTCTCATCTACCAAGTATCTAGGGTAGTACTGCCTCAGTGACCGTTCCCCTCATTACAGAAGCACTTAGTCACGGGTTTGGGTTTAACCTTGGGATTCTTGACTAGAGCAGCAAATGAATTGCTGTTTCATGAAGTATCCCTTTTGCCCTTGCCCTTCTTGAAACTAGTGGTTTTACTAACCATCAATAATTGATGCTCTTTCTTGATTTCTACTTTCGTGGTGTCAAACATCGCGAGTTGCTCAAGGATCATCATATCTATCCCTGATATGTTATAGTTCATCACAAAGCTCTAATAGCTTGGTGGCAGTGACTATGGAGAACCATCACTATCTCATCTGGAAGATTAACTCCCACTCGATTCAAGTGATTGTAGTACTCAGACAATCTGAGCACATGCTCAATGATTGAGCTTTTCTCCCTTAGTTTGCAGGCTTAAGAAACTTGTCAGAGGTCTCATACCTCTTGACGTGGGCACTAGTCCGAAATCCCAATTTCAGTCTTCGGAACATCTCATATGTTCTGCGACGTTTCAAAAACGTCTCTGGTGCCACAATTCTAAACCGTTAGCATTACGCACTGAACTATCACGTAGTCATCAAAAACGTGCATGTCAGATGTTTCGTAACATCTATGGACGACGCTGAGGTTCAGCACACCGAGCGGTGCATTAAGGACATAGGCCTTCTGTGCAGCAATGAGGACAATCCTCAGTTTACGGACCCAGTCCGCATAATTGCTACTACCAACTTTCAACTAAATTTTCTCTAGGAACATATCTTAACCAGTAGAACTAAAGCGCAAGCTATGACATAATTTGCAAAGACCTTCTCACTATGTTCATGATAATTAAGTTCATCTGATTAATGAACTCCCACTCAGATAGACATCCCTCTAGTCATCTAAGTGATACATGATCCGAGTCAAACTAGGCCGTGTCCGATCATCACGTGAGACGGACTAGTCATCATCGGTGAACATCTCCATGTTGATCGCATCTACTATACGACTCATGTTCGACCTTTCGGTCTCTTGTGCTCCGAGGCCATGTCTGTACATGCTAGGCTCGTCAAGTCAACCTAAGTGTTTTGCTTGTGTTCCGAGGCCATGTGTGTACATGCTAGGCTCGTCAACACCCGTTGTATTCGAACGTTAGAATCTATCACACGCGATCATCACGTGGTGCTTCGAAACAACGAACCTTCGCAACGGTGCACAGCTAGGGGGAACACGTCTCTTGAAATTATTATAAGGGATCATCTTACTTACTACCGTCGTTCTAAGCAAATAAGATGCATAACATGATAAACATCACATGCAATCAAGTAGTGACATGATATGGCCAATATAATTTTGCTCCTTTGATCTCCATCTTCGGGGCACCATGATCATCTTTGTCACCGGCATGACACCATGATCTCCATCATCATGATCTCCATCATTGTGTCTTCATGAAGTTGTCATGCCAACGATTACTTCTACTTCTATGGCTAACGCGCTTAGCAATAAAGTAAAGTAATTTACATGGCGTTATTCAATGACACGCATGTCATACAAAAAATAAAGACAACTCCTATGGCTCCTGCCGGTTGTCATACTCATCGACATGCAAGTCGTGATTCCTATTACAAGAATATGATCAATCTCATACATCACATATATCATTCATCACATCTTCTAGCCATATCACATCACATAGCACATGCTGCAAAAACAAGTTAGACGTCCTCTAATTGTTGTTGCAAGTTTTTACGTGGCTTGTATAGGTTTCTAGCAAGAACGTTTCTTACCTACGTAAAACCACAACGTGATATGCCAATTTCTATTTACCCTTCATAAGGACCCTTTTCGTCGAATCCGTTCCGACTAAAGTGGGAGAGACAGACACCCGCTAGCCACCTTATGCAACTAGTGCATGTCAGTCGGTGGAACCTGTCTCACGTAAGCGTACGTGTAAGGTCGGTCCGGGCCGCTTCATCCCACAATGCCGCCGAAACAAGATAAGACTAGTAGCGGCAAGAAGAATTGGCAACATCTATGCCCACAACTGCTTTGTGTTCTACTCGTGCATTGAAACTACGCATAGACCTAGCTTATGATGCCACTTTTGGGGAACGTAGCAAAAATTCAAAATTTTCTACGCATCACCAAGATCAATCTATGGAGTAATCTAGCAACGAGGGGAAGGGGAGTGCATCTACATACCATTGTAGATCGCGATGCGGAAGCGTTGCAAGAACGCGGATGAAGGAGTCGTACTCGTAGCGATTCAGATCGCGGTTGATTCCGATATAAGCACCGAAGAACGGCACCTCCGCGTTCAACACACGTGCAGCCCGGTGACGTCTCCCACGCCTTATCAAGGTGCTCAATCACCTTAGGGTGTAACTTGATTGTGCACGTGGCACATATGATCATTGAAGTAACATCAGAGTTGACAAGAGTAAGTTTGGTACCTGACGACATGAGGGACAGTGCTGTGGACATCTTCCTCTCCACCCCATGCACAAGCGGCATAAGTTCAAGCAAAGTCGGTCTTGTTGTACCCATCGGCAGACCTAGGTATGTGAATGGGAGCGAGCCAACAGTGCAGCCAAAAATCCGTGCCAGATCCACCGTACGCTGGTTGTCTATGTTGATGGGAATCAACGTAAATTTATGGAAGTTGATCTTCAGCCCGACCGAGGCTGCATAGTCCTCCAGGATAAGCTTCATAATAGCAGCTTGTTCAGGGCAGGCAGACATCACTAGGATCGTGTCGTCGGCGTATTGAACCACAGGAAAATCACCATTGTGGTTGCAGGGAATTGGAAGGTCAATCAGGTGTCGATGAAAGGCATCATTAACAGCAACTTGAAGGAGAGCAGCGGCGAGAACAAAGATCAGTGGCGAAAGAGGATCACCTTGACGCACCCCACACTTGCACTGAAATTTCCTGCCAGGAACTCCATTAAGGAGGACCGAAGAGACACCAGAACCAAATATAGTTTTCATCCATCCAAGCCATTTGTCATCAAAACCCATATGTCGCATGATCTCAAGCATGGGGGCGTGTTCAATAGTGTCGAAAGCTTTCGCGAAATCAAGTTTCAGAAGAATGATCTCCCGAGAGGAAGCCTGACATTGATGGATGTATTCGAATGTCCAAACCAGACAGTCTTGGATGTTCCTCCCCTTAATGAAGCCATACTGATTCCTATGAATAATTTTTAGGATAACTTTCTGCAGGCGATTAGCCAAGATTTTCGTGACCATTTTCAGGCAGCAGTTAAGCAAAGTTATAGGTCTGTAGTCATTGGCAGTCTCAGGAGAAGAAAATTTTGGGATCAAGGTAATGTACCCATCACTGATGCTGGTGATATCAAGATTGCCATCATGGAAGTCTCGACACATCTTGTAGAAATCTTCTTTGATGATCTGCCAGCAATTCTTAAGAAAGCAACCGTTGAATCAATCCGGACCAGGGGCCCTGTCGCCGACATTTCTTTAATCACTGCATCAATTTCCTCATTCGAGAAGGGGACTGATAGTTCAGCTAAGCCATCAATCCTCTTAATGATTCTCGCAAGGTCAAATCTCATATTAGAGGGCTTAGAAGAACCCAACCGTTCTTTATAGGCTTTGTACAAAACCCCTTCTTTTCCAACATGATCACTGACCACAGTATCACCATCACGCAGGCTTGCAATAGAATTGTGTCTGTACCTCTCGGTTGCCAGCGATTGAAATAGCTTAGTGTTTTCGTCAACAAATCTGAACTAGCGGATGGAGCATCTCTTCCTCCAGTATTCATTCTGATATTTAAGCAGTGCATTCAGGTGCAGCTTCAAGATATGCCTGAAGTTTGATTCCTGGATAACAAGCGGACGCTTGTCCTCAAGATCATCAAGATGGGTAAGAGCCTCATTACTATTATGGATCATGGTTTTGAAGGCCGAGAGCCCTCAACTCCAGCGCTTGAGATCATAGCGCAGCAACTTGAGTTTTTTGCAGATTAGCGCAGCAGAGTTAGGAGCATGACATGGTTTGGACCAGGAACCAGCAACAACGTCCTGAAAGCCCGTGTGATTAACCCAAAAGTTTTCAATGCGAAACAGTTTAGACTTTGGGATTTTGGACTCTATGGTCACCACACACGGGATATGATCAGAGACAGGTTTGCCGAGCGGTAGGACCATCGTGTTTGGGAAAGCAGTCGTCCAATTGGAAGAGGAAAAAAACCAGTCAAGTTGCTCCAGCAATGGATCATCCTGCATATTGCTCCAGGTGAATGATCTGCCCTTTACAGGGATTTCCATCCAAGATTGTGCTCTGATTAATTCATTAAAAAGGAGCATATCATCGGTATCACCACCTGATTTATTCCTATTCGACGTGGAACGAATGAAATTAAAATCGCCCAGGATCAACCAATTTTCGTCATCTGGAATATTAAGACCAAACAACCAGGAGGTAAAATCCACCCTTCTCTGACCAGAGCAGGGTCCATAAACATTGACTAGGTTCCAAGTTTCACCAGACTGTGTGGCAACAAAGGAAACCCCCACAGCAAAAGATTCAACATGCAAAGGTGTGCCCACAAACACCGAACTATCCCAGATAGTAATAATCCCACCAGAAGCGCCTATAGAGGGCGCAAACACAAATTTATCAAATCGTTTAGGGTAGAAGGTTTTAATAAAAGCTAAATCAAAAGCTTCACGCTTGGTCTCATGGATACAAAGCACAAAACAACCAGTAGAATCAATAGAGTTTCTAATAGCCAAAAGCTTGCTATCAGAGTTTATGCCCGTGATATTCCAAGATAACACATTCCACGATTTATTCATTGCCGAAGAAAAGATCAGTTTCCTTCGTTAGGAGCCGAGTGCTGG
Source organism: Triticum aestivum (assembly GCF_018294505.1). Lineage (NCBI taxonomy): Eukaryota > Viridiplantae > Streptophyta > Magnoliopsida > Poales > Poaceae > Triticum > Triticum aestivum. The sequence continues at coordinate 533,871,153 of NC_057799.1, forward strand.
CCATCCAGCACCTTCTCAGTAGACAACTCTTCAGGAGGGATCCTGCATCGGCCACCCAGGTGTTGGAGCTCCTCGATTGAAGTAGGGGGTGGACAAGATGCAGTAGCAGTTTGCACAGGAGCAGCCGCCGAGGAGATGGATCGGACAGAAGGCACCACGCGGGCACGCACCCTGGATCTGGCTTGCTTGGCATCAGAAACTTGGTTGATCTTGAAACCGTGATATTTGTTTGATCTAGTGCTCCTTCTAACCACAGTGGTATCCAGCGGTATCTTGGCATTGCGTGAGGCATCTAGCAGAAACTGAGACGAGGAAGCAATCAACTGAAGTGTAGTCCCTTGATCAGGCAAAGTGTCTGAGATAGGGGCGGGCTGGGCACCAGTAAGGACATCAGCAAGATGCATAGTAATGGCTTTAAGACCAGGTGATTGGCTCTCAAGTTCCCAATCAACAGCAGCAGTATCAGAGATGACGAAATTGTCCATAACCAGCAGGTTGCGAGGGATTAACTGAGCTCCCAGGTGAAAGTTGGAGAAAAAGGTCACTGACATAAAGTCAGGTTCAGGTGGAGCACTCAGCAACCAAGCAACAGAGATCAAATTCAGTTGACGCTGAATTTCCCTAAAAGGGTTAAGAGGGAACATGGCCTGTTCAGATTGAACATTGGTGAGAGCCGGAGTGTATATGCGTTTGAGCATGCCTCTGAACCAGATCAGAAATTCAGAGTCAAGTGCAACAGAAAGACTGATCGAGTTGCCCCCAGCTCTGACAAACGCCAAACGAGCAACCTGATCCCCAAGAACAAAGCTGTCAGCAAAGGCTTCAACCGCTTCAATTTCCCCTTCCGACGTCCACACGTCAGACAAATTATCCTGAACATTATGCTCCGGGTCCACACCATCCATCAGAGTCGGCCCATCGTATTGGAAGAAAGATCTGAAGCTGAAACCAAAATAGGGTGGAGGAACTACTGGCCACATGCGCCACCCATTCTCCTAAATCTGTTCATCAGCAGGTGCAGGCGGATTCCAGGCAGCCTCATTCAGGGCCTCTTGTGCAGCTAACTCATCAACCCTGGCCTTTTGCATGACAGTGTAGTAGGGGAGCTCATAAGGGTGTGGTGATGCATTAATAAGTGGAGGAGCTTCCTCCGTGCCCATCAGACCTGGGATGGTATACCTGCCATTAAGAACATATACCGGAACTGACCAAGAGCGACCAAGACCAGGCAGCATTCCGACTCTAGTGACCAAGAGGCTGTGTGGCACTTCAGCAACATCTTTAATATGACACTTTACCAAAACACGAGCCTTGTTCTGACCCGGGCATGGCCAGACTAGAAGTTTACCAAAGTTAGAGACAGCCTTGTTAACATAGTGGTCAGTCTGATAATCCATGGGGAATGCAAGGAGCATAATCCAAACTTCATACTCAAAAGCAGGCATGCGCATATTGATGCTCTCATCATGTGGGACTAACGAGAAGGTAGAATCATCAATTAGGGCGTGAGGCCCTTCCCTAATCGCCGCATCCCTACTCTCCATGTCCGCAAAAACCACGCAACCAATGCCAAGTGGATAGATGAAATCATCAAGCAAGTCATACTCCAGATCCACAGTGATGATGCGACAAACCTCAGCAAGCCAGAACTCTTTCTGATGACCAGGAACAAGCGGATTGACAGAGACTATGGCATACCTATCATGGTTGAGCGGGGGATCATCCACCACCATGACCTGGCGCGGGACGCGATGAGCAGGGCCGCGGTCGAAAGTCGAACCCGGCGGAGCAAAATCGAAAGGGCACACCGGGAAGTTCGCCATTGCCGTCGATGAAGAGGAGCGGAGAAGTGGAGGAGGTGTAGCCGGCAATGAAGAACGGATCGTGGTTTTTTGCAGGGGTGGGAGTGGCTGGGGTGACAGACTCGAGGAGGACGTCGCCGCACTCGATTGGTGTTTTTGGCAGGTGGAATTGACTACCCCTTGACAAGGGAGTCGGATCGTCAAGCAATGTGCAGGTGCCACGTCTGGTGGGCATGGGATCTTGTGTTTCCGAATCCAAACCATATGCGCCTGCGAATCCCGCTTAGTACGGACCCTACCAACAACCATAGGATTACCCACCATAGAGGATTTCGGTGCACTGTTGGGAAATATTACATTGGATTTGGATGCATGAGGTTTGATCGGTATCCAGCACAGCTTGGGCAACTTGTGACATAGATTGGGCTTATGGGCTCTATGGCCGACCCGTTGACAAAACGAACACCTGCGAAGCCCAGGACATTTAACAGATCGGTGCCCCAAGGAACGGCAAACCAAACAAGTTGTATGTGAGGAATGATGGCCCATAATGCATGGCTCATGACGTGGAGAGGGTGGAAGGGTTTGAAAAACACCTGATGGGGCCATATGCTCCAAACATAAACACTTTCCAGTATTATCCCCACAACGTTGACAGAAAAGGCCCGTGCAAAGTGCCGGCAGGTGGCCAAAACGATCACAAAGAGAGCAGTGCTTAAGCCTTTTGTATATGTAATCTTTTGAGGGTATTGAGCAAAGATTCACCATTAACTTAACGCACTCATCATCATAACCAGCTTGACAACCATCTAGGATATGGTAAAGGCTATCATCCGGAATAGAATCCCATATATTTTGCTTGAACAGATGACCCTGAAAAGATGGAAACTTATCCGTCGAGGCGGCAGGAATTGGTAGGTTGACAGCCCCAATACGAAAGATTTCCTGATTTTCCACAGAAACCGGAACCGTAAACCTGCCAAGAGAGATCTCCGATGAGGTACTGACGCCGGAATATCCCTCCGTCGGCGATGAGATCAATCCCAAGTTCGAAAAGACCTTCAAAGAGGCTGGATCAATGTCATGAATGGACTTGGATGAAAGCCATTTGGATTTGATTGCCGGGCCAGGTGACGAGGCCAGATCATTGATCTCAGTATCAGCATTCCAGCCAAGGGATTGGTGGCTAGGGATTTCACCTCGGTGGAGATGAAAATGACAGATGAAGTCCGGCCAAATAAGATCCCGTAAGCCATAAATAAAATGACCCACACGATTAGATGCCACCGAAAACCGAAAACGCCGATCACCCAAACGAATCACCTTAAAACCTTCACTGATTCCACCAATGCAAGATTGGAGAGCCAAACCCACTGAATCCACAGAGAGAGGAAAAGAGGCGGAGGAGAAAGAAACTTCAAGGAAGAATTCCTTGGAGTTGGGGTTGGGGACGAAGTGGGCTGTAGATCCAAATCGTGCATGCACCTGGCCCTCGACCTTGAGGCCGGGGGAGAAATCCCAATGGAGTAGGCCTTCCATTGGGGGCGCCGGAGATGGAAACTAGGGCAAGGTGCCGGAGTCGCCATGTGAGTCACCGTGGGAGGGTGGAGGGGTGGGAATCGATGGAGTTGTAGAACATGCCCTAAGATTTGTAGGTTTAGGAGTTAAGAGATAATTCCTATACTTTGAAGAGGGTTGGGGGGAAGGAGGTGTTGTCATAAAAACAATTGTTACCCGGGCTGAGTGGAGTCTCGATGGCTCCTGCGACACCGCGCCCGCCGCCGGCGGCGCCCCATTGATCTCCTTCCCCCGGCCACCATTCCAGCCGGCGAGACCAGATCCGGGATGCTCTCTGCGTCCTCTCTCAGCTACACTCCTTCTCCCCTCCAGGATTTCGCTGAGCTGCCCATGGCCCTCGCGTCCGCGTCGTCGTCTCTGGCTCTGTCGACCGCCTCGGCTGCTGCCGCCGTGCTGGCCGCGGCTGCACTTGCCGCCCATAGAGCCGCCCCGGCGATGGTGGCCGTCTGTCCCGCGCCGGACTCCTGCCGAGGCCGGATGTGGCAGCATCTCCGACGGTGCAATCCGGCTTGCGCTCCCTGCTGAGCCCCCGACCGGCTGGCATCGCCGCGTTGTCTGTCCTAGACGTCGCGCATGCTGCTCCAGATCGTGCCCCTGGCCTGCTGGATGGAGGGCTTGGGTGTCTTCCGTCCCCGGCCTCTGCTGACGCTGCTCCTGCCACCGCCGCGCCGTCAACCTCGACTGCTGCCGTGCCACCGACGGCGGCCATTCCGGCACCACGGGCCGCCGCCCTTGCTGCCCTGGCCGTGGTTCCCTCTGCTGGCGCCTCTGCCGGCTTGCTGCTGCCGCCCCCATTCCCGGCCCCTATTCAGACGGATCTGGAAACAAAAGCTCTGCTGCACCCCTCCTACGGCAGCTGCGTGCCCCTGCCCAGATGGACGGGGGGCTGGCTCCTCAGACGCTGCTGCTGCCTTCGACGCCGGTCGTGCCAGCGCTTGTGACAGATGAGGCGGCAGGAGTGCAGGGAGTTCCCAATGCTCTGGCAGAGGCACCAGAGAAGTTGGGCTCTCCTCTGCTTGGTCCATCTTCAGTGTCGGCATGCAACGGCCTCTCTGCTGCCACCGCCACTGTTGTGGCCGGGGCGGGCTAGGTGCATGTGGGTCGGGGGCAACGTTCCGGCCGACGCGCTCCCCCTGAGCCATCAAGGGAAGGTCACGAGCGTAGCCTTGCCTTCAAGCGTTGGGCTGAAGGAAGGTGCTTTCGTTGCCTCGAGCGTGGCCACCAAGTCAGTGCATGCCGTGAGCCATTCAGATGCATTTGCTATCATCGCCCTGGTCATCGGGAGAGGTTCTGTCGTGCTCGCTCTCCGGTTGCTTGCGATCGCTCTCGGGTCGCTCGCGGTGGCTCTCCGTTCACTTGTGCTCCTCGTCAGTGGAGCCGCTCCCCGTCCGTCCAGCCATCCTTCCAGTCTTGTCCTTCGCTGGCCAGGAGTTGGGCTGAGGTTGTGGGCCACTCGTCGCTGTGTGTGTCGATGCCGCCAAGGTCTCAATCTGGGTGTTGCAAGGATTCCAATGTCTGCACCTCTTTGGTCTCTGCTTTGGAGTCGCAGCTTGCCCTGCTGCGCACGGAGCTCCTTCAGGAGGTTGAGCTGCTCCGCACTGAGCTTCGTGACGCTCTAGCCAAGTTTGAGGTTGCGTCGGTTGTGCCTTTGCTGCCTGAGCTCCAGGTTGGTTCCATTGATGAGGATGCTGAATGTTGCTTTGGAGATTTTTCTCCTCGTGCTCTGCATGTGACGCCGCTTGTTCGTGGGAGTGCGGTTATCATGGAGGTCGTAGCTCCAGTTCTGCAGATTATGCCTGAGTTGCAGGAGCTTTGTGGGGAATCATCTATGGTGTTACCGATGGAGTTGAGCGCATTGGAGTCCTTGGTGGTGGCCATGCCACCTTCACTACCACCGTCAGAGTCCTGTCAGCCGCCCGCCATTCCGAGCTGTGGAGACTTGGTTGGTTCTGTCAATGCCTCATCTATGGCCATTGTGCATGGGGCGTCTTTGAGTGGCGAGGTTGATGAGATAGGTGTGTTGGCACCTAACTCTGAGGCTCCATCTTGTGAGCAACTGGAGACGCTTGAGTCCATCATGCTAGTGGTACCTGTGACTGGTGATGTTGAGGCGGTTGGTGCGTTGGCGCCTGATCCTTCAGAGCCCAACCAGCCACTCGCCTCTGTGGAGCATGGAGGTTCCGATGTTGCAGTCACCCACTCGCATGTGACCGTTGGGCAGGTTTCTATGTGTGACAAGTTCAATGAGATTCTCTTCGAGATAGAGCTTCACAGCTTGTTCAAACGTTTGGAGAGGGTGAGCCCTGGATCTCGCAAGACGATTGTGGAGGAGGCTCTCAGGAGCAAAGGAAAGACGAGTGACGCCACAGGAAAGGCGTCCGCAGCTGCTTGATGGATGGTTACCAGTTTCTTGGGTTGTCCTTATGGTCTGGCTTGTCTTCGTGGATTTGGTGGTGCTCGTGGTCTTCGGCCGAGTTACTCTCGTTGGGGTGTCTTCGTGTTGTAGCAGTGTGTGGGTTGGTGGACGTTAGGTGTTGGGTAGGATGGTCACTCTGTGAGTAGTCCACCTGTGGTTGGTCTGTATCGGTTTTCGCCTGGTTTTCCGTTAATTAACTAGGCAATTATCTTCTGCTTAATTAATCGATGAGGCAAATCTTTTGCCTCCGTTTCCAAAAAAGAGGGTTGGGGGATGAAAAATATAGTTTTCTCATAAATAAACAAGTACTTTCTCCGTTCGAATTTATTTTTACCCCTTGTATTTGGGATCAACTTTTGACTAGCAAAATATAAATAATATGCCACAAAACTTGTATTTGAAAGAAGTTTTTAATATTACTATTTGTACTAAGTAACTAGCAAAAGATCCCTTCCGTTGCAATGGGAAAAAATGCCACACGTCCCTAACAGAATAATGAAATTGCTTCATGCACCATCCTGGTGCCCGATGCATGCATGACATTGAAATCCAACGGCTGGTGCCTGATGTATGGACGCGTGTCTAGACGGATTTTAAGCATTGTCTATGAGTCGTCCATATTTTTTCGTGTGTACGTATAGCATGGCTCACATAATAATCATGACTTAAGACCTCAATGGGTCCATGTGCATCTCATCTATGTTGCCGCTTACCCTCCTTCCCACCCTTGTCGACGGCGGCCTCAGTGCTCACAGTCACAAGTCGCTTGAATGTGGCCAATTCTAAGGTGTCTTTCTTTCTCTCCGCATAAGATGAGAAAACTACTTTTTTTTCACCTGGAGGTTTTACCGAGTCGTGCATGCGTGGTTATAGATGGTTTCTTTCTTCTCCAAACTAATTTTGCCGATGTGTTGATTTCTAACCTGATCTACACTGGTATGAAAGAAAGATGGATCATGTGGTATTGATTAATATTGTCCCCTAAATAGCATTTAAAAATGTTTAACAGGTAAAAGAACATCATATTCAGATTATACATATTTTTAACCTATTTTCATATATAAAATGTCAAAATTAGAGTTAGGGTTTAGAAGATATGAATATTTAAAAAAAGCATTTGAATCACACTTTTTAAATATTTAAGAGGTAAAATAACATCATATTTAGATTCTAGACATTTTTCTAATCAATTTTCATATATGACATGTCAAAATTGGAGTTAGGGTTTAAAAGATATGAATATTTTTTAAAGCATTTGAACCTGTCAAAAAAATAATAGATAGATGGCGTGTTGATTAATTATAAGATCATGGAGTTTCGGGGAAAAAAGTGAATCATTTTTTTCACTTAAATTTAGGAATGCAGTTTGATTAACTAAAAGACCAGGGGGTTTTCTTAAAAAAGAAAAATGAACCGTTTTTCCCACTCAAAATATGACTGCGGGTTGAATTCTCACAAACAGATGGACTTTTCTGCAAAATTGCTGATGGCATACGGCCAGCAGCGGTCGGCGCTTTATTATTAGGTAAATACAAAGATAACTCATATTTTCTCAGTCAAATTTATAGTTGACATTTGATTCAAAATAGAAGGGGGGTTATTAGAGCAACTCCAACGCGCCGACCCATTTCGTCCGCGCGTGTCTGTTTGGGTCGTCGCGGACATAAAAGTCGGCCCAACATGCCGACCCAAAAGGACGCGCGTCCGCTTTCGTCCGCCTGCCGACCCGTTCGCGACCCAAATTTGAGTCTCATTTGCGTCGGCGCGGACAAGAAACGGACGCGCACGACGCGCGCGTACTACTCCCCCTGGTCCGCCAGTCGGTGGCACAACGACCACCATTTCCCTCCACTTTTCCAAAACCTTCCCGGCCGCTCACCATGGACAACGCGCCGACCCTCGATGCCACCGCCTCCCTCGCCTCGTCCAGCCTCACCTCAGCCTCCTCCGCAAAGACAAGCCCCGCGCGCCCCGCAAGACCGCGGCTCCACCCAAGAAGAAGAAGCTACTGACGGCCGAGGAGCGGGTCATGCAGTCGGCCAAGAGAAAGGGGCGGAGGCACGCACAGGAGGCAAGGGACAAAGCGGCGTCCATCGCCGCCCTCACCGCCGCCGCACAACAGGAGGAAACCAATGCTCGAGTCGGTGCGGCAACGAGGGTGGCCCTGATCTTCCTAAGGTTAAACCCTGGCCAGCACGGGCTCGTCAGCGCTGTCGTGGCCGCGGCCAGCACGGGTTCGTCGGCATTTTCTCCGATGGTGCTGCCAGAGTCTCTAGTAGACTAGCTCGTTAATCAAAGATGGTTAAGTTTCCTAACCATAGACATGTGTTGTCATTTGATGAACGTGATCACATCATAATGATCGTTAAGTTTCATTGCTATTTCTTTCTTCAAGACTTATACATATTCCTCTAACAATGATATAATGCAACTTCCGAATACCGGAGGAACACCTTGTGTGCTATCAAACGTCACAACATAACTGGGTGATTATAAAGATGCTCTACAGGTGTCTCCGAAGGTGTTTGTTGGGTTGGCGTAGATCAAGATTAGGATTTGTCACTCCGTGTATCGGAGAGGTATCTCTGGGCCCTATCGGTAATGCACATCATTATAAGCCTTGCAAGTAATGTGACTAATGAGTTAGTTGCGGGATGATGCATTACGGAGCGAGTAAAGAGACTTGCCGGTAACGAGATTGAACTAGGTATGATGATACCAATGATCGAATCTCGGGCAAGTAACATACCGATGACAAAGCGAATAATGTATGTTGTTATTGCGGTTTGACCGATAAATATCTTCGTATAATATGTAGGAACTAATATGATCATCCAGGTTCCGCTATTGGTTATTGACCGGAGATGTGTCTCGGTCAGGTCTACATAGTTCTCGAACCCGTAGGGTCCGCACGCTTAACGTTCGATGATGATTTGTATTATGAGTTATGTGTTTTGGTGACCGAAGTTTGTTCGGAGTCCCGGATGAGATCAGGGACATAACGAGGAGTCTCGGAATGGTCGAGAGGTGAAGATTGATATATTGGAAGGTATTTTTCGGACACCGAAAGGGTTCTGGAGTGTATAGGGTACATACCGGAGTACCGGAGGGGTTATCGGAACCCCCCGAGGAAAGATATGGGCCATATGGGCCATAGGAGGGAGGCTAACCAACCCACAAGGGGCTGGTGCACCCCCCACAAGGGAGAAACCGAATTGGACTAGGAAGGGGGCGCCACCCCCTTTCCTTCTCCTACTCCCTCTCCTTTCCCCCTTTCCCCCTCCATGAGAAGGAAAAGAAGGGGGGCCGAATCCTACTAGGACTCCTCCTCCCTCTCCCTCCTTTATATACATGGGCAGGGCACCCCTTGGAGACACATCAATTGTTCTCTTAGCCGTGTGCGGTGCCTGATTGCTCTCTGACTATGGCGCCAGAAAAGCTCCTGTCTGCTAGGACTACGTCGGTATTTCCCCAAAGAGGAAGGGATGATGTAGCACAGCGAAGGTAGGTATTTCCCTTAGTGATGAATGATATGTCTCCAACGTATCTATAATTTCTTATTGTTCCATGCTGTTTTATTATCAATCTTGGATGCTTTATAATCATTTTATAGTCATTTTATATCATTTTTTGGTGCTAACCTATTGACATAGTGCCAAGTCCCAGTTGCTGTTTTTTCCATGTTTTTTACATCGCAGGAAATCAATATCAAACGAAGTCCAAATGCCACGAAACTCCATGATGATTTTATATGGGCCAGAAGGAAGGTAATGGTCCCTGCTTGCACCTGGAGGGTGCCCCGAGGGGGGCACAACCCACCAGGGCACGCCAGGAGGCCCAGGCGCGCCCTGGTGGGTTGTGCTCACCTCGGGTGCCCCCGGACCGCCTCTTTGCTCTATAAATACCCCAAAAATCCAGAAACCCTAGGGGAGTCGATGAACTATTCATCCAGCCGCCGCAGAGTCCAGAACCACCAGATCCAATCTAGACACCATCTCGGATGGGGTTCACCACCTCCATTGGTGGTGAAACTTCACGGAGAATATTTTTGGAATTTATAAAAATACTGGCGAAAGAATCAAGACCAGGGGGCCCACACCCTGTCGACGAGGGTGGGGGGCGCGCCTGCCCCCTGGGCGCGCCCCCTTGCCTCATGGCCCCCCTGGTGCTCCACCGACCTGAGGTCCAACTCTATATATTCACGTTCGGGGAGAAAAAATTCAAAGAGAAGGATTCATCGCGTTTTACGATACGGAGCCGCCGCCAAGCCCTAAACTCTCTCGGGAGGTCTGATCTGGAGTCCGTTCGGGGCTCCGGAGAGGGGAATCCGTCGCCCGTCGTCATCATCAACCTTCCTCCATCACCAATTTCATGATGCTCACCGCCGTGCGTGAGTGATTCCATCGTAGGCTTGCTGGACGGTTATGGGTTGGATGAGATTTATCATGTAATCGAGTTAGTTTTGTTAGGGTTTGATTCCTAGTATCCACTATGTTCTGAGATTGATGTTGCTATGACTTTGCTATGCTTAATGCTTGTCACTAGGGCCCGAGTGCCATGAGTTCAGATCTGAACCTATTATGTTTTCATGAATATATGTGAGTTCTTGATCCTATCTTGCAAGTCAATAGTCACCTATTATGTGTTATGATCCGGTAACCCCGAAGTGACAATAATCGGGACCACTCCCGGTGATGACCGTAGTTTGAGGAGTTCATGTATTCACTAAGTGTTAATGCTTTGGTTCGGTACTCTATTAAAAGGAGGCCTTAATATCCCTTAGTTTCCAATAGGACCCCGTTGCCACGGGAGGGTAGGACAAAAGATGGCATGCAAGTTCTTTTCCATAAGCACGTATGACTATATTCGGAATACATGCCTACATTACATTGATGAATTGGAGCTAGTTCTGTGTCACCCTATGTTATAACTGTTGCATGAATAATCGCATCCGACATAATTATCCATCACTGATCCAATGCCTACGAGCTTTTCACATATTGATCTTCGCTTAGTTACTTTTCCGTTGCCACTGTTACAATTACTACAAAACTGCTACTGTTACTTTTGCCACCGTTACCGTTACTTCCATACTACTTGTTACTAAATACTTTGCTGCATATATTAAGTTAACCAGGTGTGGTTGAATTGACAGCTCAACTGCTAATACTTGAGAATATTCTTTGGCTCCCCTTGTGTCGAATCAATAAATTTGGGTTGAATACTCTACCCTCGAAAACTGTTGCGATCCCCTATACTTGTGGGTTATCATAGGTTCCCACTCATCATGCAATTTTCTATGGATTGAAACTTCTAATTCCAATTTTTCTTACAAAGCTTTCATCATAGCATCAACAATATGTTTAGTAAAAGCTTTGTTTTGTTCATAAGCATGGGGTGAATTTAGAATGGATTGCAACAAAGAAATACAATCAATCAAAGAGCAACTATCATAATTAAAGTCTTTGTAATCCAAAAGAGTGGGTGCATCACTAACTAAAGCTTTGACCTCTCCAAACCCACTTTTATCAATTTTCTCAACAAGATTTTCACCCTCCGAAATATTGGGACGCCTTCTACCTAAAGTTGACTCTTCTCCAGTCCCTTTTTCTGGGTTATCAAGACTATTTTCTGGCGCCGTTGCTAGGGAGCATAGCTCTATTCTTTGAGTCACTTGGGATTTATATCTGCTGGTCACTATGAGGAACTTGAAAGACGAGAAAACCAAAATTTATCCCTCAACTACAAGGGGAGGTAAGGAACTGCCATCTAGCTCTGCACTTGATTCTCCTTCTGTTTTGAGTAAACTTGCGACACCTAAACCTGCTTCTGCTATTAATTCTAATATGTCGCATGTTATTGATGATGCCACTTCTGCTTTGCATGATACTTATGATGAAACTACTTCTATGCTTGATAATACTGTGCCACTAGGTGAATTTCTTGATGGACAACTTGCTAGGGCTAGAGAGAATGAAATTATTGAATCTGATAATATTGATGAAAGTGATGATGAAGATTCCCCCCTAGATATGAATTGCCTGTTGTGCCTGAGGGTTATGTTATGGATGAAGAAACTGCTAGAGACTTTCTTGCTTGCAATGATAGAAATGATCTTAAGAAATTACTAGCTAAGCTGAAAGAAAAATCTTTGAATGCTAGAATGAAATATGACCCTGCTTCCGCTACTTCACCTATCTGTATTACTGATAAGGATTATGATTTCTCTATCGATCCTGAGATAATTACTTTGGTTGAATCTGATCCTTTCTATGGCTATGAATCTGAAACTGTTGTGGCACATCTTACTAAATTAAATGATATAGCCACCCTGTTCACTAATGATGAGAAAACTCGCTACTACTATATCCTTAAATTATTTCCGTTCTCATTAAAGGGTGATGCTAAAACATGGTTTAATTCTCTTGATCCTGGTTGTGTGCGTAGTCCCCAAGATATGATTTATTACTTCTCTGCTAAATATTTCCCCGCTCATAAGAAACAAGCTGCCTTAAGGGAAATATATAATTTTGGGCAAATTGAAGAAGAGAGTCTCCCACAAGCTTGGGGGAGGCTTCTCCAATTACTTAATGCTTTGCCTAATCATCCTCTCAAGAAAAATGAAATACTTGATATCTTTTATAATGGACTAACCGATGCTTCCAGAGACCACCTGGATAGTTGTGCTGGTTGTGTTTTCAGGGAAAAAACTGTCGATCAAGCTGAATTGCTATTGAATAATATGTTGACTAATGAAAATAATTGGACACTTCCTGAACCAACTCCTAAGCCAACTCCGAAGAAGAGGGGTATTCTATTTCTCAGTCCTGAAGATATGCAAGAGGCAAAGAAATCCATGAAAGAAAAAGGTATTAAAGCTGATGATGTTGAGAATTTACCTCCTATTGAAGAAATACATGGTCTTAATTTGCCGCCTGTTGAAGAAATACATGGTCTTGATAACCCGACACAGGTAGTAAAGGTAAATTCTCTCTATAGATTTGATGAAGGTGATATTCCTCGTTATAAGTCTGCTAGCCAATGCTTGGATGAGTTTGATAATTTTATTGTTAAACAAGAAAACTTCAATGCTTATGTTGGTAGACAATTGAAACACAATGCTTATATAATTGAACACTTGAGTGATTATATGTCTAGAGTTAAAGGTGAACTTCAACTTATTAGTTAACATGCTTCTATGGTTACCACTCAAGTAGAACAAGTACTTAAAGCTCAAAATGATTTGCTCAATGAATTAAATAATAAGAAAAACAATAATGCTATTAGAGTTGTGACTAGGGGGTAGAATGACTCAGGAACCTTTGTATCCTGAGGTCCACCCTAAGAGAATTGAGCAAGATTCTCACAGAACTAATGTTGATGTACCTAGTCCTTCTAAAAAGAAGAAAAAGAAAAATGATAGGACTTTCCATGCTTCTAGTGAACCTGTTGTTGACACACCTATGAATCCCAATGATATTTCTATTTCTGATGCTGAAACACAATGTGATGAACATGAACCTAGTGATAGTATTGATGATGATGTTCATGTTGATGCTCAACCTAGCAATAACAATGATGTAAAAATTGAACCTGTTGTTGATCTTGATAACCCACAATCAAAGAATCAATGTTATGATAAGAGAGACTTCGTTGCTAGGAAGCACGGTAAAGAAAGAGAACCATGGGTTCAGAAACCCATGCCTTTTCCTCCTAAACCATCCAAGAAAAAGGATGAGGAGGATTTTGAGCACTTTGCTGAAATGATTAGACCTATCTTTTTGCATATGCGTTTGACTGATATGCTTAAAATGAATCATTATGCTAAGTATATGAAAGAAATTGTTACAAATAAAAGAAAGATACCGGAAGCTGAAATTTCCACCATGCTTGCTAATTATACTTTTAAAGGTGGAATACCAAAGAAACTAGGGGACCCAGGAGTACCAACTATACCATGCTCCATTAAAAGAAACTATGTTAGAACTGCTTTATGTGATCTTGGAGCTGGTGTTAGTGTTATGCCTCTCTCTTTATATCGTAGACTTGATTTGAATAAGTTGACACCTACTGAAATATCTTCGCAAATGGCTGATAAATCAACTGCTATACCTGTCGGTATTTGTGAGGACGTGCCTGTTGTGGTTGCAAACGTTACTATTTTAACGGACTTTGTTATTCTTGATATTCCCGAGAACAATAGTATGTCGATTATTCTTGGTAGACCCTTCTTGAATACTGCATGGGCTGTTATTGATTGCAACAAAGGCAATGTCACTTTTCATGTTCATGGTAATGAGCATACGGTACACTTTCCGAGGAAACAACCTCAAGTCCACAGTATCAATTCTATTGGAAAAATTCCAACGATTATTTTTGGAGGTTTTGAATTTCCTCTTCCCACTGTCAAAAAGAAATATGATATTCTTATTGTTGGGGACGTGCATATCCCCATTGAGGTAACCTAGAGCTATTCGAAAATTCTCCGGTTTCATGCGATTCGGAATGAGTTTGTTAACAAGACTTGATCAACCTTGTTAGTGGATTCCTTTTGATGAGCATGAGATGGATGAAGTCAGAAAGCACAACTCTCGTTACCCTCCTTTTACTTTCTGTTATTTAGATTAAATAAAGCAAAATTAGTACTTTCTGCCTATTTTTTGAATTATCCGTGCAATGAAAAATTACCCCGAAAATAAAAGTTCTCCCAATGCCCTGAAATGGAAATATGATTTTTTTTCTAGAACATTTAAGAATATCTGGCAGTGAGACACATCAGGGGGAGCCAGCACCTGGCCACGAGGGTCCAGGGCGCGCCCACCCCCTGGGCGCGCCCCCTGCCTCGTGGGCCCCTGGTGGCCCCCCTCCACTTATTCCAGCACCCACACACTCCTTCTCCCTCTAGAAAAAATCACCAACCAGCTCAAGCACGAGTTCTAGCTCAACTTGCTGCCATTTTTGATCTCCTTGCTCAAAGCTTCACTCACAAAACTGCTTTGGGGGATTGTTCTTCGGTATGTGACTCCTCCAATGGTCCAATTAGTTTTTGTTCTAATTTTTGCTGCTTAGGTGACCCTGTTCTTGAGCTTGCATGTCAAATTTATATGGTCCCAAGTAGTTTTAATGCATGATATAGTCTGTAGGCACTTGTGGGAGTAGTTGCTATCAATTTTGTTGAGTTTGGTTCACTTTTATTTTGAGTTACTAAAAAATTTCAGAAATTTTTCAGAGGAATAAATATGTTTAGGAAAATGTACCAAGGTGGTTCTTCAAGGAAGCAAGGACCCAGGCCCGCAATACGTGAGCCGGACCATGAACCACCAAGAGAAGCTCAAGTACGGCCTTGTGAATGGCCGTCAGAAAATTTCATGGTCCAAGCAGGAATTAAGGATGAATTTGACGCGTATGTGCATAATGCTGAACTCGAGGGCTTCATGTTAGATAAGTGCCCTCAATACCACCTTACTGATTCCTTTGTGAGAAGATTTAAATTTACATCATCATGCAATTCTCACACTGTCCTATTTGATATTTATAATAAATCTTATACCATGGACTTAGAATATTTTAATACTGCTTATAAACTCCCGCAATGGGGTAGTGCCAGTAAACCTCGCAAATCTGATTTTAAAGATTTTCTTGCTAGTATCACAGTGGGGGAATCTAGGGAAATCACACAAGCTACCATAGGGAGCATTCATTTTCCTGCCATACATTATTTTGCTCTCTTTATAGGTAGATGCATAAATGGTAAGGATGAGCCATGTCACATATGTGTGTTCCAGATCTTAGTGTTCTCAAGAGTGCTGTGTTAGGAAATAGACAATATAACTTGGGGGCCATTGTTGCACGTAGGTTGCATAATAACAGTATTAGTGGAGATTTGTTTGGTGGAATTTATGCAACCCGTGTGGCTAATTATCTTGAGATACCCATACATGAAAATGATATGGAATTGCCTCCTGCTTATTTAGATTATAATGCTATGGTTCGCCATCAGTTTGTTGAGAGGAATGAACAGCCCCTCCAGTACCGACTAATGTTTGATAGGCGTCGCGCTGTCCATATTGCTCTCCCTGCTCCTACTTTCTTTGACTTTTAGGCAAAAGGGAGATATGTTATAACCAGGGAGGAGGCGAACGAGTATGAGAGGAGGTCGGAGACAGGCCGCCTCCAAGCTGCAGCTCATCAGCCAATAGCCGCTGCATCTCAGTACGACCCCAGCTACAACTTTGGATATCCGCCAGGCCAGCCGTGGCCATAGACAAACTTAGGCCAAAAGCCTAAGCTTGGGGGAGTACGTATTTCTCACCGATATTACATTCATGTTCACACACTCATTCTAGTTGCCGGTGCTCATACTTTTTCATTGTACTATCCATGCTAGTTTATTTTCTTTTCTTGCTTTCTTCTTGTGTGTTTGAAAAACCTTAATAAAAACTAAAAAAATAGTTGTAGCTTTTAGCTAGTTTACTTTCCATGCTCGTAGTAGTAATAATTAAAAGAAAACCCAAAAAGATTTCTCGTTCTTCTTTTGCTTGTTGGGAGCTTTCCTGTGTAAATAGTTTTATTTCCTTTCTTTTCTTTGGGGGTCGAGAGGAGAAGACCATGATGAAAATGTTGAATTGGCTCTTATATGCATTATTGTGGATTTAACCAAGAGCCCATATTGCCTTGTATTCTCCCTTGAATTAAAATGCTTGCAGATTCCAGCTTAGTCCAATTACACGTGCACTATTATTATTATCCACCCGTTCGGTCGTGCAAGTGAAAGGCAATAATGACGATATATGATGGACTGATTGAGATGAGAGAAGCTGGTATGAACTCGACCTATCTTGTTTTTGTAAATATGATTAGTTCATCGTTCCTGATTCAGCCTATTATGAATGAACATGTTTGCAATGACAATTAGAGATTACAGTTGCTTATGCCATGCTTAATTTGCTAGGAGTTTATAATGGTTTACCTTGCGTACCAACATGCTATTAAAATGGTTGTGATGTGGTATGATAGGGTGGTATCCTCCTTTGAACGATTCGAGTGGCTTGACTTGGCACATGTTCACGCATGTAGTTGAAACAAAATCAACATAGCCTCCACGATATTTATGTTCATGGTGAATTACATCCTACTCATGCTTGCACTCAATGTTTATTAATTTTAATGCATCTTCATGACTGTTCTCGCTCTCTAGTTGGTCGCTTCCCAGTCTCTTTCTAGCCTTCACTTGTACTAAGCGGGAATACTGCTTGTGCATCCACTTCCATAAACCCCAAAGTTATTCCATATGAGTCCACCATACCTTCCTATATGCGGTATCTACCTGCCGTTCCAAGTAAATTTGTATGTGCCAAACTCTAAACCGTCAAATGAAATTCTGTTTTGTATGCTCGAATAGCTCATGTATCAACTAGGGTTGTCTGTAACTTCCATGCTAGGCGGGTTATTCTCAAGAGGAGTGGACCCCGCCCCTCATTCAGGAGAAAATGGCTCGTCACCGGGATGCCCGGTCCCATGCTCAAACCAAATCAAAATAATTGCAAACAAAATTCCCCCAGGATTGTTGTTAGTTGGAGGCACCCGTTGTTTCGGGCAAGCCATGGATTGATGCTTGTTGGTGGTGGGGGAGTATAACCTTAACCATTCTGCTTGGGAACCACCTATAATGTGTGTAGCATGGAAGAAATCGCCATCTCTCGGTTGTTATGTTGACAATGAAAGTACGCCGCTCAAAATATTATTTATCTCTATTTCAAAATCGAGCTCTGGCACCTCTACAAATCCCTGCTTCCCTCTGCGAAGGGCATATCTATTTACTTTCATGTTGAGTCATCACCCTCTTATTACAAAGCACCAGCTGGAGAGCACTGCTGTCATTTATATTGGGTATGACTATCACTGGATCTCTTTTACCATGAATTACAATGTTTAGTCAGTCCTTGATCTTTAAAGGTGCTCTGCATTTATGTTTTGTGGTCTCAGAAAGAGCTAGCGAGATACCATCTTGTTATATCATATTATGAATGTTTTGAGAAAGTGTTATCATCCGAGTTTTATTATTATTGCTCGCTAGTTGATTATGCCATTGATATGAGTAAACATGAGACCTAAATGTAATTGTGAATATGGTTAGTTCATAATCTTTGCTGAAAACTTGAATGCTAGCTCTACATATTTGCAACAACAAGAGCAAACAGAGTTTGTAAAAGTTTTTCTTTATCACTTTCAGTTTTTCAACTGAATTGCTTGAGGACAAGCAAGGGTTTAAGCTTGGGGGAGTTGATACGTCTCCATCGTATCTACATTTCCAAACACTTTTGCCCTTGTTTTGGACTCTAACTTGCATGGTTTGAATGGAACTAACCCGGACTGACGTTGTTTTCAGCAGAACTGCCATGGTGATATTTTTGTGCAAAAATAAAAGTTCTCGGAATGACCTGAAACTTCATGGAGAATATTTTTGGAATTTATAAAAAATACTGGCGAAAGAATCAAGACCAAGGGGCCCACACCCTGTCCACGAGGGTGGGGGGGGCGCCCCCTGCCTCGTGGGCCCCCTGGTGCTCCACCGACCTCAACTCCAACTCTATATATATATATTCACGTTCGGGGAGAAAAGAATCAGAGAGAAGGATTCATCGCGTTTTACGATACGGAGCCGCCGCCAAGCCCTAAACTCTCTCGGGAGGGCTGATCTGGAGTCCATTCGGGGGTCCGGAGAGGGGAATCCGTCGCCGTCGTCATCATCAACCTTCCTCCATCACCAATTTCATGATGCTCACTGCCGTGCGTGAGTAATTCCATCGTAGGCTTGCTGGACGGTGATGGGTTGGATGAGATTTATCATGTAATCGAGTTAGTTTTGTTAGGGTTTGATCCCTACTATCCACTATGTTCTAAAACTGATGTTGCTATGACTTTGCTATGCTTAATGCTTGTCACTAGGGCTCGAGTGCCATGAGTTCAGATCTGAACCTATTATGTTTTCATGAATATATGTGAGTTCTTGATCCTATCTTGCAAGTCAATAGTCACTTATTATGTGTTATGATCCGGTAACCCCGAAGTGACAATAATCGGGACCACTCCCGGTAATGACCGTAGTTTGAGGAGTTCATGTATTCACTAAGTGTTAAAGCTTTGGTCCGGTACTCTATTAAAAGGAGGCCTTAATATCCCTTAGTTTCCAATAGGACCCCGCTGCCACGGGAGGGTAGGACAAAATATGTCATGCAAGTTCTTTTCCATAAGCACGTATGACTATATTCGGAATACATGCCTACATTAGATTGATGAATTGGAGCTAGTTCTGTGTCACCTATGTTATAACTGTTGCATGAATAATCGCATCCGACATAATTATCCATCACTGCTCCAATGCCTACGAGATTTTCACATATTGATCTTCGCTTAGTTACTTTTCCGTTGCCACTGTTACAATTACTACAAAACTGCTACTGTTACTTTTGCCACCGTTACCGTTACTTCCATACTACTTTGCTACTAAATACTTTGTTGCAGATATTGAGTTATCCAGGTGTGGAACATCATAGTATTTTCTTTGAGACATTATGATTACGCAAATAAGAACGCACACAAAAATAGATCTGGCAAGAAAACGGCGAACGGAAAAAGAGAGGCGAATAAAACGACAAATTTTTGTGAAGTGGGGGAGAGGAAAACGAGAGGAAAATGGCAAATAATGTAAATTGCGAGGAGATGAGATTTGTGATTAGGAACCTGGTTATGTTGAAGATCCTCCCTGGCAACGGCGCCAGAAATTCCTTTTGATTGCTCTCTGACTATGGCGCCAGAAAAGCTCTTGTCTGCTAGGACTACGTCGGTATTTTCCCAAAGAGGAAGGGGTGATGTAGCACAGCGAAGGTAGGTATTTCCCTCAGTGATGAAACCAAGGTTATCAAACCAGTAGGAGAACCAAGCAACACAACGTAAACAACACCTGCACACAAATAACAACACCTCGCAACCCGACGTTTTAAAGGGGTTGTCAATCCCTTTCGGGTAACGAAGCCTGAAATTTGTAATAGATTGAAATAATAGATCACAAATAAAATAAAGTGCAGCAAAGTATTTTTGTATTTTTGGTTTAATAGATCTGAATAAAAATGCAAAGGAAAAGTAGATCGCAAGCAAATATATGAGAAAGAAGACCCGGGGGCCGTAGGTTTCACTAGTGGCTTCTCTTGAGAAAAATAGCAAACGGTGAGTAAACAAATTACTGTTGGGAAACTGATAGAACTTCAAATAATTATGATGATATCCAAGCAATGATCATTACATAGGCATCACATCCGAGATTAGTAGACCGACTCCTGCCTGCATCTACTACTATTACTCCACACATTGACCGCTATCCAGCATGCATCTAGTGTATTAAGTTCATGGAAAAATGGAGTAATGCAATAAGAACGATGACATGACGTAGACAAGACCCGTTTGTCTATTGCGTAGATATAGATCCCATCTTAATATCCTTAGTAGCAACGATACATACGCGTCATTTCCCTTTCTGTCACTGGGATCAAGCACCGTAAGATCGAACCCACTACCGGGCACCTCTTCCCATTGCAAGATAAATAGATCAAGTTGGCCAAACAAAACCCAAATATCGGAGAAGAAATACGAGGCTATAAGAGATCAAAGAAACTCAAATAACTTTCATGGATGTAAAAAGATATAACTGATCATAAACTCGAAGTTCATCAGATCCCAACAAACACACCGCAAAAAGAGTTACATCATATGGATCTCCAAGAGACCATTGTATTGAGAATTCAGCGAGAGAGACAAAGCCATCTAGCTACTAACTACGGACCCGATGGTCTACAAAGAACTACTCACGCATCATCGGAGAGCACCAATGGAGGAGGTGAACCCCATCTGAGATGGTGTCTAGATTGGATCTGGTGGTTCTGGACTTTGCGGTGGCGGAATGAATATTTCGTCGACTCCCCTAGGGTTTCTGGATTTTTGGGGTATTTATAGAGCAAAGAGGCGGTCCGGGGGGCACCCGAGGTGGGCACAACCCACCAGGGCGCGCCTGGGCCTCCTGGCGCGCCCTGGTGGGTTGTCCCCTCCTCGGGACTCCCCCTAGGTGCAACCAGGGACCAACATCTTCCTTCTGGTCCATAAAAAATCATCGTGAAGTTTCGTGGCATTTGGACTCCGTTTGATATTGATTTTCTGCGATGTAAAGAACACGGAAAAACAGCAACTGGCACTTGGCACTATGTCAATAGGTTAGTACCAACAATTTGATATAAAATGATTATAAAACATCCAAGATTGATAATAGAAGAGCATGGAACAATCAAAATTATAGATATGTTGGAGACGTATCAGTGCCCCCCTCCATAGTTTACTCCTCCGGCCATAGCGTCGTAGTGCTTAGGCGACGCCCTGCGTGGATCACATCACCAACACCATCACCACGCCGTCGTGCTGACGGTACTGTCGCTCGACCCTTTGCTGGACATCATCGAGCTGAACGTGTGCTGAGCACGGAGGTGCCGTACGTTCAGTACTTGGATCGGTTGGATCGTGAAGACGTTCGACTACATCAACCGCGTTAACCTAACGCTTCCGCTTTCGGTCTACGAGGGTATGTGGACACTCTCCCCTCTCGTTGCTATGCATCTCCTAGATAGATCTTGCGTGATCGTAGGGAAAATTTTGAAATTGCATGCTACATTCCCCAACAGTGGCATCCGAGCCAAGTCTATGCGTAGATGATATTCACGAGTAAAACATAAAGAGTTGTGGGCGATAATAGTCATATTGCTTACCACCAACGTCTTACTTTGATTCAGCGGTATTGTTGGATGAAGCGGCCTGGACCAACATTACATGACCACGTTCATGAGACCGGTTCTACCGACGTGCTTTGCACACAGGTGGCTGGCGGGTGTTTGTTTCTCCAACTTTAGTTGAATCGATTTTGACTACGGTCTGTCCTTGTTGAAGGTTAAAACAGCACACTTGACGAAAGATCATTGTGGTTTTGATGCGTAGGTAAGAATGGTTCTTGCTAGAAGCTCGTAGCAGCCACGTAAAACTTGCAACAACAAAGTAGAGGACGTCTAACTTGTTTTTGCAGGGCATGTTGTGATGTGATATGGTCAAGACGTGATGAGATATAAATTATTGTATGAGATGATCATGTTTTGTAAAAGTTATCGGCAACTGGCAGGAGCCTTATGGTTGTCACTTTATTGTATATATGAAATACAATCGCCATGTAATTGTTTTACTTTATCAATATGCGGTAGCGATAGTCGTAGAAGCAATAGTTGGCGAGATGACAACGACGCTACGATGGAGATCAAGGTGTCAAGCCGGTGACGATGGAGATCATGACGGTGCTTTTGAGATGGAGATCAAAGGCATAAGATGATGATGGCCATATCATGTCACATATTTTGATTGCATGTGATGTTTATATTTTATGCATCTTATTTTTCTTAGTACGGCAGTAGCATTATAAGATGATCCCTCACTAAATTTCAAGGTATAAGTGTTCTCCCTGAGTATGCACCGTTGCTATAGTTCATCGTGCCGAGACACCACGTGATGATCAAGTGTGATAAGCTCTACATTCACATACAACGGGTGCAAGCTAGTTTTTGCACATGCAGAATACTCAGGTTAAACTTGACGAGTCTAGCATATGCAGATATGGCCTCGGAACACTGAGACCGAAAGGTCGAACGTGAATCATATAGTAGATATGATCAACATAGAGATGTTCACCATTGAAAACTACTCCATCTCACGTGATGATCGGACATGGTTTAGTTGATATGGATCACGTGATCATTTAGATGACTAGAGGGATGTCTATCTAAGTGGGAGTTCTTAAGTAATATGATTAATTGAACTTAATTTATCATGAATTTAGTCCTCGTAGTATTTGCATATCTATGTTATAGATCAATAGCTTGCGATCTAGCTCCCCTTTTATTTTTTATATGTTCCTAGAGAAAAATAAGTTGATAGATGAGAGTAGCAATGATGCGGACTGGGTCCGTGATCTGAGGATTATCCTCATTGCTGCACAGAAGAATTATTTCCTTGATCCACCGCTAGGTGATAGACCAATTGCAGGAGCAGATGCAGGCATTATGAATGTTTGACAAGCTCAGTAAGATGAATACTTGATAGTTTAGTGCACCATGCTTTACGGCTTAGAACCGGGACTTCAAAAACCGTTTTGAACGCCACAGAGCATATGAGATGTTCCAAGAGTTGAAATTGGTATTTCAGACTCATGCCCGTGTCGAGAGGTATGAGACCTCTGACAAGTACTTTGCCTACAAGATGGAGGAGAATAGCTCAACTAGTGAGCATGTGCTCAGAATATCTGGGCACTACAATCGCTTGAATCAAGTGGGAGTTAATCTTCCAGATAAGATAGTGATTGACAAAGTTCTCTAGTCACTATCACCAAGTTACTAGAACTTCGTGATGAACTATAATTTGCAAGGGATGATGAAAATGATTCCCGAGCTCTTCGCGATGCAGAAATCGGTGAAGGTAGAAATCAAGAAAGAGCATCAAGTGTTGATGGTTAACAAGACCACTAGTTTCAAGAAAAGGGGTAAAGGAAAAGAAAGGAAACTTCAAGAAAGAATGGCAAGCAAGTTGCCACTCCCGTGAAGAAACTCAAAGCTAGACCTATGCCTGAAACTGAGTTCTTCTACTGCAAAGGGAATGGTCACTGGAAGCGGAACTACCCCAAGTACTTGGCGGATAAGAAGGATGGCAAAGTGAACAAAGGTATATTTGATATACATGTTATTGATGTGTACTTTACTAGTGCTCATAGTAACCCCAGGGTATTTGATACCGGTTCAGTTGCTATGATTAGTAACTCAAAACAGGAATTGCAGAATGAACATAGACTAGTTAAGGGTGAGGTGATGATGTATGCTGGAAGTGATTCCAAGGTTGATAAGAATACCATCGCACACTCCCTCTACCTTCTGGATTAGTGTTGGACCTAAATAAATGTTATTTGGTGTTTGCGTTGAGCATGAATATGATTGGATCATGTTCATTGCAATACGTTTATTCATTTAAGTCAGAGAATAATTGTTGTTCTGTTTACATGAATAAAACCTTCTATTGAATGACTTATAATGATACACATATCACTATAAGTAATGACTTATTACATGAATAAAACCTTCTATTGCACCCAATGTGAATGGTTTATTGAATCTCGATCATAGTGATACACATATTCATAATATTGAAGCCAAAAGATGCAAAGTTAATAATGATAGTGCAACATACTTGTGGCACTGCCGTTTAGGTCATATTGGTGTAAAGCACATGAAGAAACTCCATGCAGATGGGCTTTTGGAATCACTTGATTATGAATCATTTGATACTTGCGAACCATGCCTCATGGGCAAGATGACTAAAACTTCATTCTCCGGAACAATGGAGCGAGCTAATGACTTATTTGGAAATAATACATACTGATGTATGCGGTCCAGTGAGTGTTGAGGCTCGAGGCGGGTATCGTTATTTTCTGACCTTCACGGATGATTTGAGCAGATATGGGTATATCTACTTAATGAAACACAAGTCTGAAACATTTGAAAAGTTCAAAGAATGTCAAAGTGAAGTGGAGAATCATCGTAACAAGAAAATAAAGTTTCTACGATCTGATCGCGGAGGCGAATATTTGAGTTATGAGTTTGGCCTTCAATTAAAACATCGTGGAATAGTTTCACAAACTCATGCCACCTGGAACACCATAGCATAATGGTGTGTCCGAACGTCGTAACCGTACTTTATTAGATATGGTGCGATTTATAATGTCTCTTACCGATTTACCGCTATTGTTTTGGGGTTATGCATTAGAGACAGCTACATTCACGTTAAATAGGGCACCGTCTAAATCCGTTGAGACGACATCGTATGTGAAAGATCGAGGATGTCGCCTAGAGCGGGGGTGAATAGGTGCTTTAAAATAATTACGGTTTAGGCTTGAACAAATGCGGAATAAACCTAGTGGTTAATTTGTCAAGAACAAAACCTACAACAACTAGGCTCAGCTATGTGCACCAATAACTTATGCTAACTGAGGCATGCGGAGACAACGATGTATCCCGAAGTTCACACCCTTGCGGATGCTAATCTCTGTTTGGAGCAGTGTGGAGGCACAATGCTCCCCAAGAAGCCACTAGGGCCACCGTAATCTCCTCACGCCCTTGCACAATGCAAGATGCCGTGATTCCACTAAGGGACCCTTGAGGGTGGTCACGGAACTCGTACAAATGGCAACCCTTGGGGGCGGTCACCGAACCCGTACACTTTGGCAAACCTTGGGGGCGGTCACCGGAACACGTCAAATTGCTCGGGGTGATCTCCACAACCTAATTGGAGACCCCGACGCTTGCCCGGAGCTTTACACCACAATGATTGAGCTCCGAACACCACCAACCATCTAGGGCGCCCAAGCACCCAAGAGGAACAAACTCAAGGGTACCAAGCACCCAAGAGTAATAAGCTTCTCAACTTGTAACTTCCACGTATCACCGTGGAGAACTCAAACCGATGCACCAAATGCAATGGCAAGGGCACACGGAGTGCCCAAGTCCTTCTCTCCCAAATCCCACCAAAGCAACTACTACTAGGAAGGGAAATAAGAGGAAGAACAAGAAGGAGAACACCAAGAACTCCAAGATCTAGATCCAAGGGGTTCCCCTCACATAGAGGATAAAGTGATTGGTGGAAATGTGGATCTAGATCTCCTCTCTCTTTCCCCCAAAAAAACTAGGAAGAATCCATGGAGGGATGGAGCGATAGCAAGCTCCAAGAGGTCAACAATTGTGGGGTGAAAATTTGCCCAGATTTTTCTTTGGTTGGAGGAGGAAGAAGGGGGTATAAATACCCCCAATAAAAATATGACCGTTGTACCTCGGGCACCCGGACAAAAGGAGTCCAGGCACCCGGACAACCCAGAGAAAACACCACTAAACTCCGGGCACCCGGGGGGAAAACCCCGGGCACCCGGACGAACAAGGGAAGCATAGCGGCAGGAGGGTCGGGCCCCCAGGGGTCCCAACCCCGGGCACCCGGAGGGGGCCGAGAGGAGGAGGCGGAGGAGCCCGGGCACCCAGGTCCAAGACCCCGGGCACCCGGGGTGATCAGAGGAGGTGAGGGAGCGCCCCGGATGACCCCGAGCACCCGGGGGGGCGAGACCCCGGGCACCCGGGCCGGCCAGAGAGGTCACTAAGGAGGGGCTCGGGTGACCCCGGGCACCCGGGGGTCAAGGACCCCGGGCACCCGCACTAGGCAGAGAGAAGCGGGAACCGGTAGAATTGAAACAGCCACAACTTTTGCAAACGAACTCCGAATTTGATGAAACCAAGTTTGTTGGAAAGCTAAAGACAAGGGATAATACAATATTGATAGAAATATCAAGAAATTGCAATTTAGAAAATACCAAAAATAAAATGGTGAGAACCCTTTCTCAAATAAGACCGGTAAAAACTCAAACACCAAAAACGCGAAAGAAGATGCATAGGAAATCGGTTTCCGATGAACTAGAGCTTGTCATGAAGATAACCACAAGCTCTAAAACCCCACAAAGAGAAAATCCAAACAAGAACCAAGAAATATGATGATGCCAAGAATGCAATGGTTTGAGCTCTCACCGAACGATACGATCAAGCTACTCACTCGAGAGCCCCCCTTGGTAGTACGGCTATCGATCCTATAATCTGGTCGCCCAACTAACACCATGAGACTGGTAAAATAGAAAACCTATCAAGGACAAACATTTTCCTTGCACATAGTCCACTTGAGCTAGATGATGACGGTCTTGACTCCCTCAAGTTGGACCACCTTTCTTGATTGCATTGGCTCATTGAAGACTAGTAGATTGCTCCCCCATACTCCACTATGGGTGAGCCACTCTTCGAAACATCTTCACAAGTCCATTGTCACCACAATGGACGGCAAGGTTAAATCATGATCTCTTCATGATGCTCCACTCTTCGAGATGCTTGTCGGTGTTAAAACCGGCGGATCTCGGCTAGGCGGTCCCGAACTGTGCGTCTAAGGTCGATGGTAACAAGAGACAGGGGACACGATGTTTACCCAGGTTCGGGCCCTCTCTATGGAGGTAAGACCCTACTTCCTGCTTGATTGATCTTGATGAATATGAGTATTACAACAGTTGATCTACCACGGGATCGTAATGGCTAAAACCCTAAAAGTCTAGCCTGTATGATTATCATTATCCCTATGGACTAAACCCTCCAGTTTATATAGACACCGGAGAGGACTAGGGTTGTACAAAGTCGGTTAGAGAGAAAGGAATCTTCATATCCGGACGCCAAGCTTGTCCTCCACGCTAAGGAGAGTCCCATTCGGACACGGGTGAGAGTCTTCGGTCTCGTATCTTCACAGCTCATCAGTCCGGCCCACGTCCAACAAGCCGGACGCCCGAGGACCCCTTAGTCCATGACTCCCTCAATGCTCCACCTGAACTTGCACACCGCAATCTTGATGACGATCACCACTTGATGTCATCCTCCATGGGTTGTATGAGATCTTCCTCTTGACACAATCCCATGAAAACATACCTACCCCCACATAGAACTCTCACATAGACCATGGGTTAGTACAAAAAGCATAATGGACAATGCTTACCATACCATGGGATCACTTGATCCCTTTCGGTACATCTTCTACGCTTTGCGTGTTGATCAACTTGATTCACACTTTACTTAGTCTTGATCAACCTTGTATCATGTCTTCTACATGACTTATCTTTGGATAATTCCTTGAATAGCACCTTGGTCAACACATAAACTCCTTGAAACCAACACATGTACTTCAAGGAAAACCTATGGACAAATCCGTCAAATATAACTCAAGGCAACCATTAGTCCATAGAGAACGTCATCAATTACCAAAACCAAAAATGGGGGCACCGCATGTTCTTTCAATCTCCCCCATTTTGGTAATTGATGACAATCACTTTCAGGAGAGTTTATATAAGGAATTATGCATCACCATGCAATGCAACAACCAATAATGCATGCGTATGAGATGCAAAAGTTTAGGACCAAAATCAAAGTAAGAAGAAATAACTCTCTAAACTTCTCCACAAAACTCTCTAAAACTTCTCCCCCATTGGCATCGATTGCCAAAATGGGCGAAAAGCTTAGAAGGCCAATATAGAATGTGTTCCTCAATAGATTGTGTATTTATCAAAAGGAGTGGAATGCAATACACATATCAAAGATAAATACTAGGAGGAAGACAAACCATATTGAGGATCCAAAGATGGCTAAAGGATGATATGCCACAAAGACATCACAAAGAGAGAAATAAGCAATCAAAAGATACCAATTGAAACAAGTAATCAAAAGATACCAATTGAACCAACTAGATCCTACGAGCCACATGAAAAAGGGTATTATGATAAGAGCAAAGAAGTGTTCTATAGAAACTAGAGAAGCTCCCCATGATCTGTGCACTATTTAGTTTTGTCTTTGGATACAACGAGCACAAAATAGGATCACCACTCCACCAAAATCAATAGAACCTCACAACAAGTGCAAGTGAGCATATGGAAAATTAAGCTTAGCACTTGCAACAAACACATGGTTGAGCAACATGTAAAAGATGCAACTTAGGAATAGGCTCAACCAAACCGATGTGTGTGAGTCATGTCAAAGCACTTGAGAAGACTAATATGAGGATGAGCATTAAGCATCAACATAGTCTTGAATAAATGAGATACAAGGTGCAAGACATGTCCTTCCCACACACATACAAAAAAGGTAAATAGGTTCACAAGCTTACTAGAATGCAAATGAATAACCAAGGCTTGTGACAACCCATGGTGACGATAGAAAATGATAGCATTGCCAAGAAGACGGACACCAATCGAAATGGCAAAGCTCGTCAAGACAAGCATGTGGGAAACAATCTTCACCACAAAAGAGTGCATCAAGATGCAACGATATAAGACCCGCACTCAACGATAAATCCTTTCACGGAACCACCAAGAAAAAGGTGGACATGAAGAATAAGGATATCAACTAGAGATGTAACTTCTCTCAAGTGTATAAGATTCTAGGTAGATGAATCATGATGATATCAATCCACATAGAAGGATGTACACATGAAATAGTTACAAAAGGAGAACAAGATATCCAAAGGAAGCCATAAATATACCAATAAGATATTTGCTTGAAAGCATATCACATGGCTAGATATGGTCTTATTGTATATAAATGAATTCCTACCACACAACCATCAAAGACATCACAACTAGCAACATGAGATCATTGTTGAGATGATTTGAGAAAGGAAACAAGTAACATAACATGGAATGAATATCATGCCAATATGCAACCTACACCAGGTTGAATGCAAGAAAAGAATGCATGAATAAATACTTGTTACCAAAATGGCGTTGGAAGGATGTAGAAGAGAAACCAATTGAAGGTAGTAGATAGTAGATAGTAGTTCGTTGAGCATCCTAGCTTGACTCCAATAAGCACATGGTGACACCACCTTCCTTGTGAGTGAGCCGAGCATCCAATGCATCTCCAATTATTCCTAGAACAACAACACAAACAAAATGGTACCCAAACTCATTGGGACCAAAGAGTTAGAGAACCAACAATACATAGGACAAACTCCACATAAATATGTGCAAATAGATATGAAAATGAATTTCATGCACATCTCATCCAATTTGAGACTTGGTGGAGTTTCCCCTATATATTGGGTCAAAGAAAGAAAGCATGCCAAAGAAAATACTATGCATGCTCAAGACTTTCAAGAACCGATACCAATTGACAAAGAAATACCAAGTGAAGAAAACATACCAAATGAATAAATCAATACTTGGAGGATATCAACTGAAAGATACATCAAGGAATGAGATATCCATTGATACACACAAAAATAAAGATGTCAAACTCCCAAAATAGAGAATGGTTCCAAACAAACAAAGTGCTCTACAAAGTTTCATGATGGCACAAAGTACCAAAAAGAAACAGTTTGCATTCCACCAACACACACTTTATAAGGATCACAAGGTGAGCGTTCTAAGAAAAATAGGATAGCTCCCCCAAGCATTGTGCATTATAGAGAATTTACATTTGAATACAAAAAGCACAAGATGGGATCACCACTTTCACTATATCTATACAAACACTAGACAAGCTCAAGGAAATAACAAGATCCACAAGTGGTATGGAATACAATGGGAGTTGACACAATCCTAGGCAAGAGATGAGGCAAATAAAAGCAAAGGCCAATGTAAATATGCTCAATAATTTCTACCACACATAAGTGAGTACCAATTGTCAAAAGACAAGAAGTATTTGGAAATAATTCACGTTGGTAGATAGCAAGGATATCCAACATCATCCTCACACCAAACACAAGCAAATTGCAACTTGTAGAGCTAACATGCCACCTAGGAACAAGATAATTTACAATATCAATTCTAGGTGACAATATCTCAAATGTATACATTTTCTAGGCTTGTAATATGCACATAGCATATTACTCCCCCATAATGTGATACCAATAAAAACTTAACAAGAGGAAATAAGAGGATCCAACAAGAGATGATTAAATGGACTATTTAGAATTTGAATTTCTCATGAGAAGACATACCATATAGCGACTAGATAATCTTGTAATATCAATACTAGATGGTATTCCTCATGTACACACATTTATAGGATTGTGAGGTGCACAAAGCACATCACTCGCCCATAATGGGATATTCCATTAATCTCTCACAAGAGCCAACTAAGATACAAACAAGATGCACCAAGGCTCAACGTACGACACACATGTACAAGATGTGCAAACCAGCATACACATACTTGATTACTCAAGATAAGCAATTTGGAGACACAACATATACAAACACACGAAAGGAACAAAACCAAAACATGCAAAGGGGCAAGTAACTTTCAATGTAAAGAATTTAAGTACAAGTTACCGTAAGGAGGCACATTGGATATAGTATAGAAACTTGATAACCCAATTGACTTGGCTTGAGACAATAAGAATGATGAAGTTCCCTTAATTCTTCATAATGTAGCGAAGTCTCCAATGCCCTCCAACAATACCTATTGACCAAGTTTGAGCTTGTTGGTCCCCAACCAATTTGGGTCCTAAGAGGTTAGTCACAATAGGCTTGGCAACCCAAATGGTTCTTTGCTTGAAACCACTTTGAGTACCAACAAACTTGGCAAACACATTCCCAACCTTATCCTTCCCAAGAGAATAGATATCATCAATAATAATTGGGTTGGATAAGTTACCACTAGTGCATGAAGAAGAGAGGTGACCTTTCTCACGACATAAGTAGCAACGTCTACTCTTCACTTTCTTCTCACTTGATTTCTCAACTTGAGAAGCATTAGCTTGAGTCTTCTTGGGAAGAGGCCTTTCTTCAACTTGTGGTTGAGCATGAGAATGAACTTGTGGCCTCTTCCCTTGTTGCTTGTCACTAATGGCCTTCTTCTTCAATGGGCAAGATCTAACATGATGCCCTTCAATTTTGCACTTGAAGCAAACAATCTTGGCCAAATTCTTGACTTGTTCTTGGCCCTTCTTCTTGTTGCTCTTGGACTTATTCTTCTTATAGGAGTTGAATCCAAGTCCACCTTTGTCATTGGGGGATTTTTGCACACTCAAGATATTGTTGAGCGTGGCCTTCCCTTCATGACACTTTTCCAAGTCTTTCTTCAAAGAAGTGACTTGGGCCTTGAGCTCTTTAATTTCCTCTACATGGTTAGTCTCAACACAAGCACTAGAGGAAGTATAAGCTTCATCCTTAGAGCAACAAGGCAAGGAAAGCAATTCATCACAAGATGTACCAATGTTATGCATGGATGAATTACGAGGACTAGCACAAGGCAATATAGCATTTTGACTAAAAGTAGTGCTAGTATCAACATGAGGCTCACTAGATGTTACCTTAGCAATCATGGCCTCATGAGCTATCTTTAGCACATTATGGGATACTAGAAGATCATCATGAGAGCTTGAGAGCTTTTCATGGCTTTCTTCCAATTTCCCATAATTGCTAGATAGCAACTCAAGTTGAGCCCGTAGCTCAATATTCTCCTTCAAAATGGATGCTTCACAAGTAAGAGAGTTACTAGCACAAGCATAATCAATAATAGAAAGAGGAGAAGGCAACTTTACAAGCTCATTTGAATATGAAGCTTTAAGTTGTGCATGAGACTTGGTGAGTTTGATGAGCTCACTCTTAATGACCCTTGAGCCATTTTCGAGGTGCCCAAAGTCCTTAAGGAGTTCCGCATGCGCAACTTCAAGCTTCTCATTTTTAATTTCAAAAACATTGGCCACATCAAGAGCTCTATCATGAGATTCCCTCACTCTAGATAATTCTAGAGCAAAAGTCTCCTCAAGAGATTCCTTGGTGGTTTGTTCAAGTTCAAGAGCTTGGGAGAGGTCCGCAATCTCATTAGCGTTATCATGCTCATGACCTTCCATTTTCTCAATGGTGACATCATGCTCCTCAAGACGAGATTCCAACTCATCAATATATTTGTTGCCCTCAATAGCAATAGACATGATTTCCATGAAGTTGGAATGAGCAATTTTATTCTTATGAAGAGCTTTAAAAATCATTTCCCCCCTAATTTTTTAAGGAGGCAACATTATCATTCTCTTCATCACTATCAACATAATCATCATCATTCTTGTCATCATCAATATCATCACAATATATATTGGGATTCAAAGTGGGAAATACCTTTGAAGGCTTAGCCATAAGGCAAAACGCAATCGATGACGATGTAGGATCCCTTGAGGCACCATCCAAGACCACATCTTGTTCCATGGGGTGTTGGGTTTCCTCTACATTGTTAGCACAACAATTCGAGGAAATAGATGCATTTTTATCATGGCAACAAGACATAGCAAGCATATCATCATGAGATTTAGTAAAGAAATTTCTACATGATATGCAAGGACTATCAACTCAAGAATGTGAAACATTTAGAGAGCTCGAAGTGTTGAAGTCGAAAGATGGCTAATGTCTACTACACAACTTTCTTCTTGTAGACGTTGTTGGGCCTCCAAGTGCAGAGGTTTGTAGGACAGTAGCAAATTTCCCTCAAGTGGATGACCTAAGGTCTATCAATCCGTGGGAGGCGTAGGATGACGATGGTCTCTCTCAAACAACCCTGCAACCAAATAACAATGAGTCTCTTGTGTCCCCAACACACCCAATACAATGGTAAATTGTATAGGTGCACTAGTTCGGCGAAGAGATGGTGATACAAGTGCAACATGGATGGTAGATATAGGTTTTTGTAATCTGAAAATATAAAAACAGCAAGGTAACTAATGATAAAAGTGAGCGTAAACGGTATTGCAATGCTAGGAAACCATGCCTAGGGTTCATACTTTCACTAGTGCAAGTTCTCTCAACAATAATAACATAATTGGATCATATAACTATCCCTCAACATGCAACAAAGAGTCACTCCAAAGCCACTAATAGCGGATAACAAACGAAGAGATTATTGTAGGGTACGAAACCACCTCAAAGTTATTCTTTCGGATCGATCTATTAAAGAGTTCGTACTAGAGTAACACCTTAAGACACAAATCAACCAAAACGCTAATGTCACCGAGATACTCCATTGTCACCTCAAGTATCCGTGGGTATGATTATACGATATGCATCACAGAATCTCAGATTCATCTATTCAACCAACACAAAGTACTTCAAAGAGTGCCCCAAAGTTTCTACCGGAGAGTCAAGACGAAAACGTGTGCCAACCCCTATGCATAGGTTCATGGGCGGAACCCGCAAGTTGATCACCAAAACATACATCAAGTGAATCAATAGAATAACCCATTGTCACCACGGTTATCCCACGCAAGACATACATCAAGTGTTCTGAAATCACTAAAGACTCAATCCGATAAGATAACTACAAAGGGAAAACTCAATCCATTACAAGAGAGTAGAGGGGGAGAAACATCATAAGATCCAACTATAATAGCAAAGCTCGCGATACATCAAGATCGTATCACCTCAAGAACACGAGAGAGAGAGAGATCAAACACATAGCTACTGGTACATACCCTCAGCCCGAGGGTGAACTACTCCCTCCTCGTCATGGAGAGCGCCGGGATGATGAAGATGGCCACAGGTGAGGGATCCCCCCTCCGGCAGGGTGCCGGAACAGGCTCCCGATTGGTTTTTGGTGGCTACAGAGGCTTGCGGCGGCGGAACTCCCGATCTATTCTGTTCCCCGAAGGTTTTAGGGTATATCGATATATATATATAGGCGAAAGAAATACGTCAGGGGAGCCACGAGGGGCCCACGAGGGTGGAGGGCGCGCCCAGGGGGGTGGGCGCGCCCCCTGCCTCGTGCCTCCCTCGTTGCTTTCTTGACGTGAACTCCATGTCTCCCGGGTTGCTTTCCTTCCAAAAATAACTTCTCTAGAAGGTTTCATTCCGTTTCGACTCCGTTTGGTATTCCTTTTCTTCGAAACACTGAAACAAGGGAAAAACTGGAACTGACACTGGGCTCTAGGTCAATAGGTTAGTCCCAAAAATCATATAAAAGTGCATAGTAAAGCCCATAAAACATCCAAGATGGATAATATAATTGCATGAATACTTCATAAATTATAGATACGTTGGAGACGTATCAATGGCGCATTGCAATAAGATAGTGATGAGGAATCATCAATGATAATCACGCTATCATCATTGCAATGAACACCACTACTCACCATATCATTACCTTGTGGCAGTCCACATGTAGGTGAAGTAGAAGAAGTTGAGAAAGCAACACAGCCGGAGGTGGAGGGAGAACAATCATCCCCACAAAACTTGGACACGCCATATTTATCTTGAAGCTTTGTCCACAACTCATGAGCATCCCGAAACGGCATGAGTTGAAAAATAACTACATTGCTCAAAGCATCGAAAAGCACATTAGAAGCTTGATCATTGAGATAAGAGTTTTTCTCAACCTCTAAAGATAATCTTTGGGGATCCTTTGGAGGAGAAAACCCCATATCTACAATTCGCTCTAAAATTGGGTCCATGACCCTAAAGAGATTAAGCATGCGAATTACCCAAACATCAAAATTTGTGCCATCAAAACTAAGAGTGCTAGAGTATCCTAAGCCCCTAGTCGACATCCTTACTCTCTAGGCAGTTAAGCCTGACAAAGCGAAACAAGGCTCTGATACCAATTGAAAGATCGAGGATGTCGCCTAGAGGGGGGTGAATAGGTGCTTTAAAATAATTACGGTTTAGGCTTGAACAAATGCGGAATAAACCTAGTGGTTAATTTGTCAAGCACAAAACCTACAACAACTAGGCTCACCTATGTGCACCAACAACTTATGCTAAGCAAGATAAACAACTAAGTGATAGCAAGATATATGACAAGAAACAATATGTCTATCACAAAGTAAAGTGCATAAGTAAAGGGCTCGGGTAAGAGATAGCCGAGGCACGTGGAGACGACGATGTATCCTGAAGTTCACACCCTTGCGGATGCTAATCTCCGTTTGGAGCGGTGTGGAGGCACAATTCTCCCCAAGAAGCCACTAGGGCCACCGTAATATCCTCACACCCTTGCACAATGCAAGATGCCGTGATTCCACTAAGGGACCCTTGAGGGCGGTCACGGAACTCGTACAAATGGCAACCCTTGGGGGCGGTCACCGAACCCGTACACTTTGGCAAACCTTGGGGGCGGTCACCGGAACACGTCAAATTGCTCGGGGTGATCTCCACAACCTAATTGGAGACCCCGACGCTTGCCCGGAGCTTTACACCACAATGATTGAGCTCCGAACACCACCAACCATCTAGGGCGCCCAAGCACCCAAGAGGAACAAACTCAAGGGTACCAAGCACCCAAGAGTAATAAGCTTCTCAACTTGTAACTTCCACGTATCACCGTGGAGAACTCAAACCGATGCACCAAATGCAATGGCAAGGGCACACGGAGTGCCCAAGTCCTTCTCTCCCAAATCCCACCAAAGAAACTAATGCTAGGGAGGGAAATGAGACGAAGAACAAGAAGGAGAACACCAAGAACTCCAAGATCTAGGTCCAAGGGGTTCCCCTCACATAGTGGAGAAAGTGATTGGTGGAAATGTGGATCTAGATATCTTCTCTCTTTTCCCCAAAAAAACTAGCAAGAATCCATGGAGGGATTGAGAGATAGTAAGCTCCAAGAGGTCAACAATGGTGGGGGGAAAACTTGCACAGATTTTTCTTTTGTTGGAGGAGGAAGAAGGGGGTATAAATACCCCCAATAAAAATATGACTGTTGTACCCCGGGCACCCGGACAAAAGGGGTCCGGGCACCCGGACAATCGAGAGAAAACGGCACTAAACTCCGGGAACCCGGGGGGAAAACCCGGGCAACCGGACGAACAAGGGAAGCACCGCGGCAGGGGGGCCGGGCACCCGGGGGTCCCAACCCAGGGCACCCGGAGGGGGCCGAGAGGAGGAGGCGGAGGAGCCCGGGCACCCCGGGGTGATCAGAGGAGGTGAGGGAGCGCCCCGGATGACCCCGGGCACCCGGGGGGGCGAGATCCCGGGCACCCGGGCCAGCCAGAGAGGTCACTAAGGAGGGGCTTGAGTGACCCCGGGCACCCGGGGGTCAAGGACCCCGGTCACCCGCACTAGGCAGGGAGAAGCGGGAACCGGTAGAATTGAAACGGCCACAACTTGTGCAAACGAACTCCGAATTTGATGAAACCAAGTTTGTTGGAAAGCTAAAGACAAGGGCTAATACAATATTGATAAAAATATCAAGAAATAGCAATTCAGAAAATACCCAAAGTAAAATGATGAGAACCCTTTCTCAAATAAGACCGGTAAAAACTCAAACACCGAAAACGCAAAAGAAGATGCATAGGAAATCGGTTTTTGATGAACTAGAGCTTGTCATGAAGATAACCACAAGCTCTAAAACCTCACAAAGAGAAAATCCAAACAAGAACCAAGAAATACGATGATGCCAAGAATGCAATGGTTTGAGCTCTCACCGAACGATACGATCAAGCTACTCACTCGAGAGCCCCCCTTGATAGTACGGCTATTGATCCTATAATCCGGTCTCCCAACTAACACCATGATACCGGTAAAATAGAAACCTATCAAGGAAAAACATTTTCCTTGCACATAGTCCACTTGAGCTAGATGATGACGGTCTTGACTCCCTCAAGTTTGACCACCTTTCTTGATTGCATTGGCTCAATGAAGACTAGTAGATTGCTCCCCCATACTCCACTATGGGTGAGCCACTCTTCGAAACACCTTCACAAGTCCATTGTCACCACAATGGACGGCAAGCTTAAAGCGTGATCTCTTCGTGATGCTCCACTCTTTGAGATGCTCCACTTGAACATGCACACCGCAATCTTCATGACGATCACCACTTGATGTCATCCTCCATGGGTTGTATGAGATCTTCCTCTTGACACAATCCCACGAAAACATACCTACCCCCACATAGAACTCTCACATAGACCATGGGTTAGTACAAAAAGCATAATGGACAATGCTTACCATACTATGGGATCACTTGATCCCTTTCGGTACATCTTCTACGCTTTGCGTGTTGATCAACTTGATTCACACTTTACTTAGTCTTGATCAACCTTGTATCATGTCTTCTACATGACTAATTTTTGGGTAATTCCTTGAATAGCACCTTGGTCAACCTGATAAGCTCGAACCCAAATCGGAGAAGTGCGTCTTCATGGGATACCCAAAAGAAACTGTTGGGTACACCTTCTATCACAGATCCGAAGGCAAGATCTTTGCTGCTAAGAATGGATCCTTTCTAGAGAAGGAATTTCTCTCGAAAGAAGTGAGTGGGAGGAAAGTAGAACTTGATGAGGTAATTGTTGAAGGAAATATGCCCTAGAGGCAATAATAAAGTTGTTATTTATATTTCCTTATATCATGATAAATGTTTATTATTCAAGCTAGAATTTTATTAACCGGAAACTTAGTAAATGTGTGAATACATAGACAAACAGAGTGTCCCTAGTATGCCTCTACTAAACTAGCTCGTTAATCAAAGATGGTTAAGTTTCCTAGCCATAGACATGTGTTATCATTTGATGAACAGGATCACATCATTAAAGAATGATGTGATGGACAAGAACCATCCGTTAGCTTAGCACTATGATCGTTTAGTTTATTGCTATTGCTTTCTTCATGACTTATACATGTTCCTATGACTATGAGATTATGCAACTCCCGAATACCTGTAACACCCCCAGTGTCGTGCTACAGTAATCCTCTATTAATGGTGCCATGCCATCATGTTACTGTTGCTAATCTTCACTTGATCCAAATCACAATTCAAATTCAAATCCAATCTGAAGTCAAAAATAAAAGTTTTCAAATGACAAAAGTAAAATATTCATCGTGTGGCAAATTTTAATTTGTTAATATTGGTGGTGAGCCAACATTTTTGTAAAGTGTTTTAATGCACAACAATAACTAAAATAGTGGCCTAAGCAATTAATTGAAAGCCTTTTATAATTTATAAAATAACAAACTAAGATATTTGAGTACCAAACTTTTTTGTGGCAGTGCCGAATATTGCAATTCTATTTATGTGGCCATCTACACTTTTTTACAAAACTCGTTTGCTAACACATTTATATGCAAAACAGAGTTATAAAAGGTAAATAGAAAGCAGAAAAGGGGGAGAGCTACTACTGGCCACGTTGGCCCAGCTAGCTACACAAAAGGCCCAGCTCACCCCCCCCACTTGTCATGTTCCTCTGGCTACAGGGGACAGGGGGGCCGTGGCGCTCATCCGCCGGCCATGCCGTGCGTGGCGGCCATCCCCCGCCTCCCCGATGACTACAAGGCCACCTCAAGCCCCTCCTTTCTCCCCGGTCGAACCCTAGCCACCACTTCTTCCTCCCTCGCGCCGTTGCTCGCTCCCCCGCACACACCCGAAGCTATCGTCGCCGTGCCATCGTCACCGTCGCGGCCACTGTCGTCGCCTTCGCATGGTAGGACATCCAGGACATCTGCAGAGGCCGGCTTCGTTCGTACCGGGCATCAGCTCAAGCCGGCGCGGCTCGTACGCTCGGCATCGCCGTCTTCTTCATCACCTACATTGCCGGCGGCCATCGTCGATTCCCACCGTTCCGGTCCACATCCAGCCTCCCCGAGCTCGTCATCCACACCACGATGAGCTCCTCCTCCATCCCCCCTCCTTGTACACTCGATCCGCGCCATTGTCGTCGTCCACGAGTTCGCCTTGGTCGTGTACGCGCGCGCACCCGTATGCTGCTGCCGTCCATGGCCCCACGCCCTCCTGCTGCCGCCGGCGCCCTCCAGTGCGCGCCTCCCGCCAGCCGGGCCCTGCCGTGCCTTGCTTACGCCCCCCCGGCAGCGCCCCGCGGCCACGCCACCGAGCCCGCGCCCTGTTGCTGCTTCTGCCGGGGCATACGCGTACGTATGTGCGTGTTCTGAGCTTCTGCTCTGCGTGGCACTGCTGCTGCCTTGGCGCTGCTACTCTGCTTACTGCCTGATGCATGTTGATGTTTGGTCGTCGGCGCCGCTCGCGCCCTACTCCACGCTGCTTCGGCCTGCTATCGCTGCCACCATCTGTTGCCGCTGCTCCTGCTGCTTTACTGCTGCCTGCTGCTGCGCTCGTCGCAGCTGCTGCCGGTCGGCCATGCCATGGCTTGCCCATGGTTACGTGCGTGAGCGTGTGCACGCAAGTGCCGAGCTCGGCCACTGCTAGATGGGCTGGCTGGTTAGTTTAGATTAATTAGGATTAAATTAGATTGGATAGGTTAGTTACTAACCTTTGGCAAGTGGGACCTCCTCCTTTAATTAACCAGTTTATTTAGCCCTAGTTTATCCCGAGACAATGACACGCGGGACCCATGCACTATTCACTGCTTGACCCAGTCAATAGATTGCTCTGTCCTTGACTTTGACTTGGCCCCACATGTCTTTGACTGTGGCTGGCACTGCACAAGGTAAAAAGGGTATTTTACTGTTTTATTTTCGAATTTAATTTAATATCCAGAATTTTTAGAATAATGTTTAAATCGTTGGAAAATAGTAGTAAATAATTCGTAACTCGGATGAAAAAGTTTTATATATGAAAGTTGCTCAGGACGACGAGACGAATCCGAACACGCGGTCCGTTTACCTGTTAGATGCCTATAACTATCTGAAAATGGAACTTTCTCTCTCCGGTCATCTGTCTGACACAGGTCCGGAACCGGGAAAACATTCTCGGTTGGCTTCCCCCTTCACCGGTATCGTGTAGCACCACGTTAGAACACGTCTAGCTCTTCCTGTTGTCCTGTTATGCACTTGCTTGCTATGTATTTACTGTCCCCCCTCTTCTTTTCGATAGACCCCGTGACGATGCTGATGCCCCTATGATCGACTACGTCGACGACGACACTTCTTTCTTTTCAGCAAAGCTTCCAGGCAAGCCCCCCCTTTGATCATCCCGATATCGCCCATTCCATTCTCTCATGCTTGCATTAGATTTTGCTACTGTTATTGTTTGCTCCTATTCTGATGCATAGCCTGCTTTTGTAACCTGCTTATTGTTACCTACTTGCTTATCCTAAACTGCTTAGTATAGGTTGGTTAGTGATCCATCAGTGACCCCCACCTCCTTGTTGCCCCCGCTTCATCATTGAAGACCCGATCAACGGGATCGAAGAACAGGCCCCGGCACCACACATCACTTTCTCCTTAGTTGCTCGACACTACTGTGTTACTATCGAGTGCCGAGGGTGAGACCTCTACAACACTTCTGATGTTAACCCTGTAGTGTAGCTATTCGCTCGTGGTCATCGAGGGTGATTCCGCCTTAACCACTTCCGATACGACTCTGTCGTGCAACCCCTCAAGTGTGAACCTCAGTGGTGGTTCTTCTTACGTTCACCTTGATGATTACATCGGGTGGAATTCACCGGGGTGATTCCTCGGGTTTTCCCCTTGATGTTTGGACACACAGTTACTATGGTTACTATGACTTTACACTGAACCATGTTACTAAAGACGGGTCGGCCCTGAGGGGTACCCGCGCGAGCTTAATTGCGAGTGATGTGGAGACGGGTTGACCTGGAGGGTGCCCGCGAGATAATTACGAGGCGTGGCCGGGCATTCCTAGCCCTTGCCGCAAGTCCTCGAGACGGGGCAACGGGGTCACATCTTTCGTGAGTCTCTGCTTGTTACCGCGTGCTCCTAATCCACTACAATTTGGATATTTGATCTAAGGGGCCTCTGGCCTGATAGCACTAACCATCACGAGGGCATAGTATGGGCGTTCTGCGTCGTATACATCATCCGAAGCTTAATAGACGTCAGCGACTGAGCGGCGTGCGCCGGGTTGGACTGGTAAGCTCCTGCCTTTTTAGGGAGGTAGCTAGGTCTGCTCACCGGCCGCGTACGCAACATGCAGGAGTTCCTGGGGCGATGGCCCATGACCCCTGGGGGCATAGGTTTAGTCCGGCGTGCTGACCTCTCTATTAAGCCTAGGTCGGGTTGCGGCGTATTGTTTGGCCGAGGCCGGGCATGACCCAGGAAAGTGTGTCCGGCCGGAGTTAATCGAGCGTGGTGGGTAAGTTGGTGCACCCCTGCAGGGAAGAAAACATCTATCGATAGCCTGTCCTACGGTAACGGACACTTGGAGTTGTATCCCGATCGATACAACTAGAACTGGATACTTGAGATGAGACATGGATGTGAGAATTGGATTATGATTGGAACTGGATAGTATGGCTCTAGGATTGCTATCTCGCAGGGAGTCGAGGAAGGATCTCTGGCCGAGGTTGATAACACTGCTACTACTTATGTTATACTACTCTACTCCCTCATGTTGCTGCAAGATGGTGGTTTCCAGAAGATGCTAGTCTTTGATAGGACTAGCTTCTCCCGCTCGTATTCTGGCATTTCTGCAGCCCAGTCCACATATACAGCCTTCTTTTGATAATGTTGCATATGTAGTGTAGATCCTTGCTTGCTGAGTACTTCGGATGAGTACTCACGGTTGCTTTGCTTCCTCTTTCTCCCCTTTTTCCATTCTTCTCGGATGTCGCAACCAGATGGTGGAGCCCAGGATCCAGACGACACCACCGACGACTACTATTACCCCCGAGGGTGCCTACTACTACGTGGAGACCGTCGACGACCAGGAGTAGTTAGGAGGCTCCCAGGCAGGAGGGCCTTGCCTTTTCGATCGATGTTGCTTTTGTGCTAGCCTTCTTAAAGCAGACTTGTCTAACTTATGTCTGTACTCAGATATTGTTGCTTCCGCTGACTCTTGTGTTTTCGAGCTTATGTATTCGAGTCCTCGAGGCCTCTGGCTTGTAACATAAAGCTTGTATTATTTTAATTTGTGTCTAGAGTTGTGTTGTGATATCTTCCCGTGAGTCCTTGATCTTGATCGTACACATTTGCGTGTATGATTAGTGTACGATTGTATCGAGGGCGTCACAAGTTGGTATCAGAGCCAACTGCCTGTAGGTAGCCCCCTTTCCAACTCCTTGGACGAAGTTGAGTCTAGTCAATGAAAAACTTTTACTAACTTGGCTGTGTGGCTTACGGGCCCACGTCGCCATTGGGTGGTATTAGGATCTTTTACTCCTTGTCTATACTCTGGGACTCTGATCTCTCGTTTATTCAGGTTAAACATTTTACTAACTCTGACATTAGGTTCTCATAACCACTTCCTCCCGGAGAGCCCCAACATTATCGATGATCGCTTGCTTCGCCAGAAGATTCTACGGATACTCCTCGATGTTTCTCGAGACCCTGTGCCAAATGCCTTGCAGTTCCTGACCACAGATAATCCCCGTGAATAACATCCTTGCCGCTTGTACCTTCATACCCAGTTGCTCCTATTATTACAAGATGTACTCTCCGATATTCCGAGAATCCTTTGTGCCTTCTCCTTTGCAGGTTCTTTTGTGCTGCGGATAATTCACTTAACCGGGGTTCGTTCATCCCCAGCTGTTCATATGCTTTCCTAAATACTTGGAAATACTATCTGATCTTCCGAAAATCCTCTGCAGCCTATTACTCTTAATTCTCCTTGCCTGCTTGCCTTAGGATTAATTCCATATGTCTAGCAATATTCTTTAAATTCCTTGTGATTGTCATTCTGTTCCTATGGATTTAACGTGTGAGCGAATACTCACAATCATCAATTAATCCTTGGAAATTTTCCTTCCGGCTCCGACATCGCTCTAGATATGGGCTGGTTCTTGCCCAATCAAGATTTGATCGGGTGCACCTCTAAGTCTATTCAACTTACTCATCTTTTGATCAGAGCCTCTGCTTCTGATCCTTCGTCTTGAAACCATGACTCCTTTGTACTCAAGCATCGAATTATTCAGACGTTTCTATAAGCCGATGCCTTTGCATCCCCTTCTTCATCTGATTGATTACCGATAATCACCACAACTCTGTCGTGAAATCGCCAGATCCATTGTTGGGTTGTTATCCGACAATGTACTTCACATCCAAAATCTTGTGAGCTTTTCCATTGATACATAATACCTTTGGTAAATTGTATCACCTGCTTTGACTTTGATACTTTGCTTTTGAACTCGTATCTCTTGCTTGGTTGATGGTTGTATAGATTCGTAAAAATGCCCCGATGGGTTGAACTTATGCCTTCCATAATCCGTGTGAACCCGAGAGTTCTCACGAGTCATACTCTTTTGGTGTTTCGCCATATAAATTCCAACACTACAACTCCATCGAAGGCGAGAAGTGAATGAAATGTTACGCATTGAAGAAGTGGGAGTCGACCTTGAACCTTTGTGTTTATGCCCATGGACCCGATGTAGAACTTATCATGGAAGCTGCTCGTAAAAATAATAATAATAAACTCTTGTATAATCCATCGGTATTTTGCTTTGATTCTTTGCAATCATGGTCCCGACCATGATTGTTCTTCTTTGATCCCATTTCGTGGACAAGCTAAAGCACTTGTCTTCTGCAAACCAATATGCCTGCCCAACCTCTATTCTGATCTACCCTCGAGTGTTACCCCTTAGTATCTCGGGAATATCGCAGGAACTACATAACTTCTTATGAGTTCTTCATCGAACTACTATTGCTCATCAATTCCAATATCCCCGGGTTCTGAGTGGTTGGTCACTCGAGAACACCGGTAAGTGAATCGATTCCGCACTCCGATTCTATAACTCTAAGTAATTTTCATTGCTTACGAGTTTAATAATCCTTCAGGTCATTCCTAGCCTGGCCGGCTATGTCATTATCGTGCTAAATTTTAACTGTGCTACCTGGTCCTTCTTCCCGGAACAGAATTTTTGATGATGAGCTAAGCTTATGTCGATCTTCCTCGTCATACCATTCCGCCTTGAACAGCAAGCTTGCTTTCGAGTTTGTGTCGTACCCATGGTACCAATAACTTTTCACTTCATCATTCCTTTGACTTGATGTCATTGTCGATCAATTACTTCTTCCTGAAATCTCTCGACAATTGTGTCGTGCTCGTCAACATTCTGAGCTCTTACAGCATATCAATCGAATTCGGATAAGAAATACCATCCTTGACCTTCGATGATTTGAGTTGTCATCGACAACCCCCTTGTCCTTTTTCCAACACATGTTTGATCATGTCTTGGTTATAACTTGGACTCCTTGCTATTCCTGCAATTGTTCCTTGGGTATTTCTTGTGATCTTCAATTCCAACCCCTACTTGGAACACCATGTTAATGCTACCTCGAACCATGACTGAGGTATTCCGACTATCAACAAGAACATTGGAAGCACATTGTCAAATGTTTCTTGATCTATTATCCAAGCACCGTTGTATGGGTAATATCATGATTCTTCCCTCGCCCCCTTTATCTAAATGCTTTTGAACTTGTTGTCATATCATGTATATCCTGCTCCGCTTCCCCTTGGGAAGGATTTACTCCAATTCTTGTGTGTGAACACATTTTCCTTTCCATTGGTCTGATTAATCTGATAATTTCTTTTTTCCTTTCTATTGGGTTGTTTAACCTTCTTGTGATCTATATGATATAAGCAGAAATAATTCCCTGCTTATAAAATACCCCGATGAACAACTCTGTCAGTAAGACCTTGTT
The DNA here is from genome assembly GCF_018294505.1 of Triticum aestivum. Lineage (NCBI taxonomy): Eukaryota > Viridiplantae > Streptophyta > Magnoliopsida > Poales > Poaceae > Triticum > Triticum aestivum. The sequence goes on from NC_057799.1 coordinate 533,916,127, forward strand.
ATTATTGCTGTTGACATTCCGGTAACCACCGATGGACGAGAACTTTGCCTATTGGTCTGCCTCGTTCAACGAGCAGGAAAATAGTTCTCTTCGTCCCTCGCCCTTGGTACCAACGTTGTTGGCAACATACCTGACAGTCTATCATCTGACATGCCCTGCTATCATGACCGTGCAAGATGTCACCGCTTTTCCTACTCTGAACACACAAGGTGGGCCCATAACCCACAGTTCCACTGGATCGAAACCTGATTCTCATGTATACCCCTGTTTCTAAAAGTTTTTCCTCACGCTTGGTTTCGTATGTAATCCACGAGCCACCTTCCGAGAGATCACCAATTCTGGTATCAGACAAAATACTTATTCCCGTCGCTCTGAAACCCTTTCACACTCTGTTTCAGGCAACGAACAATTGCCTACCTGATTGAAGCTTCTTATTGCACCTTCTTACCTTGCTCTCGATGACTTTCTTGAATTTCAACTCGAGAGATGGCTCTTTGCCACATTCACTGAGATAGTCCCCAGGTAACTATCTTGTGTTGAGCTCCATCCTTCCCGAGTCTTTCCCCCTTACTCCACCCCTTAAATCTCGGGACGAGATTTCTTGTAGTGGAGGAGATTTGTAACACCCCCAGTGTCATGCTATAGTAATCCTCTATTAATGGTGCCATGTCATCATGTTACTGTTGCTAATCTTCACTTGATCCAAATCACAATTCAATTTCAAATCCAATCTAAAGTCAAAAATAAAAGTTTTCAAATGACAAAAGTAAAATATTCATCGTGTGGCAAATTTTCATTTGTTAATATTGGTTGTGAGCCAACATTCTTGTAAAGTGTTTTAATGCACAACAATAACTAAAATAGTGGCCTAAGCAATTAATTGAAAGCCTTTTATAATTTATAAAATAACAAACTAAGTTATTTGAGTACCAAACTTTTTGTGGCAGTGCCGAATATTGCAATACTATTTATGTGGCCATCTACACTTTTTACAAAACTCGTTTGCTAACACATTAATATGCAAAACAGAGTTATAAAAGGTAAATAGAAAGCAGAAAAGGGGGAGAGCTACTACTGGTCACTTTGGCCCAGCTAGCTACACAAAAGGCCCAGCTCACCCCCCCACTTGTCCTGTTCCTCTCGCTACAGGGGACAGGGGGGCCGTGGCGCTCATCCACCGGCCATGCCGTGCGTGGCGGCCATCCCCCGCCTCCCCGATGACTACAAGGCCACCTCAAGCCCCTCCTTTCTCCCCCGGTCGAACCCTAGTCGCCACTTCTTCCTCCCTCGCGCCGTTGCTCGCTCCCCCGCACACACCCGAAGCTATCGTCGCCGTGCCATCGTCACCGTCGCGGCCACTGTCGTCGCCTTCGCGTGGTAGGACATCCAGCACATCCGCGGAGGCCAGCTTCGTCCGTCCCGGGCATCAGCTCAAGCCGGCGCAGCTCGTACGCTCGGCATCGCCGTCTTCTTCATCACGTACATTGCCGGCGGCCATCGTCGATTCCCACCGTTCTGGTCCACATCCGGCTTCCCCGAGCTCGTCATCCGCACCACGGTGAGCTCCTCCTCCATCCCCCCTCCTTGTACACTCGATCCGCGCCGTAGTCGTCGTCCACGAGTTCGCCTCGGTCGTGTCCGTGCGCGCGCAATCGTATGTTGCTGCCGTCCATGGCCCCACGCCCTCCTGCTGCCGCCGGCGCCCTCCAGTGCGCGCCTCCCGCCAGTCGTCGCCACCGCTCGCCCCTACTCCATGCTGCTTCGGCCTGCTGTCGCTGCCACCATCTGTTGCCGCTGCTCCTGCTGCTTTACTGCTGCCTGCTGCTGCGCTCGCCGCAGCTGCTGCTGGCCGGCCGTCCCATGGCTTGGCCATGGTTACGTGCGTGAGCGTGTGCACGCAAGTGCCCAGCTCGGCCACTGCTAGATGGGCTGGCCGGTTAGTTTAGATTAATTAGGATTAGATTGGATTGGATAGGTTAGTTACTAACCTTTGGCAAGTGGGACCTCCTCCTTTAATTAACCAGTTTATTTAGCCCTAGTTTATCCTGAGACAATGACACGCGGGACCCATGCACTATTCACTGCTTGACCCAGTCAATAGATTGCTCTGTTGTTGACTTTGACTTGGCCCCACATGTTTTTGATTGTGGCTGGCACTGCACAAGGTAAAAGGGTATTTTACTGTTCTATTTTCGAATTTAATTTAATATCCAGAATTTTTAGAATAATGTTTAAATCGTCGGAAATTAGTAGTAAATAATTCGTAACTCGGATGAAAAAGTTTTATATATGAAAGTTGCTCAGGACGACGAGACGAATCTGAACACGCGGTCCGTTTACCTGTCAGATGCCTCTAACTATCTGAACATGCAACTTTCTCTCTCCGGTCATCTGTCTAACACAGGTCCGGAACCGGGAAAACATTCCCGGTTGGCTTCCCCCTTCACCGGTATCGTGTAGCACCGCGTTAGAACACGTCTAGCTCTGCCTGTTGTCTTGTTATGCACTTGCTTGCTATGTATTTACTGTCCCCCCCCTCTTCTTTTCGGTAGACCCCGTGATGATGCTGATGCCCCTGTGATCGACTACGTCGATGACGACACTTCTTCCTTTTCAGCAAAGCTTCCAGGCAAGCCCCCCCCTTTGATCATCCCGATATCGCCCATTCCATTCTCTCATGCTTGCATTAGATTTTGCTATTGTTATTGTTTGCTCCTATTCTGATGCATAGCCTGCTTTTGTAACCTGCTTATTGTTACCTACCTGCTTATCCTAAACTGCTTAGTATAGGTTGGTTAGTGATCCATCAGTGACCCCCACCTTGTCCTTGTTGCCCCCGCTTCATCATTGAAGACCCGATCAACGGGATCGAAGACCAGGCCCCGGCACCGCACATCACTTTCTCCTTAGTTGCTCGACACTACTGGGTTACTATCGAGTGCCGAGGGTGAGACCTCTACAACACTTCTGATGTTAACCCTATAGTGTAGCTATTCGGTCGTGGTCATCGAGGGTGATTCCGCCTTAACCACTTCCAATACGACTTTGTCGTGCAACCCGTCAAGTGTGAACCTCGGGGGTGGTTCCTCTTACGTTCACCTTGATGATTACATCGGGTGGAATTCACCGGGGGTGATTCCTCAGGTTTTCCCCTTGATGTTTGGACACACAGTTACTATGGTTACTATGACTTTACACTCAACCATGTTACTAAAGACGGGTCGGCCCTGAGGGGTACCCGCGCGAGCTTAATTGCGAGTGATGTGGAGACGGGTTGTCCTGGAGGGTGCCCGCGAGATAATTACGAGGCGTGGTCGGGCATTCCTAGCCCTTGCCGCAAGTCCTCGAGACGGGGCAACGGGGTCACATCTTTCGTGAGTCTCTGCTTGTTACCGCGTGCTCCTAATCCACTACGATTTGGATATTTGATCCGAGGGGCCTCTGGCCTGATAGCACTATCTTGGAAATATGCCCTAGAGGCAATAATAAAATGGTTATTATTATATTTCCTTGTTCATGATAATTGTCTATTGTTCATGCTATAATTGTGTTATCCGGAAATCGTAATACATGTGTGAATACATAGACCACAACATGTCCCTAGTGAGCCTCTAGTTGACTAGCTCGTTGATCAACAGATAGTCATGGTTTCCTGACTATGGACATTGGATGTCATTGATAACGGGATCACATCATTAGGAGAATGATGTGATGGACAAGACCCAATCCTAAGCATAGCACAAAAGATCATGTAGTTCGTTTGCTAGAGCTTTTCCAATGTCAAGTATCATTTCCTTAGACCATGAGATCGTGCAACTCCCGGATGCCGTAGGAGTGCTTTGGGTGTACCAAACGTCACAACGTAACTGGGTGACTATAAAGGTGCACTACGGGTATCTCCGAAAGTGTCTGTTGGGTTGGCACGGATCGAGACTGGGATTTGTCACTCCGTATGACGGAGAGGTATCTCTGGGCCCACTCGGTAATGCATCATCATAATGAGCTCAATGTGACCAAGTGTTTGGTCACGGGATCATGCATTACGGTACGAGTAAAGTGACTTGCCGGTAACGAGATTGAACAAGGTATTGGGATACCGACGATCGAATCTCGGGCAAGTAACGTACCGATTGACAAAGGGAATTGTATACGGGATTGATTGAATCCTCGACATCGTGGTTCATCCGATTAGATCATCGAGGAACATGTGGGAGCCAACATGGGTATCCAGATCCTGCTGTTGGTTATTGACGGGAGAGTCGTCTCGGTCATGTCTGCATGTCTCCCGAACCCGTAGGGTCTACACACTTAAGGTTTGGTGACGCTAGGGTTGTAGAGATATTAGTATGCGGAAATCCGAAAGTTGTTCGGAGTCGCGGATGAGATCCCGGACGTCACGAGGAGTTCCGGAATGGTCCGGAGGTGAAGAATTATATATAGGAAGTCCAGTTTCGGCCACCGGGAAAGTTTCGGGGGTTATCGGTATTGTACCGGGACCACCGGAAGGGTCCCGGGGGTCCACCGGGTGGGGCCACCTATCCCGGAGGGCCCCATGGGCTGAAGTGGGAGGGGAACCAGCCCCTGGTGGGCTGGTGCGCCCCCCATGGGCCTCCCCCTGCGCCTAGGGTTGGAAACCCTGGGGGTTGGGGCGCCCCACCTTACTTGGGGGGCAAGTTCCCCCCCTTGGCCGCCGCGCCCCCATGTAGATGGGATCCCCAGGGCCGGCGCCCCCCAGGGGGCCTATATATAGTGGGGGGAGGGAGGGCAGCAGTACCCTAGCCCCTGGCGCCTCCCTCTCCCTCCCGTGACACCTCTCCCTCCCGCTTGCGCTTGGCGAAGCCCTGCCGGGATCCCCGCTACTTCCACCACCACACGGTCGTGCTGCTAGATCTCCATCAACCTCTCCTTCCCCCTTGCTGGATCAAGAAGGAGGAGATGTCTTCCCCAACCGTACGTGTGTTGAACGCGGAGGTGCCGTCCGTTCGGCGCTCGGTCATCGGTGATTTGGATCACGACGAGTACGACTCCATCAACCCCGTTCACTTGAACGCTTCCGCTCGCGATCTACAAGGGTATGTAGATGCACTCCTTCCTTCTCGTTGCTAGTAAACTCCATAGATGGATCTTGGTGATGCGTAGAAAATTTTAAATTTCTGCTATGATCCCCAACAGTGGCATCATGAGCCAGGCCTATGCGTAGTTTCTATGCACGAGTTGAACACAAACTTGTTGTGGGCGTAGATGTTGTCAATTTTTCTTGCCACTACTAGTCTTATCTTGTTTCGGCGGCATTGTGGTATGAAGCGGCCCGGACCGACCTTACACGTACGCTTACGTGAGACAGGTTCCACCGGCTGACATGCACTAGTTGCATAAGGTGGCTAGCGGGTGTCTGTCTCTCCCACTTTAGTCGGAACGGATTCGATGAAAAGGGTCCTTATGAAGGGTAAATAGAAATTGGTATATCACGTTGTGGTTTTACGTAGGTAAGAAACGTTCTTGCTAGAAACCTATAGAAGCCACGTAAAAAACATGCAACAATAATTAGAGGACGTCTAACTTGTTTTTGCAGCATATGCCTTGTGATGTGATATGGCCAAAAGGATGTGATGAATGAGATATATGTGATGTATGAGATTGATCATGTTCTTGTAATAGGAATCACGACTTGCATGCCGATGAGTATGACAACCGGCAGGAGCCATAGGAGTTGTCTTTATTTTTTGTATGACCTGCGTGTCATTGAATAACGCCATGTAAATTACTTTACTTTATTGCTAAACATGTTAGCCATAGAAGTAGAAGAAATTGTTGGCGTGACAACTTCATGAAGACACGATGATGGAGATCATGATGATGGAGATCATGGTGTCATGCCGGTGACGAAGATGATCATGTCGCCCCGAAGATGGAGATCAAAGGAGCAAAATGATATTGGCCATATCATGTCACTATTTGATTGCATGTGATGTTTATCATGTTTTACATCTTATTTGCTTAGAACAATGGTAGCTTAAATAAGATGATCCCTCGCAATAATTTCAAGAAAGTGTTCCCCCTAACTGTGCACCGTTGCGAAGGTTCGTTGTTTCGAAGCACCACGTGATGATCGGGTGTGATAGATTCTAACGTTTGCATACAACGGGTGTTGACGAGCCTAGCATGTATAGACATGGCCTCGGAACACACGCAATACACTTAGGTTGACTTGACGAGCCTAGCATGTACAGACATGGCCTCGGAACACAGAAGACCGAAAGGTCGAGCATGAGTCGTATAGAAGATACGATCAACATGAAGATGTTCACCGATGTTGACTAGTCCGTCTCACGTGATGATCGGACACGGCCTAGTTAACTCGGATCATGTTTCACTTAGATGACTAGAGGGATGTCTATCTGAGTGGGAGTTCATTGTATAATTTGATTAGATGAACTTAATTATCATGAACTTAGTCTAAAATCTTTACAATATGTCTTGTAGATCAAATGGCCCACGTTGCCCTCAACTTCAACGCGTTCATAGAGAAAACCAAGCTGAAAGATGATGGCAGCAACTATACGGACTGGGTCCGGAACCTGAGGATCATCCTCATAGCTACCAAGAAAGATTATGTCCTAGAAGCACCGCTAGGTGAAGCACCCATCCCAGAGAACCAAGACGTTATGAACGCTTGGCAGTCACGTGCTGATGATTACTCCCTCGTTCAGTGCGGCATGCTTTACAGCTTAGAACCGGGGCTCCAAAAGCGTTTTGAGAAACACGGAGCATATGAGATGTTCGAAGAGCTAAAAATGGTTTTCCAAGCTCATGCCCGAGTCGAGAGATATGAAGTCTCCGACAAGTTCTTCAGTTGTAAAATGGAGGAAAATAGTTCTGTCAGTGAGCACATACTCAAAATGTCTGGGTTACACAACCGCTTGTCTCAGCTGGGAGTTAATCTCCCGGATGACGCGGTCATTGACAGAAACCTTCAGTCGCTTCCACCGAGCTACAAGAGCTTTGTGATGAACTTCAATATGCAGGGGATGGAAAAGACCATTCCTGAGGTATATTCAATGCTGAAAAATCAGCGGAGGTGGAGATCAAAAAGGAACATCAAGTGTTAATGGTGAATAAAACCACTAAGTTCAAGAAAGGCAAGGGTAAGAAGAACTTCAAGAAGGACGGCAAGGGAGTTGCCGCGCCCGGTAAGCCAGTTGCCGGGAAGAAGCCAAAGAATGGACCCAAGCCTGAGAGTGAGTGCTTTTATTGCAAGGGAAGTGGTCACTGGAAGCGGATCTGCCCCAAATACTTAGCGGATAAGAAGGCCGGCAACACCAAAGGTATATGTGATATACATGTAATTGATGTGCACCTTACCAGTACTCGTAGTAGCTCCTGGGTATTTGATACCGGTGCGGTTGCTCATATTTGTAACTCAAAACAGGAGCTGCGGAATAAGCGGAGACTGGCAAAGGACGAGGTGACGATGCGCGTCGAGAATGGTTCCAAGGTCGATGTGATCGCCGTCGGCACGCTACCTCTACATTTACCTACGGGATTAGTTTTAAACCTCAATAATTGTTATTTAGTGCCAGCTTTGAGCATGAACATTGTATCAGGATCTCGTTTAATTCGAGATGGCTACTCATTTAAATCTGAGAATAATGGTTGTTCTATTTATATGAGAGATATGTTTTATGGTCATGCCCCGCTGGTCAATGGTTTATTCTTAATGAATCTCGAACGTGATGTTACACACATTCATAGTGTGAATACCAAAAGATGTAAAGTTGATAACGATAGTTCCACATACTTGTGGCACTGCCGCCTTGGTCACATTGGTGTCAAGCGCATGAAGAAGCTCCATGCTGATGGACTTTTAGAGTCTCTCGATTATGAATCATTTGACACATGCGAACCATGCCTCATGGGCTAAATGACCAAGACTCCGTTCTCCGGAACAAAGGAGCGAGCAACCAACTTATTAGAAATCATACATACTGATGTGTGCGGTCCAATGAGTGTTGAGGCTCGCGGAGGCTATCATTATGTTCTCACTCTCACTGATGACTTGAGTAGATATGGGTATGTCTACCTAATGAAACACAAGCCTGAGACCTTTGAAAAGTTCAAGGAATTTCAGAGTGAGGTTGAGAATCAACGTGACAGAAAAATAAAGTTCCTACGATCAGATCATGGAGGGGAATATTTAAGTCACGAATTTGGCACACACTTAAGGAAATGTGGAATAGTTTCACAACTCACGCCGCCTGGAACACCTCAGCGAAATGGTCTGTCCGAACGTCGTAATCGCACTCTATTGGATATGGTGTGATCTATGATGTCTCTTACCGATCTACCGCTCTCATTTTTTGGGGCTATCCTTTAGAGACTGCCGCATTCACTTTAAATAGGGCTCCATCGAAATCCTTTGAGACGACACCGTATGAATTATGGTTTGGGAAGAAACCTAAGCTGTCGTTTCTAAAAGTTTGGGGATGCGATGCTTATGTCAAGAAACTTCAACCTGAAAAGCTCGAACCCAAGTCAGAAAAATGCGTCTTCATAGGATACCCTAAGGAAACCATTGGGTATACCTTCTACCTCAGATCCGAAGGCAAGATCTTTGTTGCCAAGAACGGGTCCTTTCTAGAGAAAGAGTTTCTCTCGAAAGAAGTGAGTGGGAGGAAAGTGGAACTTGATGAGGTGATAGTCACCCCTTCCGAACCGGAAAGTAGCACAGCGCGGGAAGATGTTCCTCTGGTGTCTGCACCGACTGGGGAGGAACTTAATGATGATGATCATGAAGCTTCAGATCAAGTTACTGCTGAACTTCGTAGGTCCACAAGGACACGTTCCACACCAGAGTGGTACGGCAACCCTGTCATGGAAATCATGTTGTTAGACAACGGTGAACCTTCGAACTATGAAGAAGCGACGGCGGGCCCGGATTCCAACAAATGGCTCGAAGCCATGCAATCCGAGATAGGATCCATGTATGAAAACGAAGTATGGACTTTGACTGACTTGCCCGATGATCGGCGAGCCATAGAAAATAAATGGATCTTCAAGAAGAAGACAGACGCGGATGGTAATGTGACCATCTATAAGGCTCGACTTGTCGCTAAGGGTTATCGAAAAGTTCAAGGGATTGACTACGATGAGACTTTCTCACCCGTAGTGAAGCTGAAGTCCGTCCGAATCATGTTAGCAATTGCCGCATTCTATGATTATGAGATATGGCAAATGGACGTCAAAACGGCATTCCTTAAGGGCTTTCTTAAGGAAGAATTGTATATGATGCAGCCGGAAGGTTTTGTCGATCCTAAGAATGCTAACAAGGTATGCAAGCTCCAGCGCTCCATCTATGGGCTGGTGCAAGCATCTCGGAGTTGGAACATTCGATTTGATGAGATGATCAAAGCGTTGGGGTTTACATAGACTTATGGAGAAGCCTGTGTTTACAAGAAAGTGAGTGGGAGCTCTGTAGCATTTCTCTTATTATATGTGGATGACTGTGACGCCCCCGATTTGACCGTACACTAATCATGCACGCAAATGTGTACGATCACGATCAGGGACTCACGGGAAGATATCACAACACAACTCTACAACATAAATAAGTCATACAAGCATCATAATACAAGCCAGGGGCCTCGAGGGCTCGAATACAAGTGCTCGATCACAGACGAGTCAGCGGAAGCAACAATATCTGAGTACAGACATAAGTTAAACAAGTTTTGCCTTAAGAAGGCTAGCACAAAAGTAGCAACGATCGAAAAGGCAAGGCCTCCTGCCTGGGACCTCCTAACTACTCCTGGTCGTCGTCAGCGGCCTGCACGTAGTAGTAGGCACCTCCAGTGCCGTGGGAGTCGTCGTCGACGGTGGCGTCTGGCTCCTGGACTCCAACATCTGGTTGCGACAACCAGATAGAAAGGAAGGGGGAAAAGAGGGAGAGAAGCAACCGTGAGTACTCATCCAAAGTACTCGCAAGCAAGGAGCTACACTACATATGCATGGGTATATGTGTAAAGGGGCATATCAGTGGACTGAACTGCAGAATGCCAGAATAAAAGGGGGATAGCTAGTCCTGTCGAAGACTACGCTTCTGGACATCTCCATCTTGCAGCATATAGAAGAGAGTAGATTGAAGTCCTCCAAGTAGCATCGCATAGCATAATCCTACCCGGCAATCCCCTCCTCGTCGCCCTGTTAGAGAGCGATCACCGGGTTGTATCTGGCACTTGGAAGGGTGTATTTTATTCAGTATCCAGTTCTAGTTGTCATAAGCTCAAGGTACAACTCCGGGTCGTCCTTTTACCGAGGGACACGGCTATTCGAATAGATAAACTTCCCTGCAGGGGTGCACCACATAACCCAACACGCTCGATCCCAATTGGCCGGACACACTTTTCTGGGTCATGCCCGGCCTCGTAAGATCAACACGTCGCAGCCCCACCTAGGCTCAACAGAGAGGTCAGCACGCCGGTCTAAACCTATGCGCGCAGGGGTCTGGGCCCATCGCCCTATGCACACCTGCACGTTGCGAACGCGGCCGCGAGCAGACCTAGCAACCCACACGATCACGGCGGTTACGTCAAAGCGGTCCAACACGGCGCGCGCCACTCAGTCGCTGACGTCAAAAGAGCTTCGGCTGATACCACGACGTCGGGATACCCATAACTACTCCCACGTAGATGGTTAGTGCGTATAGACCAAATGGCCAGACTCAGATCAAATACCAAGATCTCGTTAAGCGTGTTAAGTATCCGCGAACGCCGACCAGGGCCAGGCCCACCTCTCACCTAGGCGGTCTCAACCTGCCCTGTCGCTCCGCCACAAAGATCCACTTGCGGGTACTCCTACGAGCCGACCCGACTTTAGTCATCACATGTGTCATGTATATAGTATATAAGTATATGCCCGTGATCACCGCCCAGGTGATCACGGCCCGATAGTATAGCACAGCAGACGGACAAGAATGTAGGGCCACTGATGGAAATCTAGCATCCTATACTAAGCATGTAGGATTGCAGGTAAAGGTAGTAACAGTAGTAGCAAGGATAGGCTATGCATCAGAATAGGATATCGAAAAGCAGTAACATGCTACACTACTCTAATGCAAGCAGTAGAGATTAGAGTAGGCGATATCTGGTGATCAAAGGGGGGGGGCTTGCCTGGTTGCTCTGGCAAGTAGGAGGGGTCGTCGACTCCGTAGTCGAACTGGGCAGCAGCAGTGTCGGTCTCGTAGTCTACCGGAGAGAAGAGGGGGAAGAAACAGTAAATACAATGCAAACATAAGCATGACGATGCGTGACATGACAATGAGCGGTGCTATGGGTGCCCTAACGCGACAGTAGGTGGTACCGGTGAAGGGGGGGGACATCCGGGAGGTATGCCCGATGTTCCGCGTTTTCGGACAGACGGATCGGAGGGGGAAAGTTGCTAGTTCGATAGGTTAGGGAGGTGCGGTGGATGAACGGACTGCGTAGTCGGATTCGTCTCGTCGTTCTGAGCAACTTTCATATAGAAAACATTTTCATCCGAGTTACGGTTTAAAAGATATGAATTTTCAAAGTTTATTTGAATTTCTGGAATTATTTATATTAAGAAAATGAATTAAGACGTCAGCATGAGGCAATGCTGACGTCAGCAAGTCAACAGGTCGGCTGACCAGTCAAACCAGACAGGTGGGTCCAGTGGGACCCACATGTCAGCCTCTGTTAGTCTAATACTTAATTAAACTAATCTAACAGTATAATTAGAGGGATGGGCCCCACATGTCAGTGAGTGTTTAGCTAAACTAATTATTTTTATTTATAAAACATTTTCTTTTTCTTTATTTTTTTAATTTCTGCGGCGGGGCCCGCATGTCAGTGACTGGGCCTGCCCAGTCAGCAGTTGACTGGGTCAACCCAGTCAACTGGGGCCCGTGGGGGCCACTGGCAGTGACCCAGGGGTGGCCCCAGGTGTTGCCACGTCGGCGGCCGGCGCCGGAGCAACGCCGGCGACCGAAAACACGGCGGAGGCGCTCGGGACCTCGCCGGAATCCACGTACAGGGCACCGTTCAGGGAGTTTTTGGTCGCGTTCGAAAGCTACGGCTGCGCCGCGTCCAACGGTGGTGGTTGTGGCGGCAGGGGTGACCGGAATCGAGCGCGGCGAGCTCATCGGCGGACGACCGGAGTCGGACGCCAGAGGAAAGGGCGACGCAGCATGCTAGCGAGCGAACGGAGAGGCTAGGTGGGACGTGCGTTAGGAGGCGAATGCAACGGGCGCTGGCCCGTGACCATTTGGTCACCGGAGGCACGCCGGCGACGAGCGCAGGCGGCAGCGCGTTCGGGCGCTCAACGGAGGCTATGCTAGGAGGCACGGGGAGGCACGGGCGTGGGCTCGTTGGGCTCCTGGGAGCTCCAGGAGTTTGACTACGAGCTCGGACGCGAGCTCAGGCCACGGTAGCCACGGCGGCGAGGTGATATGCGGCGGCGAGCTCAAAGCAACGGCGACGAGCTAGCTAGGGAGGCTCACGCAGTGCGAGGAGGAGAATGGAGGGAGGGAGGAGCTCACCGAGCGGCTACGTAAAGCCTGCGACAGCTTAGGAGCGCAGAGGTGGCCGGAGACGACGGCGGTCACCGACGCCCGAGGCGGAAGGGGGCGGCTCGATCCGCTGCCTGCGGTGCTCCCCGGCTTGCGTTCGTGGACGGGGACGAGGAAGCCGACGACGGCGGAGCTGCTGGACAGGTTGGCGAGGCGAGGCGAGGTTGGTTGCCGCGGTTGCGACGGCGGACGGCGACGGAGGCGCTCGGGATGATGGGGGGGAGCACGGAGCGGCGCGAAGGAGAGGGGATGAGGGAGGCGCAGGGGCCGAGAGTGAGCGGGGTGAGTGGGAGAGAGACCCGAGGAGGCGCGGGGGCTGGCGCCCTTATCCCCTCCGGCGTCGGTGCCGGCGAGGTGGTCGGGCGGCAGCGCGCCCCTGTTCCGACCCGGTCGGGGGAACAGGAAGGGGACGCGGGGGTGAGTTGGGCTGGGCCGGGGTCGGGGCGCGGGTGGCGGCCCAGTTTGGGCCGGGGTTCGGTCCAGACGGGCCACGGGTCCAGTGGGGGGGGGGAGGGCTTTTCCTTTTTCTTTTTTTTTCTTTCTGTGATCTGTTTTCTGTTGTCCTTTTATTTGTTTATTTTCTTTTCTGTTTTATTTCTTTTAAAAGTAATTAGGTATTTTATAAAATGTGTTTCCTCCACCATAATTACCAGTGTATTATTTAGCACCCACTGAACATTTTTGTTTGAATTTTTGAAAACTTTTATTTTCCACTTTTAAATTTAATTGAAGTTTGAACTAGGAGTTTGACAAGGTGTGGTTCAAATGTGATCAAGCCCTGTTTAGCAACATGATTAGCTTAATCACAGAGAGTTACTGTAGCATGATTCTCAGGGTGTTACAAATCTCCTCCACTACAATAAATCTCGTCCCGAGATTTAGGAGGTAGAAGGAAACAGTGCGGGGTATTCTTCGCGCAGACGATCCTCTCGTTCCCAAGTGGCCTCATCTTCAGAATGGTGCGACCACTGGACTTTGAGAAACTTGATCGCCTTCTGACGTGTACGGCGTTCAGCTTGGTCGAGAATGCGGACCGGATGCTCCTTATAGGAGAGGTCTTGCTGCAATTCGAGCACTTCGTGATCCATCGCTCGGATTGGATCCTTGAAGCAACGGCGGAGCTGTGACACATGGAACACATCGTGAACCTGAGAAAGGTTCGGCGGTAGTTCCAGTTGGTATGCCACTTTTCCACGCCTTTCGAGAATAGTGAATGGGCCAATATAGCGAGGAGCTAGTTTGCCCTTGATCCCGAAGCGGTGAGCACCCTTCATAGGTGTGACTCGAAGATAAGCCTTTTCGCCAGGTTGATAGACCATGTCTTTATGATGACGGTCATACTGACTCTTCTGACGTGACTGAGCAGTCTTGAGATTCTCGCGAATAATGCGGACTTGTTCTTCGGCATCTTGGATAATATCCGGACCGAAGAGTGGACGTTCCCCAGTTTCTGACCAGTTCAGAGGGGTTCGGCACTTTCGTCCATATAACACTTCGAAGGGGGCCATCTTCAGACTAGCTTGATAGCTATTATTATAAGAGAACTCAGCATACGGGAGAGATTCCTCCCATTTCTTGCCGAAGGAAATAACGCAAGCTCGAAGCATGTCTTCGAGAACTTGATTGACGCGTTCAACTTGTCCTTGCGATTGAGGATGAAACGCAGTACTAAATGACAGATGAGTGCCCATAGCTTCTTGGAAACTTGCCCAGAATCTTGAAGTGAATAAGCTGCCACGGTCTGAACTGATAACCAATGGAATACCGTGGAGTGAAACAATCCTGGACATATAGAGCGTTGCCAACTGGCTAGCAGTGATCGTTTCTTTGACTGCCAGGAAATGTGCAACTTTGGAAAGCCGGTCAATGACGACAAGAATAGCATCATTACCTTTCTGCGATTTGGGAAATCCAGTGACGAAGTCCATCTCAACATGGTCCCATTTCCATTCAGGAATAGAGATAGGTTGCAGAGTTCCAGCAGGCCTTTGATGTTCTGCTTTGATACGACGGCAAACGTCACACTCAGCAACATAACGAGCAATGTCTTGCTTCATATTAGTCCACCAGAATCTCTGACGGATATCTTGATACATCTTTGTACTACCAGGATGGATACACAGAGGCGTATCATGAGCTTCTTTCATAACTTCCTGTGTCATATCCAGGTTTTTCTCTGCACATGGCACCACTAGGCGGCCCTTGAAGTATAGGGTGCCATCTTCAGAAATGGTGAAGAATGAGGGCTTTCCTTCTGCGAGGTAGCGCTTAATCTTGTGGGCTTCAGAGTCATACCTCTGTAGCCTTTTGATGCTGTCCAGGAGATCTGGTTCGACGACCAGGGTATTGAGGGAACCCTGGGTAACAACGTGGAGGTTCACCTTGCGAATCTCCTTAGGAGGGGGAGCGAGTGCACCCGGAGGAACAATATGGAGGTTCAGCTTCCTGAATTCTTCAACAAGCGAGGGCTGAACTTTATGAACCTGGAGGTGGTTGCAGTAAGACTTGCGGCTCAAGGCATCAGCCATTACATTAGCCTTGCCTGGCGTATAGGAAATACCCAAGTCAAAGTCTGCAACAAGCTCCATCCATCTCTGCTGACGGAGGTTCAGATCTGGCTGAGTAAACAGATACTTCAGACTTTGGTGGTCAGTGAAGATCTCGCAACGATTACCGAGAAGGTAATGTCGCCACTGCTTCAGCGCATGTATGACAGCAGCAAGTTCGAGGTCGTGAACTGGGTAGTTCTCTTCGTGAGGGCGCAATTGTCGAGAGGCATAAGCAATCACTTTGCGGTCTTGCATTAGGACACAGCCTAATCCTTGACGGGAAGCGTCGCAATAGATGACGAAGTCCTTCTTAGTATCAGGTGGAGCTAGAACTGGGGCAGAAGTCAACTTGTCTTTGAGTGCTTGGAAACTTTCCTGACATTTGTCTGTCCATTGGAACTTGACACCCTTATGCAACAGGGTAGTCAGAGGCCTGGCGATCTTAGAGAAGTTCTCGACAAATCGACGGCAATAGCTGGCGAGACCGAGAAAACTTCTGACTTGCTTAACGTTCTTGGGAGGAGTCCAATCAAGAATAGCCTGAACTCGCTCGGGGTTGACGGCAATACCATCCTTAGAGATGACATGCCCGAGATAGGTTACTTCGGGTAGCCAAAATTCACATTTAGAGAACTTGGCATATAGTTGATGTTCTCGTAGCTTTTCCAGCACAAGACGAAGATGTTCAGCATGTTCTTCTTCGTTCTTGGAAAATATCAGGATATCATCCAGATAAACCACGACGAACTTGTCGAGGTAATCCATGAATATGTAGTTCATCAGACGAGAGAAGGTGGCTGGAGCATTGGTTAAACCGAAAGACATGACGGTGTACTCGTATGAACCATAGCGAGTCACGAAGGCGGTCTTTGGGATATCCTCTTCGCGAACACGGATCTGGTGGTAGCCCAACCTCAAGTCGAGCTTAGAGAACACTGACGAACCCGCCAGTTGATCATACAGATCATTGATCCGAGGAAGAGGGTATTTATTCTGAATGGTAGCTTGGTTTATAGGACGGTAGTCTTGAACTAACCGGTTTGTCCCATCCTTCTTCTTGACAAAGAGAGAAGGTGCTCCCCAAGGAGAGCAACTTGGGCGAATGAATCCTTTGCGAAGAGACTTGTCGATTTCCTCCTTAAGCTCAAGGAGTTCATGCGGCGGCATTTGTAGGGTCGCTTGGCTATAGGAGTGGTGCCTGGTTTCAAGTCGATGATGAATTCGACAGCTCTAGCAGGGGGAATCCCTGGAAGTTCTTCAGGGAAGACGTCGAGGAATTCACGCACGACGGGAATGTTTTCAATGCCCTCGAGTGGTGCAGCGTTCAATGCATTCAATGCATAGAGCCTTGCCTCGGCATTTTGCACCAGATGGGCTTGGTAAGTAACTATCTCATCTGAAGGGTGTAGCAGATGGACGGTCTTAGTGGTGCAAACGATTGAAGCAGTATGCGCTTTTAACCAATTCATTCCCAGAATGAGATCAATGCTACAGGACTTCAGTACGATGGGAGAGACAAGAAATTCCAGTCCTTCAATTTCAACAGTAACATCGCGACTAACCATAGAGGTTTGACATTGGCCCGCAGGGGTGTGTACCACTAGCGGAGTGTTTATCTCTTCGTAATGAATGCCATGCAGGAATGCAAATTCTGCTGATATGAATGAATGGGATGCTCCTGTATCAAATAAAACGGATGCTGGTACTGAATTTACGAGGAGTGTACCCATCACAGTAGCAGGCTGGTCTTGAGCTTCGCTGAGATCAACGTGGTTGGCATGAGCACGACCATGAGACTTAGCATTGTTGTTGCGGGGCTGGTTGTTACCACGGCCAGCTGCTGGAAGGGCCAGTTGATTCTGGTTCTGATAGCAGTTCCTGGCAAAGTGACCCGGTTGACCACACTTGAAGCACAGACCATTATCGGGAGTGGGAACAGGAGCCCCAGGTGGGGGAGCTGGTAGCTTTGACTGCTTAGATGGTGGAGGAGGCAGACGCGGTGCAGCATAAGATTTCCTGGGAGCAGGTGCATTTGGACGATACATGCTGTTCGGGATCCATATCTTACGCTTCTGTGAGGGCGAGCCCGAAGATGAGCCCGTGTCACGGTTGCGCCTCTGAGAGCTCTGGTATTCCTGCAGACCAGTCTCGACATTGATGGCCTTATTCACCAAGGTGGCGAAATCAGCAAAGTCATGCACTAGAAGTGCGAGCTTGATGTCAGCTTGAAGGCCATCACGGAACTTCTCCTGTCTGCGTGCATCAGTTGCAATGTCTTCTTCAGCATAGCGGGACAAGTCCAGAAACTCCCGCTGATAAGCTTCGACAGTTTTGTTGCCTTGGGTGAGGTTGCGGAACTCACGCTTCTTCCGGTCCATGACTCCCTGAGGAATGAAGCGGGCACGGAAAGCAGCTTGGAAGTCTGGCCAGGTGATGATTGTTCCAGCTGGCAGAGTACGCCTGTGGCTGTCCCACCATTGAGCTGCGGGTCCCTTCAAGAAGAAGGAAGCAAAATTGACATAGCTGGCAGGGGCTACATCAGCAGACTCCATCTCATAGGTGATGTCACGGAGCCAGTCATCAGCATCCAGAGGCTGAGTTGAGCTGCGGTAGATGGTTGGGTTGAGGCGTATGAAATCTTGAAGAGTCACTTGAGCTGGCTGTTGGTTCATATTGGGGCGAGGAAACTGAGCCATCATATTTTCCATGAATTGGCGGTTCAGTTCAAACTGTTGGATCATACCAGCCATGTACTCAGGTGGTGGTGGGGCATCGCCACCACGACCACGACCACCTGGTCTAACCATCCTGCTAATATATAACAGGGGTAGTTCAGCATTGAGAAAATTGGCAATGACAAGAATCATTCATGATGAAACATGCATAATGAAAGGAGCACGATAGCTACTACATAGTAGTCGGCATAACTTACAAAAGGGGTCATGCATAGAGTTCAGTACACAGAGTTCAGTACATAGACTAAAACATCATAGGCGGCACACAGGCTCGCGGCGACTGAACTAATACTACAATCAAGCCTACATCAGTCCCAAGAGGTACTGTGGAGGTAATCGTAGCCCGACAGCTGGTAGTGAGGCAACGGATAGCCCTCCACGTCAGCAGACTGGGGGCCGCGGATACTCAGGTGTAGAGCCCGACGCTCAGGTGGCAGAAGAGGACCAAGTGCGGGAGAGTAGCCTCCCACCTCTGGCCAACCGACACCGTGGGGCATCACGGTCCTGGCTGGGTAGATCGCAGTACGCGGTACCTGTCCAGACCGGACAAAGGGGTGCAGCAGCGTCAGAGCACGGTAAAGGTGCTGACGGGTGGTGTACATCTCGTGGCGAAGAGCTCGGTTAGCTCGATCCAGCCCATCAGCATGCAGAACCAGGTGCTGATGGTAGAAGGGCTCTCGGGTGACAGTGGAGTAGGCAGCAGTATAGTATCCCTCTGCACCAACATCAGAGGCGATAGCAATGTGCCTGAAAGGGGAGGTGTCCAACTCCCGATACTCTCCACGAAGACGTGTCAGAGCAGCATAGGCTGCATCGTGGACAGCCATATCGATGGTCACACCAACACCATGTGCGGTGTGCAGCACAGTAGTGGAGTCGTACTCCCGAGAGTAGAGGTGGACGATGGCACGGTACTGCTCCTGGTTAAAGTCCTGGTACTCCTCGTAGACGGTGTACTCAGGGTGCCAGCGATAACCCAGATAGGTCATCATCTCAGCTAGCACCGCAGGTGATCCCGAGGCACCAATGGCCATCGTGTGGCGAACAACCTGCCTCGTGGGTTCCATCTGAAAGCAAAGACGTTTCAAAGGAGTCAAATGACAGTGTGTGAATTGTTCAAAATACTATTCTAAGAAACAACTATGGCTTATCCATCTTTGGGGTGAACGCGGTCACGGGATCCTAGTGTTAGAGTTAGTAAATTCGTTTAACCCGAGTAGAAGAGAGTTCAGAGTCCCAGAGTAAAGGTCGAGGAGTAAAAGATCCTAGTACCACCCAATGGCGACGTGGGCCCGTAAGCCGCACAGCCATGTTAGTAAAAGTTTTGCAATGACTAGACTCGACTTCGGCCAAGGAGTGTGGAAGGGGGGTTCCTACAGGCAGTCGGCTCTGATACCAACTTGTGACGCCCCCGATTTGACCGTACACTAATCATGCACGCAAATGTGTACGATCACGATCAGGGACTCACGGGAAGATATCACAACACAACTCTACAACATAAATAAGTCATACAAGCATCATAATACAAGCCAGGGGCCTCGAGGGCTCGAATACAAGTGCTCGATCATAGACGAGTCAGCGGAAGCAACAATATCTGAGTACAGACATAAGTTAAACAAGTTTTGCCTTAAGAAGGCTAGCACAAAAGTAGCAACGATCGAAAAGGCAAGGCCTCCTGCCTGGGACCTTCTAACTACTCCTGGTCGTCGTCAGCGGCCTGCACATAGTAGTAGGCACCTCCAGTGACGTGGGAGTCGTCGTCGATGGTGGCGTCTGGCTCCTGGACTCCAATATCTGGTTGCGACAACCAGATAGAAGGAAAGGGGGAAAAGAGGGAGAGAAGCAACCGTGAGTACTCATCCAAAGTACTCGCAAGCAAGGAGCTACACTACATATGCATGGGTATATGTGTAAAGGGGCATATCAGTGGACTGAACTGCAGAATGCCAGAATAAAAGGGGGATAGCTAGTCCTGTCGAAGACTACGCTTCTGGACATCTCCATCTTGCAGCATATAGAAGAGAGTAGATTGAAGTCCTCCAAGTAGCATCGCATAGCATAATCCTACCCGGCAATCCCCTCCTCGTCGCCCTGTTAGAGAGCGATCACCGGGTTGTATCTGGCACTTGGAAGGGTGTATTTTATTCAGTATCCAGTTCTAGTTGTCATAAGCTCAAGGTACAACTCCGGGTCGTCCTTTTACCGAGGGACACGGCTATTCGAATAGATAAACTTCCCTGCAGGGGTGCACCACATAACCCAACACGCTCGATCCCAATTGGCCGGACACACTTTTCTGGGTCATGCCCGGCCTCGTAAGATCAACACGTCGCAGCCCCACCTAGGCTCAACAGAGAGGTCAGCACGCCGGTCTAAACCTATGCGCGCAGGGGTCTGGGCCCATCGCCCTATGCACACCTGCACGTTGCGAACGCGGCCGCGAGCAGACCTAGCAACCCACACGATCACGGCGGTTACGTCAAAGCGGTCCAACACGGCGCGCGCCACTCAGTCGCTGACGTCAAAAGAGCTTCGGCTGATACCACGACGTCGGGATACCCATAACTACTCCCACGTAGATGGTTAGTGCGTATAGACCAAATGGCCAGACTCAGATCAAATACCAAGATCTCGTTAAGCGTGTTAAGTATCCGCGAACGCCGACCAGGGCCAGGCCCACCTCTCACCTAGGCGGTCTCAACCTGCCCTGTCGCTCCGCCACAAAGATCCACTTGCGGGTACTCCTACGAGCCGACCCGACTTTAGTCATCACATGTGTCATGTATATAGTATATAAGTATATGCCCGTGATCACCGCCCAGGTGATCACGGCCCGATAGTATAGCACAGCAGACGGACAAGAATGTAGGGCCACTGATGGAAATCTAGCATCCTATACTAAGCATGTAGGATTGCAGGTAAAGGTAGTAACAATAGTAGCAAGGATAGGCTATGCATCAGAATAGGATATCGAAAAGCAGTAACATGCTACACTACTCTAATGCAAGCAGTAGAGATTAGAGTAGGCGATATCTGGTGATCAAGGGGGGGGGCTTGCCTGGTTGCTCTGGCAAGTAGGAGGGGTCGTCGACTCCGTAGTCGAACTGGGCAGCAGCAGTGTCGGTCTCGTAGTCTACCGGAGAGAAGAGGGGGAAGAAACAGTAAATACAATGCAAACATAAGCATGACGATGCGTGACATGACAATGAGCGGTGCTAGGGGTGTCCTAACGCGACAGTAGGTGGTACCGGTGAAGGGGGGGACATCCGGGAGGTATGCCCGATGTTCCGCGTTTTCGGACAGACGGATCGGAGGGGGAAAGTTGCTAGTTCGATAGGTTAGGGAGGTGCGGTGGATGAACGGACTGCGTAGTCGGATTCGTCTCGTCGTTCTGAGCAACTTTCATATAGAAAACATTTTCATCCGAGTTACGGTTTAAAAGATATGAATTTTCAAAGTTTATTTGAATTTCTGGAATTATTTATATTAAGAAAAATGAATTATGACGTCAGCATGAGGCAATGCTGACGTCAGCAAGTCAACAGGTCGGCTGACCAGTCAAACCAGACAGGTGGGTCCAGTGGGACCCACATGTCAGCCTCTGTTAGTCTAATACTTAATTAAACTAATCTAACAGTATAATTAGAGGGATGGGCCCCACATGTCAGTGAGTGTTTAGCTAAACTAATTATTTTTATTTATAAAACATTTTCTTTTTCTTTATTTTTTTAATTTCTGCGGCGGGGCCCGCATGTCAGTGACTGGGCCTGCCCAGTCAGCAGTTGACTGGGTCAACCCAGTCAACTGGGGCCCGTGGGGGCCACTGGCAGTGACCCAGGGGTGGCCCCAGGTGTGCCACGTCGGCGGCCGGCGCCGGAGCAACGCCGGCGACCGAAAACACGGCGGAGGCGCTCGGGACCTCGCCGGAATCCACGTACAGGGCACCGTTCAGGGAGTTTTTGGTCGCGTTCGAAAGCTACGGCTGCGCCGCGTCCAACGGTGGTGGTTGTGGCGGCAGGGGTGACCGGAATCGAGCGCGGCGAGCTCATCGGCGGACGACCGGAGTCGGACGCCAGAGGAAAGGGCGACGCAGCATGCTAGCGAGCGAACGGAGAGGCTAGGTGGGACGTGCGTTAGGAGGCGAATGCAACGGGCGCTGGCCCGTGACCATTTGGTCACCGGAGGCACGCCGGCGACGAGCGCAGGCGGCAGCGCGTTCGGGCGCTCAACGGAGGCTATGCTAGGAGGCACGGGGAGGCACGGGCGTGGGCTCGTTGGGCTCCTGGGAGCTCCAGGAGTTTGACTACGAGCTCGGACGCGAGCTCAGGCCACGGTAGCCACGGCGGCGAGGTGATATGCGGCGGCGAGCTCAAAGCAACGGCGACGAGCTAGCTAGGGAGGCTCACGCAGTGCGAGGAGGAGAATGGAGGGAGGGAGGAGCTCACCGAGCGGCTACGTAAAGCCTGCGACAGCTTAGGAGCGCAGAGGTGGCCGGAGACGACGGCGGTCACCGACGCCCGAGGCGGAAGGGGGCGGCTCGATCCGCTGCCTGCGGTGCTCCCCGGCTTGCGTTCGTGGACGGGGACGAGGAAGCCGACGACGGCGGAGCTGCTGGACAGGTTGGCGAGGCGAGGCGAGGTTGGTTGCCGCGGTTGCGACGGCGGACGGCGACGGAGGCGCTCGGGATGATGGGGGGAGCACGGAGCGGCGCGAAGGAGAGGGGATGAGGGAGGCGCAGGGGCCGAGAGTGAGCGGGGTGAGTGGGAGAGAGACCCGAGGAGGCGCGGGGGCTGGCGCCCTTATCCCCTCCGGCGTCGGTGCCGGCGAGGTGGTCGGGCGGCAGCGCGCCCCTGTTCCGACCCGGTCGGGGGAACAGGAAGGGGACGCGGGGGTGAGTTGGGCTGGGCCGGGGTCGGGGCGCGGGTGGCGGCCCAGTTTGGGCCGGGGTTCGGTCCAGACGGGCCACGGGTCCAGTGGGGGGGGGAAAGGGCTTTTGCTTTTTCTTTTTTTTCTTTCTGTGATCTGTTTTCTGTTTTCCTTTTATTTGTTTATTTTCTTTTCTGTTTTATTTCTTTTAAAAGTAATTAGGTATTTTATAAAATTGTGTTTCCTCCACCATAATTACCAGTGTATTATTTAGCACCCACTGAACATTTTTGTTTGAATTTTTGAAAACTTTTATTTTCCACTTTTAAATTTAATTGAAGTTTGAACTAGGAGATTGACAAGGTGTGGTTCAAATGTGATCAAGTCCTGTTTAGCAACATGATTAGCTTAATCACAGAGAGTTACTGTAGCATGATTCTCAGGGTGTTACAATGACATACTATTGATGGGAAATGATATAGAATTCTTGGAAATTATAAAGGCCTATTTGAATAAGTGTTTTTCAATGAAGGACCTTGGAGAAGCTGCTTATATATTAGGCATCAAGATCTATAGAGATAGATCAAGACGCCTCATTGGTCTTTCACACAGTACGTACCTTGACAAGATATTGAAGAAGTTCACTATGGGTCAGTCCAAGAAGGGGTTCTTGCCTGTATTGCAAGGTGTGCAATTGAGCACGGCTCAATGCCCGACCACGACAGAAGATAGAGAAAAGATGAGTGTCATCCCCTATGCCTCGGCCATAGGGTCTATTATGTATGCCATGCTGTGTACCAGACCTGATGTAAACCTTGCTATAAGTTTGGTAGGAAGGTACCAAAGTAATCCCGGCATGGAACACTGGACAGCGGTCAAGAATATCCTGAAGTACCTGAAGAGGACTAAGGATATGTTTCTCGTTTATGGAGGTGACGAAGAGCTCGTCGTAAAGGGTTACGTCGATGCTAGCTTCGACACAGATCTGGATGACTCAAAGTCACAAACCGGATACGTGTATATTTTGAATGGAGGGGCAGTAAGCTGGTGCAGTTGCAAGCAAAGCGTCGTGGCGGGATCTACATGTGAAGCGGAGTACATGGCGGCCTCAGAGGCAGCACAAGAAGCAATCTGGATGAAGGAGTTCATTACCGACCTAGGGGTGATTCCCAATGCGTCGGGCCTGATGACTCTCTTCTGTGACAACAATGGAGCTATTGCCCTTGCCAAGGAGCCCAGGTTTCACAGGAAGACCAGGCATATCAAGCGTCGCTTCAACTCCATTCGTGAAAGTGTTCAAAATGGAGACATAGATATTTGTAAAGTACATACGAAACTGAATGTAGCAGATCCGTTGACTAAACCTCTCCCTAGAGCGAAACATGATCAACACCAGAACTCTATGGGTGTTCGATTCATCACAATGTAATTAGATTATTGACTCTAGTGCAAGTGGGAGACTGTTGGAAATATGCCCTAGAGGCAATAATAAAATGGTTATTATTATATTTCCTTGTTCATGATAATTGTCTATTGTTCATGCTATAATTGTGTTATCCGGAAATCGTAATACATGTGTGAATACATAGACCACAACATGTCCCTAGTGAGCCTCTAGTTGACTAGCTCGTTGATCAACAGATAGTCATGGTTTCCTGACTATGGACATTGGATGTCATTGATAACGGGATCACATCATTAGGAGAATGATGTGATGGACAAGACCCAATCCTAAGCATAGCACAAAAGATCATGTAGTTCGTTTGCTAGAGCTTTTCCAATGTCAAGTATCATTTCCTTAGACCATGAGATCGTGCAACTCCCGGATGCCGTAGGAGTGCTTTGGGTGTACCAAACGTCACAACGTAACTGGGTGACTATAAAGGTGCACTACGGGTATCTCCGAAAGTGTCTGTTGGGTTGGCACGGATCGAGACTGGGATTTGTCACTCCGTATGACGGAGAGGTATCTCTGGGCCCACTCGGTAATGCATCATCATAATGAGCTCAATGTGACCAAGTGTTTGGTCACGGGATCATGCATTACGGTACGAGTAAAGTGACTTGCCGGTAACGAGATTGAACAAGGTATTTGGGATACCGACGATCGAATCTCGGGCAAGTAACGTACCGATTGACAAAGGGAATTGTATACGGGATTGATTGAATCCTCGACATCGTGGTTCATCCGATGAGATCATCGAGGAACATGTGGGAGCCAACATGGGTATCCAGATCCTGCTGTTGGTTATTGACGGGAGAGTCGTCTCGGTCATGTCTGCATGTCTCCCGAACCCGTAGGGTCTACACACTTAAGGTTTGGTGACGCTAGGGTTGTAGAGATATTAGTATGCGGAAATCCGAAAGTTGTTCGGAGTCGCGGATGAGATCCCGGACGTCACGAGGAGTTCCGGAATGGTCCGGAGGTGAAGAATTATATATAGGAAGTCCAGTTTCGGCCACCGGGAAAGTTTCAGGGGTTATCGGTATTGTACCGGGACCACCGGAAGGGTCCCGGGGGTCCACCGGGTGGGGCCACCTATCCCGGAGGGCCCCATGGGCTGAAGTGGGAGGGGAACCAGCCCCTGGTGGGCTGGTGCGCCCCCCATGGGCCTCCCCCTGCGCCTAGGGTTGGAAACCCTGGGGGTGGGGGCGCCCCACCTCACTTGGGGGGCAAGTTCCCCCCTTGGCCGCCGCGCCCCCATGTAGATGGGATCCCCAGGGCCGGCGCCCCCTTAGTGGGGGGAGGGAGGGCAGCAGTACCCTAGCCCCTGGCGCCTCCCTCTCCCTCCCGTGACACCTCTCCCTCCCGCTTGCGCTTGGCGAAGCCCTGCCGGGATCCCCGCTACTTCCACCACCAGACCGTCGTGCTGCTGGATCTCCATCAACCTCTCCTTCCCCCTTGCTGGATCAAGAAGGAGGAGACGTCTTCCCCAACCGTACGTGTGTTGAACGCGGAGGTGGCGTCCGTTCGGCGCTCGGTCATCGGTGATTTGGATCACGGCGAGTACGACTCCATCAACCCCATTCACTTGAACGCTTCCGCTCGCGATCTACAAGGGTATGTAGATGCACTCCTTCCTTCTCGTTGCTAGTAAACTCCATAGATGGATCTTGGTGATGCGTTGAAAATTTTAAATTTCTGCTATGATCCCCAACAGTGGCATCATGAGCCAGGCCTATGCGTAGTTTCTATGCACGAGTAGAACACAAACTTGTTGTGGGCGTAGATGTTGTCAATTTTTCTTGCCACTACTAGTCTTATCTTGTTTCGGCGGCATTGTGGGATGAAGCGGCCCGGACCGACCTTACACGTACGCTTACGTGAGACAGGTTCCACCGACTGACATGCACTAGTTGCATAAGGTGGCTAGCGGGTGTCTGTCTCTCCCACTTTAGTCGGAACGGATTCGATGAAAAGGGTCCTTATGAAGGGTAAATAGAAATTGGCATGCAACGTTGTGGTTTTACGTAGGTAAGAAACGTTCTTGCTAGAAACCTATAGAAGCCACGTAAAAAACATGCAATAACAATTAGAGGACGTCTAACTTGTTTTTGCAGCATATACCTTGTGATGTGATATGGCCAAAAGGATGTGATGAATGAGATATATGTGATGTATGAGATTGATCATGTTCTTGTAATAGGAATCACGACTTGCATGTCGATGAGTATGACAACCGGCAGGAGCCATAGGAGTTGTCTTAATTTTTTGTATGAAATGCGTGTCATTGAATAACGCCATGTAAATTACTTTACTTTATTGCTAAACACGTTAGCCATACAAGTAGAAGTAATCGTTGGCGTGACAACTTCATGAAGACACGATGATGGAGATCATGGTGTCATGCCGGTGACGAAGATGATCATGGCGCCCCGAAGATGGAGATCAAAGGAGCAAAATGATATTGGCCATATCATGTCACTATTTGATTGCATGTGATGTTTATCATGTTTTACATCATCTTATTTGCTTAGAACGACGGTAGCTGTAACATCCCAAAATTCTAAATTTTGGAATGTTATAATAACAGATAGATTGGATTGATTGTTTGATTGATTGACTGAAAGTGAGTGAATTCGAAATCTTTTGAAAGTTAAATGAGAGGGAATAAAAGGACTTTCCCAAACTTTCATTTTGCTTTTATGATCTCCGTAAATTCGAATTCTTTTCACCACAAAACCTGGAGAGAAGATGACATGACTTCTTCCATTTATTTAAATGACAAGGGGTGTTGAAAATATTTGAATTTCATTTGAAAATGTTTCTCATTTCTGAAACTTTATGCAACTCAATGATTTTCACGAGAGAAGATAAAATGACTTCTTCAAAACATATGAAATATGAGTTGGGAGTTTCAAAGTATTAAATTCAAAGCCCCATTGAAATTATTTTCCAATATTGGACTTATTTGAGTTTTATTCGAATTGTTTTTCTCCAAAATAAAAATATACAGAAAATAGGGTAACATGATTCCCTACATCAGAAAATTGGAGAGAAATAAATTTGAAAACATTTTGGTATTTTTAAAATGATTTTTATTGGATTTTATTAAGGTAGTAGCACTCTTTGCTTTATTTAAATTTGTGAGGATTTTATTTGACTTCACAAAAATGTTCACGTTGTAGGAAATCTTTTTCTGAAAATTTTGATATATTATATGCCTGTATAATATTTTCATTTTATTTTGCTTTTATTATTTCTTTCTCTGTTTATTAAAAAAATATAATAATAAAAAAATTCCCTCCGCCGAACTGGGCCGGCCCAGCACCCAGCCAGGCCGTGGCCCAGCCAGCCCGCGTAGCTCATCCCCGAGCTCCGCTCGGTCTCCCGAGCCAGCACGAGAGCGCCGCCGCCGCCGTGACCGCCTCCAACTCCCGCCGCCGCCTCCCTTGCCCCTCCTCCACGTCTCGATCCCCTCCCCTTCTATAAATAGCTCCGCCCCGACCCCCTCTCTCTCTGCTCCCGCCGCCGCCTCTCCCGCATCTCGTCGCCGCCGCCGCACTTTGCATCTCGCCGGAGCTGCGCCGCCGCCTCGCCGCTGCACCACCACCGCTCGCCTGCGCCGCCGCCCGCGCCTTGCCCCGCGCCCGAGCCGCCGCGCCGGAGCCACCTCGCCGCCCTCGCCCCTCATCGCGAAGCCGAGCCGCCGCGCCGGAGCTCGCCGTCGCCACTGCCCCGACCTCGCCGGACCCGATTCCGCCGCCGAAAACCGCCGGTTTTCGATGAAAACCCAACCGGTATAAACCGTGAACCGCCCCGGTTTATTTTTTTATTCGTTTTTGGTTTTATTAAGAAAACCTAGTTCTGTTTTTTTAGGTTTTACTAAACAGCGAACGTCCACTGTTTAGATCCTATAAACGAACGTTTGCTATTTAAATTTTTCTTTTTCTGTTTATTTTACACCAGGGACCTATTTGTAATAAGTTTTCTTATCAATTAGTCCCTGCTTTTAGAACAACCACATCTTTTTACTCGTTTGTCCAAATCCAACGAAACCAACGCCCACGTCTTCGTTATGATCCCCTCTATCCAGTAAAACAACTTAAACATGTTTTTGAAAGTTTTAAAATTTGAATTCAAACAGATTTGTATTCAAGCTTCTTTTGTTCATAACTTAAGTTCCGTAACTCCGTTTGAGTTGATTCTTTTTGCAAACTGAAGCTCTTGACTTAAACTTTCTGATAAGGCCAAATTCACATAATTTTGGTACTGTTAGAAATTAGTTTATGTTGCAAGAGTTAATTGCTTGGTTTTGAAGTTTTCCGAATTGTTTTCCTCGTTCTTTCTGATCTTTTGAGTGATTGCTTATGTGTGGTTGCCATTGCTTGCCTACGATAGATTGACCGGAGTGTGACGAGTAGATCTATCCAGAGTATTGAGTGCGAATCATCTTCATAAACATTGCAGGCAAGTTCACACTTTGATCATATCCCTTCATACCCAATTTTTATGCATTAGATTCAACCCTCAAACATTGCATGATTAGGATCTAATTAAATTGTGGGTATTGGGGAAGTAGATGAGGTAGTACCTATTACCTGTTTTATTTATCAAACTCTTGGGAGTTACTTCTACGTTGCTATTATATTGCCATGCTATGCTCGTAGATGTGGATTGGGTTTGAGAGATTTCCATGACAGATGTGAGATTGTTAATTAATAGTTTACCTAAGGTGGCAACTAAAACTCACATCTGGGTGGATTGAGGTACCTGGGTATTCCAGGATTGCCTGTTTTTCTTTTGGACCGCCACCCAGGCTCAAAGGGATCATAAGATTATTCATGCTAGAAACTTCCGTGTGCAGCCGCAAGCTATTATGGGCTCTAGCATAGTTGATTAAGTTGTGTGAACTCTTACAGTGGTAGACTAGCATATGTAGGGGAAAGTAGGTGTAACGGTCTACCCATCGTAAGGTGCTAACGCTTCTGAAAGACTGTGTCTCGGTCATCCGTTTCTCAAACACCTTGTAGTGCGAGAAATCCAATGGAGGAGATCGAGTCTTGTGGGGAAAAGTGCACAAACCTCTGCAGAGTGTACAAACTAATCATGATTAGCCGTGTCCCCGGTTATGGACATCCTGAGTATCTAGTTCTTGGATTATCCCGTTGATCTCATCATGTTACTTAAATTAATATTGTTGGGTTAATGATGATACTTAATTGGGATTGAGATGCTGTCAACCATCTCAATGTTTCACAACCACCATGATAGTTAAATAAAATTTATTCCTTTGCAGTAGGGAAAAATTGGCTTTTCGCAAAAACATTATAACCATAGAGCTTTTCCACCAGCCATATATGCATGTAGTGATAGCCTTTGTTCATCATTTCTCTATGGTGTGGATTTGCCAGCATATTCCATGTGCTGACCCGTTTTCGGGCTGCAACGTTTCATGTTGCAGGATATCTTACGACGAGTAAGTGATACGTTAGGGTTACGATTTCTACACTCAACTTTGCCGTTGGTGTTGATGGGAATCCACAACCTTGTTACTTCCGCTATTTGGATTGAGGTAATAGTATTTACGTTACTTTATACATGTGATTTACCTCTGTTATAAATCCTCGAGTACTGTGTGTGTTAGCATACCGATCCAGGGATGACACTTAAGCACAGAGACTTGATTCATTCGGGTCGGGTCGCTACAGTAGCTTAAATAAGATGATCCCTCGCAATAATTTCAAGAAAGTGTTCCCCCTAACTATGCACCGTTGTGAAGGTTCGTTGTTTCGAAGCACCACGTGATGATCGGGTGTGATAGATTCTAACGTTCGCATACAACGGGTGTTGACGAGCCTAGCATGTACAGACATGGCCTCGGAACACACGCAATACACTTAGGTTGACTTGACGAGCCTAGCATGTACAGACATGGCCTCGGAACACGGAAGACCGAAAGGTCGAGCATGAGTCGTATAGAAGATACGATCAACATGAAGATGTTCACCGATGTTGACTAGTCCATCTCACGTGATGATCGGACACGGCCTAGTTAACTCGGATCATGTTTCACTTAGATGACTAGAGGGATGTCTATCTGAGTGGGAGTTCATTGTATAATTTGATTAGATGAACTTAATTATCATGAACTTAGTCTAAAATCTTTACAATATGTCTTGTAGATCAAATGGCCCACGTTGCCCTCAACTTCAACGCGTTCCTAGAGAAAACCAAGCTGAAAGATGATGGCAACAACTATACGGACTGGGTCCACCACCACGGCGTCGTGCTGCTAAATCTCCATCAACCTCTCCTTCCCCCTTGCTGGATCAAGAAGGAGGAGACGTCGTCCCCAACCGTACGTGTGTTGAACGCAGAGGTGCCGTCCGTTCGGCGCTCGGTCATCGGTGATTTGGATCACGACGAGTATGACTCCATCGACCCCGTTCACTTGAACGCTTCCGCTCGCGATCTACAAGGGTATGTAGATGCACTCCTTCCTTCTCGTTGCTAGTAAACTCCATAGATGGATCTTGGTGATGCGTAGAAAATTTTAAATTTCTGCTACGATCCCCAACACACTAACCATCACGTGGGCATAGTATGGGCGTTCTGCGTCGTATACATCATCCGAAGCTTAATAGACATTAGCGACTGAGCGGCGCGTGCCGGGTTGGACTGGTAAGCTCCTGCCTTTTTAGGGAGGTAGCTAGGTCTGCTCACCGGCCGCATACGCAACGTGCAGGAGTTCCTGGGGCGATGGCCCATGACCCCTGGGGGCATAGGTTTAGTCCGGCGTGCTGACCTCTCTATTAAGCCTAGGTCGGGTTGCGGCGTATTGTTTGGCCGAGGCCGGGAATGACCCAGGAAAGTGTGTCCGGCCGGAGTTAATCGAGCGTGGTGGGTAAGTTGGTGCACCCCTGCAGGGAAGAAAACATCTATCGATAGCCTGTCCTACGGTAACGGACACTTGGAGTTGTATCCCGATCGATACAACTAGAACTGGATACTTGAGATGAGACATGGATATGAGAATTGGATTATGATTGGAACTGGATAGTATGGCTCTAGGATTGGTTTCTCGCAGGGAGTCGAGGAAGGATCTCTGGCCGAGGTTGATAACACTGCTACTACTTATGTTATACTAGTCTACTCCCTCATGTTGCTGCAAGATGGTGGTTTCCAGAAGATGCTAGCCTTTGATAGGACTAGCTTCTCCCGCTCGTATTCTGGCATTTCTGCAGCCCAGTCCACATATACAGCCTTCTTTTGATAATGTTGCATATGTAGTGTAGATCCTTGCTTGCTGAGTACTTCGGATGAGTACTCACGGTTGCTTTGCTTCCTCTTTCTCCCCTTTTTCCATTCTTCTTGGATGTCGCAACCAGATGGTGGAGCCCAGGATCCAGACGACACCACTGACGACTACTATTACCCCCGAGGGTGCCTACTACTACGTGGAGACCGTCGACGACCAGGAGTAGTTAGGAGGCTCCCAGGCAGGAGGGCCTTGCCTTTTCGATCGATGTTGCTTTTGTGCTAGCCTTCTTAAGGCAGACTTGTCTAACTTATGTCTGTACTCAGATATTGTTGCTTCCGCTGACTCTTGTGTTTTCGAGCTTATGTATTCGAGTCCTCGAGGCCTCTGGCTTGTAACATAAAGCTTGTATTATTTTAATTTGTGTCTAGAGTTGTGTTGTGATATCTTCCCGTGAGTCCTTGATCTTGATTGTACACATTTGCGTGTATGATTAGTGTACGATTGAATCAAGGGCGTCACAATACCGGAGGAACACTTAGTGTGCTATCAAACATCACAACATAACTGGGTGATTATAAAGATGCTCTACAGGTGTCTCCGATGGTGTTTATTGAGTTGGCATAGATCAAGATTAGGATTTGTCACTCCGATTGTCCGAGAGGTATCTCTGGGCCCTCTCGATAATGCTCATCACTATAAGCCTTGCAAGCAATGTGACTAATGAGTTAGTTGCGAGATGATGCTTTCCGAAATGACTAAAGAGACTTGCTGGTAACGAGATTGAACTAGGTATGATGATACCGACGATCGAATCTCGGGCAAGTAACATACCGATGGCAAAGGGAACAACGTATGTTGTTATGCGGTTTGACCGATAAAGATCTTCATAGAATATGTGGGAGCCAATATGAGCATCCAGGTTCCGCTAATTGTTACGGTGGCTTCTCTCATGAGCATAAGTATTACGGTGGGTGAACAAATTACTGTTGAGCAATTGACGGAATTGAGCATAGTTATGAGAATATCTAGGTATGATCATGTATATAGGCATCACGTCCGAGACAAGTAGACCGACTCCTGCCTGCATCTACTACTATTACTCCACACATCGACCGCTATCCAGCATGCATCTAGAGTATTAAGTTCATAAGAACAGAGTAACGCTTTAAGCAAGATGACATGATGTAGAGGGATAAACTCAAGCAATATGATATAAACCCCATCTTTTTATCCTCGATGGCAACAATACAATACGTGCCTTGCTGCCCCTACTGTCACTACAAAAAAATACACTTCCGTGATGATACGTGTTTGTCACAGTAGGTCGCGTTTTTTGTCATGCATGTACATCCATGAAAAATTTATGACAGAATCAAGATAGTCATACCTGTGCTGTCGTAGAAGTGTTCCATGACATTACCAAAATTATCATCACGGAAGTGTCCACTTCCATGACGATAAATCGCGCGTCACAGAAGTGCTTTCGTCAAGGGTGACCGACACGTGGCATCCACCGTAACGGAACGCCGTTAAGCTATCAGGTCGGGTTTTGGATCCGATAACCCGTTAACAGCCCCGACCAATGGGGATTTTCCACGTGTAAAATCATCATTGGCTGGAGGAAACACGTGTCAGCTCACCGTTGGGACAGATGTCATCCGCTCATTGGACCGAAGGCGCCTATGATACGACGACACGTGGCGCGGCCCAACAGAGGCCCATTCTTGTGAAAAGGCCGGCCCGTTTGACTTGGTCAAAAGGTGGCGGGCCGGCCCACGGAAAGCCTGTTAACGGCCTGTTCGCATATAGCCCATTTACAGCCCGCTAACCCAGGGCCCGTTACGCCCTATCCGAATTAGGCCCAGTAGCGTCATCTGGGCCATCCAATATGATTCAGCCCATTTTAACTTCCGGCCCATGTGTGGCCCATAACTTCTTTCGGCCCATATGAGGACCTTTGTAACTCTTGGCCCATTAACGGCCCGTGGTGAAACTGGCCCGTAATGAACAGTGTATCACTTTATACCCATTAACGGCCCGTTATTCCATTGGGCCTTTTCCAGCCGAAGTTATCTTTCGGCCTTCTTAGGGCCCATTGATTCTTGGGCTCATTTGCAGCATTCGGTTACATACAGCCCGTTACTGTCATTTTCTGCTTGTGGACCGTTAATACGTTGGGCCATTTTCATGTCAAAAAACCCGTTGGGCTGTTTTCATAGAGTTATCAAATACGGCGTATTAACGGCCCGTTATGGTCCACGAATAGTACGGCCCATGATTGGCGAAATGATGATATGCCCCGTAGAAGGCCCATGGATCCTACGGCCCGTATGAGGCCCATGGATAGTACGGCCCGTAGAAGGCCCATGGATCGTACGGCCCGTAGAAGGCCCATGGACCCTACGGCCCGTAGAAGGCCCATGGACCCTAAGGCCCGTATAGAAGGCCGATGGATCCTATGGCCGAACGAAGGCCCATGGATCATACGGCCTGCAGGAGGCCCATGGTTACAACAGTCCGTATGTTGCCACGATTATTTTGTCCTAGTTACCAAAAATAGGCTATTGTGGCCACTAGAAAAAAACAGAAAAAGAACTGCAGTGACTACAAGCAAACAACTAAACAAGACAATAAGGAAATAAATAAGCAAGCAATTAACGCTAGCCTATTACCGCTATTACACATATTACATCCACTGGGCATCAATTCGCCACCAGTGCAAATATAGGGAACAAAGCAGCACATTACATACGCTGGCCGTCAAAGTTGGCCACCAGTGCAAATAAACGCGGCAGCAAAACAAGAGCATAACTAAAACAACTTCAGAAGAGCTAAAGAAACGTTATCCTGGGTATCCAGCATGCTGGCAATAAGCTTAGCAAGCTGATTAGCTTTGTCCTGTTTGGCGCTAAAATCCTCCAACGCTTGCTGTTGCACCAGAAAGTATACATCTGAATGCTCCAGGGACTTCCGCAGTCCTTCCGGTTCTTGTCGCAGCACAGCTGATCGATGTCTTTCAGCTTGTAGTTGAGACTCAAGAAACCGAACTGATTCAGACAGTGAGTTTGAATAGCTTGTGCAAGCGGTAGTGACCAATAACTCGAACACTAAACCAAGACAGGACTTTGGGGTTGTCTCGCTGTCTTCAAGATAGTCTTCCTTAGCTGTTTTATCAGCTTTGTTGGAGACCAACAAGGATGTGTCACTATCCTGAACCTTATCTGCATTACTTCCTTTACCATTGCTTAATAAGGCACTCTTCCCCAATATTCTGTCAGCATTCTAAAAGAAGAAACAAGCAGACACATAACAAGTTTAGCATGTACTAGTATATGAAACTCATTTCGGTGAACCAGTTCATTAGTAAGGTGGACATGATTAAACTACCAGGTCTTCTATTGCCAAGTACTAGTACATAATAAAAGCATCAAACAAACATATATCTATGTCCTATGGTCACTGCATTGTCTTGCCAAATCAAAATAGGGACACGGTTCAAATCATATCAGTTCAAGACAAAGCAGCAGTGAAAGAATACAAAGCGTGGGAAACTACACGGCACAACAAGATTTCAGATGGGTACCACGGGTCTACATGTACAACAACACTATTGGCTCTGTTGTGATGCTAGTAATGTGCATGATATGAAAGTCAACTATATACACAATTGAAATTGAAATCAACAGAGCTATTGATAAGAGCAAACCTGTTTAAGAAACATGTGTGAACATACCTGCTGTGCCATTGGAGTTTCGATTGGATCCTTCATTTTAAAAATAAGTTTGTATGAGTAAATACAGTGATACAAGAGCAAAGCAATCATAGTTAAAAAGGCGCGCCTAAGCGAACGCTTAAGCGCGCCTAGGCTCTAGGCGTTGGCAAAACGCATTGCGCATAACTACGCATAATCTGTGCATAACTGCGCATAAGCATGCGCTTTGGTCAGTAAAGCGCAAGGCGGTAGCAAAACGCACAATTAACGCCTAGCGCTTTTTTGAACTATGATAGCAATGGAATCTTAAATTAGAACAGTTGTTCTTCAGGTTTAGGCACTTGTTCTACATGAACAGAGTACAGTAAGACGCAAGAATATAATACTTAAAAATAGAAAATGAGCTCATAGACCTTACCACATTCTTGGTTCGGGACCAGTACAAAACAAGGTGTTCCCAGTCATCGTCCAGTAAATGTGTCTCAGGAGAACGTAAGGGAATTTGATGACTTTCTTTGCCGGTGAAGTACGTTTTCTTCAGGTAATTCCGATACTGCCACCAAGCATTCTTGAAGATAGCAGAGGTATTACCACAGGTTACCTCATCCTGAGTTTCCAAATCGGTCCTTCTCTATAGAGAAAAATGGGAAAATTTGCTGTATTATAACCATCATGCAGGTAGGATGTATGGGACAAAGCAAAGTAATTGCCATGAATAACATTACTTACACATAACTCCTGGACAAACACCTGCAACTGGCATTTTCCTTCATCTTCAGTATAATATTTCCAAGATGGGAAGATACGCACATACGATTTAACAACATCAAATGCGATAGATGCTAAACTACGACTAGCTGGTTGTGCTTCCTCCACAGGAATAGGCGTACTAACTGGTGGAGTTGGGGTTCGCCGTGATAGTACTGGCCCTTTGGGCACTGGAGCTGCCTTACTAACTGCTCTTGTTTGGGAGCTCTGTGGTGGAGATGGTGTTGTGTCAACAGGAACTGGGTTACTATCGGCTAGGGTTGGGGTTAGATTGGGTGAAGCTGGTTCTCTGTCCATCGCAGTAGGGGTACAATCTGCGAGAGTTTGGGTTATGTGTGGTAGGGCTGGTTCTTGTGCATGTACAACCGGGGTGCTATCTCCACCAAGAGGTAGCACTGTTTTATTTGAAGACCGTGTTTTTAGTCCGCTAGATACTGGCATCACCCGCTCCAATTCAAATGGCTGATAAACAGGAAACATAGTTGAATGTACAGACATTGTATGAGAGACAGATGCAATAGATAGTGTGGAAAAAAGAGGGCATGAAATAGTTGACATGTATATTGTTTAACTAAAACGGATAACATGACATAATTTCACATATATGATGTCTATCTAAACTGGATAGCATAGCATAACATAATTCAAAGATATGATGAATAACTAAACAGGATCGCATGACATAATTCACCTACATGTTATCTAAGTAATCAGGATCGCATCATTTAATTCACATATGTGATTTATATGCTAAACAGAGGGCATTCGATATGATGTCTGAACTAAGAACATGGTGTTGAATATTGTGTATATGATGTCTAAACTATGCAATGCAAGACACCGTATGCATGATATGAGCAGTATAACCATGCCAAGTTAGAGCATACACCTCAGTGGGGGAATAGGACTGGTCATCTGTCTTTGTATCCATCTCTGAGGAGCTATCGGGACCCAACAAGAGATCTGCTTCGACAGGTAGCACTGTCTGCTCTGAAGGCCTTGTTTTCACTCCAGATTTTTCCATATCCCACCCAAATGGCTGATTCACAGGAAGAGTAGTTTAATGTACAAACATTGTCGACAAATGGAAATGTAATGAAGAAAAGGATGGGCAAGATATCATTCAAATATATGATGCCTGGTTAAACAGGATGGCATTGCACATTTCACATATATTATGGCTGGCTAAAAGACATGAGACTGCATAATTCCCATATATGATATAGAAACTAAACAGGTGGCATTACAGAACATGCCTAAACTAAGCAGATGACATATATGATGTCAAAAGTAGGCACTGCAAGGCAACATATGCATGATATGACTAACATCATCATGCCAAGGTAGAGCAAACACCTTGGGGGGTAAATAGGAGTGGTCAGCGGCATCTGAATCCGCCTCAGAACAGATATCTTCCTCTGGATTACAATCTGGAGAGGGGTGGGGAGGGTTTGCCATTGAACCCACCATGGAGCGATGTCTGCATGACATTGTATTGCCGCGCAAAACTCTTCTCTTTTTCTCTACATGTTCAGCATGACTGTGTACAATATCTGACATGCATACGAAAAAAATATGGTGAGAATATGTAAGGAGAGCATGCAGAAATTTAGAGTGATGGTAACAACCAGTGGATCGACGTTTTTCTGTTGAACCAAAATAGCCCTAATGGATCGACGTGAATGTATAGTAATAAGTGATGCAACAAGTGGACAACCTCTTTGCCGTAGCCGTGTCGACCTCAGCATCATTGGGTTGGTCGCTGAAGCAGTTGAGGCAGAGGTGGCTGTCGGAGGTGTGGAGGAAGATCTGAGGAATCTGTAGACGGCGTCCAGGGCACTACTCTGTTGTGATGGATCGTTCTGTCGTTGGAGCAGCTCCGGTGAGCCGTAAGACGTCAAGGCTGAAGCAGCACAAGACAGACATCGTCAATCTCAAGTGGGATTCTAATAGCATCTCCAATAGATGATGTAAAATGGATGTAAAATTAACATCACCAAAAACCACCTGACTACAACAGATGAGGTAAAAACTGTTGACTCTGAACTTAACTGTCGAAACTGAAATTTACTGTGGAATCTGAATGCTACTGTCGAAACTGAACGCAATGGTAGCAGAGAGGCACTTGACATGTAGTTTAGGGAGGGCCTGCAGTTCATCTTCAACCTGCACCCCCCTGAGCCGCCAGCCACCACCGGCCGAACCGCCGGCCCCAGCGCCGCCTCGCCGCCCCGAAACAACTCGCCACCGCCGCCCCGGCCAGCCCTCTAGGCCCCTCGCCCCCACCCTGAACCCTAAGATAGATACTGGGGTACCTCTCCGGCGAGCCCCCGTCCCCGCTGCGGGTGGTTCTTAACTCCGGCGAGCCCCCCCAACCCCTGAAAATCGACTGACCCAAAAGTCGATTCAGTCAACTAAAGTGTGGCTTAATCGGAGCAGAGCAGCAGCACGAGCGAGGAGGAGAGCAGCAGCAGCAGCTGGGCGAGCGGGCGATCAAGCGAGAGCCGGAGCAGCAGCAGCAGATCCAGCTGGTATGGACGCCGCCGCCGAAGGGGCCTCGCACTGGGGGAGAGCCGCCAGGGAGATGTCACCCGCGGCCGGCTTCAAGGTAGACGCTCCATGGGGGTGCGGGATGGAGCACCGTCGGCGCCAGGAGGTCGAGTTAAGGAGAAGGTGCGATGCGATGAGTGTACAACCTCTTTAGTGGCGTCGAGTAGGCCTCGGCTTCGTCCGAGGAGTCGGTGAGGATGCTGCGGTTCCAGTGGAGCAAGTTAAGGCGGCGCTGTGGGGATGGAGCAGCCGCGATAGATGAGGCGATCGTCGGAGCAGCTCCTTGGAGGTGGAGGACGGGGCGGCTGAACCGGCGGGACAACAAGATGGACGACGGATCCTCATCCGGGGAGGTGGACGAGGGACGTCGAGCTGTTGCGGTGGACGACGTCGTCGGGGAAGAGGCTCTGGCTGGGCAGCGGTGACGTGGCGGACGAAGGAGGGTGGGGTTTTGCGGCTGGAGCGGAGAGGTTATGGCGGCCTGGGATTTCGAATGGCGAAAAGGGGGCGATGGGAGGGGGTGAAGCATGACTTAGGGACGCGCTTGTGCAAAATGTAGGGTGTGTTACAATAGTACCCCCCACCGATTTGAACTAGCGGCCCTTTCGGCTCAGGGTTAGAAGGGGGATTTCGCTTGTCGGGATTTGGCAGCTGGAGGGAGTTTTCGCGCGCGTTGTAATTTCGGGATAGCAAGGAGCGGCTTGTGAAGCCGCCAGTTTTGGGAGCACGATATCTGAATTTTCGGGATATAACAAGACGCGAGTTGAATTTTAGGGACAAGCCTAATGTGTAGTAATATTGTACTTGTACGTACCAAATCAATTCGCACTTCCCTCGACCAAAAACAAAACGAAAAAAATAAAACTATTCACACCACACAAAGAGAGAGTCTTGCCCCGTTTTACTATACAAATGCTATTCAAAGCTACTCCCTCCTTCCATCTATATAGGGCCTAATGCGTTTTTCGATGCTAACTTTGACCAAATATTAGAGTAATGATATATGACATGCAACTTACACAAAGCACACCGTTAAATTCGTTTGTGAAAGGTTCTTTCAATGATATAATGTTCACATTGTGCATGCATGTACTATTAATCTTGTCAATAGTCAAAGGCGGTCTTAAAAATCTCATTACGCCCTATATAGATGGAAGGAGGGAGTATGAATCCATGTTATGTCCGATTAAATTTTTTCGCTTGCTGTATAATGCATGTAACCTGCTCATACCAACATTTTAGTGCATTCCAAATTTCTATACTACCGCTGCAATTCGAACTAAATTTGAATCCGTTTCTCTATTTCAATAAGAATCTACAATCATGATTGTTGCCAACTTCAACCATCATAGTTTCCTTGCTATCCGCCAGATATAAATTGGACGGCCTATAATGCAGGATGGCAGGCACACCATCATCAACAGCTCCATTTTTTTATAAGAGTAGAGATAAAATATATTAAATGTAGTATAACATGTTCATAACCACACCATGTGTATCACCGTTATATATATTCACACATGCGTCGGTTTGAAACACTATGATAAATTCTTCAAATATCCGAATTCGCTTTTTATAATGAAGTATATATGATCTCTATTCGTCTTTTACACCCACACAACCCTCTTATCTTTGTAGCTAGCGCTAACTTTCTCTTGTGCATGCACACGCCCGCATCCCTCTCACCCTCCCTCAGCATTCTCTAGCTCCATCGCGCAAATTCGTCTTTTCACTTTAGGTCGTTCACCCACGGTGTGTGTAGGCCCCCCAGCTCCTTCTTTACGGCACACATCGATCGATATGCCTCTCTAGCCAGGTGTGCCTAGCACAAACACAAGCTTCCCCTCTTCTCTTGTCACCGTCCATGCCTCACTCCCACCACTCTTTTCATCGTTCTCGTACTCGCACACTCCTCCCCCCTCGATATAGTATGCCTCTCGTACCACCTCCTACATGCATCCCGCTCTCTCTATCCTTCTCCTCGTGCCTCATTTGCTTCTAACACACACATGCATGTATACCGATCGATCTCCCAACATATACCTAGATCGACTTTAACTACCCCCCCATTGATCGACGTACCTCACAAGTTATGTCTCTCCTTTCTCTAACAAAGGGCGATTGATCTTCCTATGTAGTTACGTCTGCTTACCACAGCCACATCGTCCCCCCTCATCATTCGTGCATGCCTCCTGACCCGTCTCTCACACGCACGTGCACAGACAACAAGCAGCCATCTCCTCTCTTATTGATATTGCGGGCGTGCCCTCCATTTGTCTAGCAAGCCTATCCCACCATTTGTTAGAAGCAACTCCACTACCACCCCCTCCAACACTCTAGCTCTGCCTCTCTCCCAACCTTATTCCTCTCCTGCACATATGCATGGATGCCGATCGATCTCCCTTAATACATGAGGCAGATCGATCTCCTTAATACATGAGGTAGGCCTCTCTCCTCCTCCACACATATACCAGCCATTGTACCTCTATAGTTAATTGGGCCTCCCTCTTCCCCCACCACACACCGATAGTCGAGCGCTGCAGGTAGGTATCCATGCCACAGAGACAAACTGCACATGTCCCATCTCACGTTCCAGTAGGCCAGCCACTCTATATCTTTGACGTGGGCACACACAAATTCGATGGCACTCTTTATCGATCGAGCGCGCGCACACACACACACACATCATCCCTCTCTTCGATTCTATGGACACCTCAAGCCGATGATACCTCCACTCTCTTCTCGTGGATCGCCCCCTCTATATATATGTTATATCCAGGACTCTATTTCACACACATTGCATATGTTACATTTTTTGATTGACCCCCCCCCCCCCAAAAACTCTCAAGAACCCACACACTATATCTCTCTAGGTTTGTATCTCTCTCACACAACCCCACGTAGGTGGTGTACATATACAAGAAGAGAATAGGTGCACCGTGCACGTACTCACGCTTCGTGCCCAGCCACACCCGCGCAGGTACATGGTGGAGCTCATTTCTTTACGAAATGGCAGCCCACGTGCTAATTTGAACGCCTGTAGTGGTTGTTTACCTAGGGAGGTCGTGTACCACGCGTGCACGAAACAAAGTTTGACTTGACGCGTTGCCGCGTTATTTTTAAATAAAGTTATAACGCTCAATGGCACGTACACAGAATATAAAACAATTTTTATGGAGAAAAAGGTAGTCCGCTCACTATATACAATGGAGCCTGCTTGCCTGGTTTGTCGCTCTTCAGAGTATCTCACACAAGGCTGCGGTGGCCTCTCTCTCACTGTTGGTCACTGATCCGGCCGCATCCCGTCCGCCGGGGGAAAGGGAGTGTGGTGGCCTCTCTCTCTCGCCGCTGGTCACTGATCCGGCCGCATCCCGTCTGCCATGGGAAAGGGAGTGCGGTGGCCTCTCTCTCTCACCGTTGGTCACTGATCCGGCCGCATCCCGTCCGCCGGGGGAAAGGGAGGAACTGCATCGTTTCTCCGTTTGACGGCGCCGAGGCAGCACGTCCTGATCTGTGGTACACGCCGTTCTCTCTGACCAAGCTCCGGCGCGGTAGGGCCTACGCCACCTGCTCGCAGATTCCACCCGCCGCCGCTCACCTAGTTACATCCCGACGACCTCCAGGTATCCCCTCCGGCCTTGCTCCACTGCCCGTCTTCCCACGTCGCTGCATGTGGATCTTCCATAGTTCTTTGCCCAAAACGTAGCTCGTCCGGCGTACTTTCCATATTGCATTCTCGTCCTCACACCGTTTTAGAAAAACACAACCATGTTGTTATCTTCCCTTAGGACAAGGAATATGCTTCTTTTTGTTGTCGCATGTGTCATCAACTGTTATTGGCCAGTAATTGTTTCCTTTCTACTTGTTGCTATTGCGACCTTTTGGTGAACTGCACAAATCACTTTTTTCTTAAGAGTGTTTTGTGCAGTTGTACTAAAATGTCACACGGGCAACGTCTCTACATTTCAGTGCGACTGCACAAAGGGAGATTGGTTTTGCTCTATCCTCCTCATCCAACTCCGAGCCTAATCTTCTCCAACTAGTTAGTCTTAAGAGAGACTGCAAAGGTGACCGACTTCTATTTGTGTGTTTATTGTTTCATCAGCAGTCCTCTATTATCGTA
Source organism: Triticum aestivum (assembly GCF_018294505.1). Classification (NCBI taxonomy): domain Eukaryota; kingdom Viridiplantae; phylum Streptophyta; class Magnoliopsida; order Poales; family Poaceae; genus Triticum; species Triticum aestivum. The sequence continues at coordinate 533,958,718 of NC_057799.1, forward strand.
ATCACACTTAATATCTTTGGAACAGGGACGCTCAGCTCTATTTTAGTGGAACTGCACAAAATGATCGGAATGTTGCATGCTCCAGACAGCTACTTTTTTTCCCAACATGCCTTGTTGATTTAGACAGAGCTGGGGGGACGTTGCTGCCAATGAAAGCATGGATCAATTTTAATTTAACACCTTCTCACAACTCTGTCTTCAGTTGTGATGTAATTATTAGCTCTGATCTGCTAATAATTGACATGCATTAGCAAGGAAGTTAGTTTTTTATTGTTTCCGAAAGAGCATCGATGGCAAGACACGCGAAACAAAAGCTGAAAGCTCACACCATTGTACAATTTCATGTCGCTGGAAAATTATTTGTATAGTACGTCAATTATGTAAACAAATGATGGAAGCTTGATAGCATTGCCAGAAGCCTCTTCATCATCCGGGTCCATGTGCCATGCACAAAAATATACTCCTTCGTTCCTAAATATTTGTCTTTTTACAAATTTCAAACGGGCATATTTTAGAGTGTAGATTCACTCATTTTGCTTCGTATGTGTACTCCCTCCGTTCCTAAATATTCTATTCGTCTTTCTAGAGATTTCAACAAGTGACTACATACGGAGCAAAATGAGTGAATCTACACTCTAAAATATGTCTATATACATCCGTATGTGCCAGTCCATTTGAAATCTCTAAAAAGACAAATATTTGAGTAGTCACTCGTTGAAATCTCTAGAAAGACAAATACTCCGGAGTATATTTAAGAACCGAGGGGGTAGTGCACAACCGCATGGGAGACTCAGCCCGGTCGTTGCGCCGCATTAATAGTGAGTAATGAGCAGTCAAATCATAAGCCCCACCTTTCCCACTGTAAGTTGCTCTGAAGAAGCAACCATCAATACGCTCTTCTTTGAATCCGCTCATACTACTCCATCCGTCACTGTTTATACAGCGCGCTTCAGAAAAAAGAAAAAAAATCTGTGGGACCAAGGCGACTAGCGATCGGCCTGAAAAATAGCATTGGTAGTTATAGCACGGCGTCTATTACTAGAGGGAATAATGCGTACACACATGCATGCAGTGCTTCCACCCCGGGTACACACATGCATGCACTTACTCCACTCCGTAGTAGTACAGTACATGGAGAGAAAATTGTGGACTTGATTGCGGTTACCACGCCCTAATTAATTGAGCATTAAACCAAACGCGTCTAAAGTCTCTCTGGTGGTGGAAATGCATTGAGAGAAATGCATCATAATGAAGCGCGCCCTGTAAACTGTGACGGAGGGAGGAGTAGTATGAAGGTGCAAAACCAAGTACGCGTATGGCCAGTCGGTCAACGCACCTCCTCTTGGCATATCACTGACATGTGGGACAGGAGTGTGAGCAAACCGATCTCAATTGACGGCAAAGAGCCAACCCGCCGTTCCTTGAGAGAGACGAGGAGCGAGAACACACAGACGGGCTCGCACGGAGGCCAAGATATATTCGAGCATGGTTGGTTGATCGATATCATTCATTACATGTTGGGCTGCCGTTTTCCGCCCTTCTCCGGAATAAACGTGTACTTTATCAGAGATAAAAAAATAAGAGTACAGACGCTCCACCATGCGGTTCTAGTAGTAGTACTACTCGTACTACTGCGCTTGGCTCTTCGCCTCTTCGTGAAGTCGAACAATGATGGTACTCCGCATGTTGGGTACTACAGTGTATGCCTCTGACAATCTGACACCGAATGGACTGATGCATGTCCACCGAGGGTAGGTTGCATTAGTCAAAAGGCGTAAGCGAGCTTCACCTTGTCCTGCAAGCTTCTCCTCGTTCTGCGAGTTGACGGGACACACCAAAAAGTAGTGCTAGTCCATACTCCCTCCTTTCCGGTTAATATGGCTTAATCTTTTTTGCGGGTAAATGAGAGAGCTTTATTCATATATAAGCATTCTTAGGACGATCAGCCAAGACACTGGTCACTAGGAAGCGAGGTACCCCGCAAAAAAAGAAGTAGGAAGCGAGGTGTTTCATCAAGCCAGCTCTCGGCCACATTCAAAGTGCAGCAAGCACGGTTCGCACGAAGATGCGCCGCAAGGTTTGCTGACCTGTTTACATGCTGAATAACAAAAAAAGAGGAAATATTACCGAGCGCTACTATTTGTAACAGGATATGAGCCAGAATTAAGCGAGAATTGTGGCGAGTGTTCCATGCAATCAACTTCCATTATCACATGCGAGAACCCTCTAAGAGAACCAAATGTGTTGAAGATTGCTTTATCACATTTTAAAATTATAATAAGAGTGCAGACGCTCCTCCATCCGGTTCCTAGTACTAGTATAGTATGTACCTTTATAGACTATAGTAGTAGTAGTACTAGTAAACTTTGCGCTTGGCTGTTCGCCTATTCGGGAAGTCGAACAATAATAGCACTAGTAGTATAGTGTATGCTTCTGGCAATCTGACACCGAATTAACTGTTGCACGTCCACCGCCTGAGCGAGGGAGAGCTTGCATTAGTCAAAAGTTTCTTCTTGTCCTGCGAGCCACCACGCGCAAGCTTCTCCCGTCCTGCAACCTTCTCCTCGTTCGGCAAGTTGACGGGACACAGCAAAGTAATGCTAGTCCATACTGCCTCCTCTCCGGTTAATATGGCTTAATTTCAAACGAGATAAATACACTATTTGTCACTGTATATTTGTAAAAATACGGTCAGTGGACTTCATAATACGCTCATTGCGCTCAATATATATATTTTCCGGTGTTTATACGGTCACTAGCTCACCCTGACTGAGTATGTGTGTGCATGCACGTGTAGGTTGAGCACTTGAGCGTGACCGTGTGTGTTCCGTCGTGTGCTCGGACATGCATGCATTAGGGCGTCGCGCGCGTTTTTGCGTCCATGTGTACGTGTGACTGTTGCATACACGTAGGGGGAGTACGTGTAGGGGCCACTAAGGAGCAGTCAAATCACACAGTAAGTTAGTCGGAAGAAGCAACCATCATTTCACTCTTGAATGACACGTACGCAATATAAAATGGTTGATATGGAGAGAAAAAGAAAACCACTATATATACACTAGCAGGAGCCTAAGCTACAAGCCTGCTTGCTTAGGTTGCTCTCTTCACAAGCATAGAACGACGGGCCTGATCCCGCAGCTGGGGGAAGGGAACAATGTTCTGCGTAGACGCGGTCGACATCGGCGAGGGAGAAAACCCACAGTCGGTGCGTCCCAATCGGGGGTCACCGCGGTATGGGCCGATGCCGCGTCCCAACCGCCCTTCTAGCTACAGCCCGACGTCCCAGGTAGTCCATCTTCCTTTTGGAGCCGGCTTGCTCCACTGCCGTAGCTCCATCTCCATGTCGATCTTTCTCTACTTCTACCGGCTTCTACTTGTGATGAGTTTATGTCTCATGAACTAGTGCCAGTACTATTATTCTAATCACACTTCTTCAATATCTTTGCCATCAGGGATGCTCAGGTCGATTTTAGTGGAACTGCACAAAAGCATCGTATGATCCGAGGGTGCCAGCCGTCTTTCCTTCGACAGGTTCTACCTGGCCAGGAAATTAAATCATGTTTAGGGTTTAGGGTTTAAGTCGTAGTGACCCCATCAGTAGTTTTTCTTTCGTACACGCTCTCACAACTTTTTTCTTTAGTTGTGAAGTAAATATTGGCTATGATCTGTGAATCATTGAGATGCATCAGCATGCGTGTTAGTTTTCCTTTGTATTTGATGGAATGTTGTAACGGGGCAACCTTGGAATAGGAATGAAAATGGAGTGGAAAGTTTCCGTTTTTCCGGAGAAAAAATGGAAACGGAGAGAAACCAACGTTTCATTTCGTTGGATCGCGCCATCGAGCAAAACCAACGTTTAAATCACGTCTGTCGTGTTCGTGTCTCACCCTCCTCCACGGCTCGACCCCACACAGTCGCTCGGCATGCCACTCACCGCAAACCGAGTATACGATAACTTTCCCGCCTGCTTGTCGATGGATCGCGCCATGGAGTACTAGCACTACTGGAAGAGATTGACGAGTTGGGGGAGGACAGCTAGCTGTAGCACGGACTCCCAAGAACTTTTTACATGCATGTTGTAGCCGGCTATTGCGACCTTTGAACGCGGAGCAGCCGCGTGCACCCGGAAGCGGCGCGGGCGACGCTCTCTCGGCCGGCGCGCCGCTTCAATGCCGGCGCCAGTGAGAGGTCGCGTCCGCTCTGGCCGGGCATGAATGCGGCACTGACCGTTTCGGGCGGGAAGCACGCGCTGGTGATGAAGAGGGTTCGGGTTGGTCAGGACCGGCCGTGGTAGCGGTCCGGACGTGCGCAAACAAGAGATGCTGTACGTTAATATTGTTGCGTATATAATTAACAACGTAAATAATGTGCCAGTTGGACAAATATGATTGGAGATGGAGATGGAAATGGAATTTTACGTAAACACGGATATGCATGTCTATGTCTATGTGTGTGTGCGCGACGACTCTCGCGACCTGGAAGCGGGGGCGTGTTTTTGATCGAGTTTTCTTTCTTGGTACGTTAGAAAATCAGTTTGTCTAATTCACATCTAGATGTTATTTACTGAGAAGAAACAGACCACGGTGAGGATTTGTCGAACTTCATAGGTGCCTCACCCAAACTTGATGCCAAATGGATGATGCATCACCACGATGACCTATCGATGCTCATGGTTGCGCCTCATGGTTGCGTCGGCTGGTGAAGCTGATCGATTTTCAATGAAAAACAAGCTGTCTTCCATCAGTGCTCTTTGCTTGTTACGCACAAAGATGATATCCTTCGTCAGTTCACCTTGGTTGCGTTGGAGACGCAGTCGTCTTTCACGTTGGTGCAATTTTATCACACAATTGGCTATGAACCAAATGTTTCCTCGAAGAAGGATCGACGTTGGTACTAAGAGCATAAGTTTTGTATTGATTTCTAAGCCTTCTCACAACTTTGTCTCCAGCTCCCCTGTAATTTTATTTGTCCAGCTATTAACTTTGATTTAAAAAATGGTGTGGACTAAAAACCCGGATGGACGTAGTAGCCCTCCATTTTTATTTACTCCGCATATTAGATTTGACTGAAGTCAAACTTTGTAATACTCTCAAACCTTTCCGATAATTGAAATTAAAATTCTTTATTTGTACACACTCTCACACGTTTCCGATAATTTGGCGCATGTGTGGTTGTTCACTTAAGGGAGGGTAGTGTACCACACGTGAAGGACAGGAAGTGCGACCAGGACGCGTGGGCGTGGATCGTTAGTTCATCGGAAGTAGTACTAGTTTTCTTCACTGTACATTAAATAAAGAGTTTCGTTTCGTACTTACACAATTTAAAACGATTGTTATGGAGAGAATAAGAAAACCACTCCACTATATATTAGTCGTATACACGAGAGTACTATATGGACGCAGCTTCATTGACTTAGTGCACCTGCCTTTGGATTTATGACAGGTGGGCCCAAAATGTGGCTGGCTCACCTGTCATACAGCCAAAAGCAGGTGCAGTGAAGGCACCGGAGCTCAGTCCGTACTACAGTAGTATATATATAAGCGGGAGCCTCAGCGCTTGTTCGCTAGGGTTTGCACTCTCCACACGCTCGCCGCACTACATATATGTTACACGCTGGAGGCTCAGCGTTCATTTGCTAGGGTTTGCTATATTCACAGTCTCTCACCCTCTCTTCACCAGATCTAAACAAGACTGCGTTGGCCTCTTGTCTCTCTCTCCCCCCTCACAGCTGGTGAAGGAGGCGTCCGTATCCCGTCGCACCGGGAAGGGGAGGAGGTGCAGCGTTCACTCTATCGCCTTCGGCGAGGGAGGCAATCCACTGCCGGCTGCGCTGTTCTCTTTCACCCAGCGCCTGTGCGGGAGGGCCACCGACCCCTTCTTCCTCGCTGTCGTACGTAGTGTGGGCAGATCCGGCCTCCCGCCGCACGCCTTGCCACATCCCGACGACCCTAAGGTATAAGTTTCTTTGAAACCGTCGTTGCTCTAGCTGCATGTGGATCTTTTTCGATCTGTAGTCGAATCTAGGTCTTGGTTCAAAGAGGAAAGAAGGGTGCGGTGGGCTGGAGCAAGAATCTAGGACGTGGTTCAATGAGGAAAGGAGGGGCGGAAAGTAGTATAGACTGGCTATCCAGCCGCTTTGTAGGTCGAAAAGGGAAAAAGGGGGTAACCCAGTACACACATCTGTAAGGAACCGATCTCTTTGTTGAAAAGGGAAAGAAACTGGGGGGTCGGGTAGTTTGTGCAGCACTAGATTTGCTGCCCTCACATAGGAAGAAGGTTCAAAGAGAACAAATATGGGACCAGCGCATATATGCTGCTTGGCTACATACTCTGCATCACCCATTTATACGTGTGGACGCACATGGTGCTGGCATGTCCCATACAGCTATTTTGCTGTTGTTAATCTAAGAATGCCACCGGAAAATTGAAGCAATGCCACTGTTAAAAGTAAATTACATTTTTTAACGAATGTTGTTTCAAGAGAATGTCTCTGTTAATATGAATCAATGCAACCGTTTTAGAAATGCTACTGTCCTACTTTGTTTTCCATCCAAGATAAGTTAGATGCTTCTTTCTGTCACCGTTTGTTTCATCCTCCTTTATCGGCAAGTAATTGTTTCCTTTTTTGCCTCTGTTAAAACAGGGCTATCGATTCAACTTGTTGCTATTGCGACATTTTGCTTCGCTACTCGAAACACTTATGTTTTAAGAGTGTTTTGTGCAGTTCAACTTGAATGTCACACCGGTGACTTTGCTTAATTTTGGTGGAACTGCACAAAAGGAGATCGAGATCGTATTTTATCTTTGTCGTCTCATGAAAGGTCAGTACAGGCCTTCATCCACATGATTGTGCAGTGTGCTTTGAGATGTTGTGCTACTTGTATTGGTACTGTTTTAAATAAATGTTGAATTGAAGCTATTGTATTGCTGTCTTTTCCCATTAAGTAGTGAACAAAAATGGGACCAACCCAGACATGATGCTTGTTGCTTTGTTACAACAAACTCTGCATCACCCCCTTTATAAGTAGATGGAAGCACATACTGTTGTTGCGCCCACTCTCCCCTGGAACTGTTTATGCTTTTCGTTAATCTAATGCCGCTGGTAAAATTAAGCAATGCCACTCTCAGAATTAATTAACTACTGAATCTTAGTTCAAAACTGCAACACTTGTTAGGAATGGTACTATCCTGCTTTGTAGTTCTTTCTACATGTTTAACCAAGGTATTGTTAAGATAATGTCTCTGTTAAAATGAATCAGTTGCATTGTTTTAGGAATGGTACTTTTCTGCTTTGTCGTTCTTTATACATGTTGAAACAAGGCATTGTTAAGATAATGTCTCAGTCAATATGAATGAATCACACTGATGGAGAATTGCTACTCTCCTGCTTTGTTTCCCATTAAGATAAAGTAGATCAGTAGATGCTTTTCTTCTGCGAGTACAAGTCATCAACCGTTATTTCTCAGTAATTGTTTCCCTTATACCTATTGTTGCTTACAGGGATATCAAAATTAAAGCTCGGTTTTATTCCGACTTCGATTTTAGTTGAACTGCACAAAAGGAGCCAATGTGTCCAAGGCAAACTGCTGCATTACTGGGTCCAGTTGGTCGTTCCACTTTGCAGAAAGAAGCAGTCACTGTTTGCGCTACATTACAGAAGGAATGACCGAGAAGCTTTACAGAGTATTATTAGACACCGGTGACATGACTAGTCTGCAGAGACCATTGGCAATTTAACAACACGTGGAGTGCCCTGGGCAAAAAGTGCCCAAACAAGTACAAGAAGCTACGACAGGACTCCACGATCATAGGCATTACATATTTTGAATGGGAAAAGCTTGTCAAAGTTTAATCATTGATGTTAGCAAGAAGACGTTAGTTTAATATATTGGAATTGGAAAACCTTGTCAAAATTTGCTCATTGATGTTAGCCAGAAGACATGCATTTGATATTTTTGAGTGGGACGCCCTTGTTGTGAGCAGCGTCGAGTGTTTTTTCCTATTCCTGTGTTCAGTTTAGAAGTAAATAGTTACTCTGCTGAGATATTCCTGTGTTAAGAGTTTGTTCTGAATATTGTCTATGTAATGCCAGGCCTTGTGTTTGATTGCAAAGTTGAGCTTGGAATGTTGTGGCATGCGGCATCACGAGCTGTTCACCGTGCCTCCTGAGAATAATGCTTCGTATTGTTTTGCATGTCGATCTAATGCCAGTGATTTGCTTGTTAAGAAGATCATCCTCTTCTGTTGTTTCCGTGCTTAAGAAGTTCATCGTCTGATGTTTCATTCATAGCCTATACGACAAGTCGGGTAGGTTAGACGTGAAACCATATGATCTTCCGACCAACTCATGATATTAGGCCATGATTGGATCGTCGTTTTCCAACCAAAACCGCTTGTAAAACTGACGCTTGTAAATTAAAGCAGATGGTCTCGGGCGAAGGCGCTTGGTTGGTCGATTTCGACTAGTAAAATATCGGAAGTACTTCACACACGATAAAAACGCTGAACGACACTCGGACGATTGCTAATCCAGCCATTAGCTGTTGTTTCAGCCTTGCCCATGGATGGCATGATACGCACGTCGTGCATGTATCGTCTGGTAATGTCGTCCATATAGCAGTGCTCGTAAAATATACACTGGTCTCTCAAATTACACGCGTAACCCGCCGGTTTTACTTACAGACCTCGGGCCCTCGGTTTCATTACGCCTGTATTTTACGCGTTGTTTCCGATGACGAGTAAATTACACTTGTATGTTAATACAGGTTTGAAATAAACCAGAGCTCCCAAGCGCGGCCTTACCGTTTCATGCCGTCTCAGTTTCTCGAAGGTGCTCATAGGTGTCCGATGATCCTGGCTTCCTGAATGAGCAGCGGGCGCTGTATCAGACCATCCGTAGGGCCCGCGAGGCCCTCTCCGTTGTCCTTCGAGTTGTTGCGCTCGCCGTGGCGCTGAGCATTGTTAACATCGTCAACGAACATGAGGATTCAGGAGATGACTTTATTTTGACTGGATGACACTAGGGACCCACTAGGGCCATAGCCGTACGTACGCAAGTGCCTCCTTATTATGTACAACTATTTTTTTTGCTTTCTCCTGGTTTCCTGACATCACGGTCCCACACCATTGTCAACCTATGTAGTCAATATAACCGAGAGAATTGCACAAGGTGCGGCCGACAGCTGGGACCAAGCAGCTCGAGCAGTATTTGTGTTTTGAGGCGTGACCACTGCAGAGTTTTTCTTGGCGATGATTTCATTGTTGTTCAGAGGAGAGCAGGGTATTTACTGGGCGGGCTATGGCCCGTCTAGCCCAGGCCAGATATCCAGCCCAGATACTAATTTTTTCAAGATGAAAATGGCTAGCCCAGCTATACGTCTTTTTGAGGAATACCCAGGCAAGGTCAACTTGTTATTCTCCGCCCCACTGGGCTGCAAATCTTTCCTAGGAGGGATGCATTAGGCTTAACAGGAAAATGGGCTTTAAAAAATAATAAATGGGATGTAATTATAAAAACTGGGCAGTAACTATAAAAAAATGCACCAAACATGAAATTAGTTTATAAAATATTATGTATGGATTTTGAAAATCTTAAATTTTCATTGTTGCGCGCGCAATGTTTCGTTGGATTTTTACGTAATACAAATTTATATTTAATCTGACTAGAAATTTTGGGATAAAAATATTTCGGATCCCATCAAAATGTGGGAAATTTTATTGAATTCTGTCTTCAACGGTTGGTTGAAATTATTAATCGTTGTCCTAGCTAGAAAATGAGTTGTACTTTTAACAAACTGTAAATGGGCTGCTGTAAATTCCATTAGAATTCAAAAATGGGTTGTACATTCTTACAAAACGCAAATGGGCTATAAGTTCTCTGCCACACACTTGTGGGCCTACTAAGTGACGCGTCCCCTAAAACAAATAAGTTGACGCGTATGCAAGGCTTTGTCAACTTATTATAGTCAACACACGGTTCTAGCAGCAGTGGCCGTTCGATGTCTATCCAACGGATGCCGTGCTTCTTCTTCAATCTCGGATATTCTTAGCTTCGGCCTCCCAAAAAATGATTCATCCCCCTGACATCTGGGGCGCACCGTGTCGGAGGCTGACCTGTGGGCCTACTAAGTTGGAGCGTACCAAGGGCTTTGTCAACTTAGTCAATATGAACGATTCTAGCTCCAGTGACCGTACGATGTCCATCCAACAGCCGTAGTGCTTCTTCAACCTCTGGTCTTCTTGCTCCAGCCGCCCAAAGCAGCGCCGGTCGTGCCGCATGCTCCTGCCTCCCGTGGCCGGCTGTGCTGCCGCGGAGGCCTCACCGCCCCCTACTATTCCCACCGCTAGCCAGGCCCTGCGGCGACGGCAGCCTCACACCGCAGCCGAACCAGTGAACCCTCGTACTCCTCTCCGCGCGGGCTTCCACTGTCGCGTCTTCCCCGGCTCCACGTCGTCCCCTTCCTAGGCCTCGCCGTCGTCCACCACCGTGGTGCTCTCCGCACGGCGTGGTCAACGTGGTCAAGGAACGACTTCCATCGGAAGAGTACTGTACGTGGAGAGGCTGACAGCTGGGTCCACGGCCACAGCCCAGTTTTTTTGTGATTTGCCAAGTAAGTCGCTTTGTCAGGCCTGTTGGGCTGCAAATCTTTCAAGACGAGGAGAGCTTTCATTCGGCTGGCCGAGAAAATGGCCATCAGTAATGAGAAATGGGTTGTACATTTTTAAAACACATCAAACCGGCAATTAGTTTCAAATATCTTTTTTTCATTTCGAGATTTTAAATTACATTAATTTTTATGCGTGGAGAATTTGTTGGATTTTATATTGATATACATTTATTTTTAAAATCAGTTTGAATGTGAGTCAAAATTTCGGGATTAAAAACAGTTCGGACCGCACCGAAATATGCAAAATTTCGTATAATTTTTTAACCGTGGCCACAATATGGGCTGTAATGCTAACGAAAACAATATGGGCTCCAAAAAAACCTTAATAATTAGAAAATGGGCTGTAAATTATTAGAAATAATGGCAGATGGGATGTATGCTGTTTTCCACAGATTTGAGGCTTTCCTAAAAAAAAGGTTGACGCACAAGCAATGACTGTTGGATGGCCATCCAACGGCCGTCGTGCTTCTTCAATCTCTGCTCTTCCTGCTCCAGCCGCTCAAACAAGCACCGGCGGGACTGCCTGCTCCCTCCTCCCCACGGCCGGCTCTGCTGCCGCGCAGGCCTCACCGCCCCACCGTACTCCCATCGCTGGCCTAGCCATCCCTCTACTCACCCACACCTGCTGTTATTCTTCGACGACGGCAGACGAACCAGTAAACCCTCGTACATTCGTACTCCCCTCCGCGTGGGAAACAACTGCCGACTCTTCCCTGCCTCCGTGTCATTCCCTTCCTAGGCCTCGCCGTCGTCCACCGCCCTGGTGCTCTCGGCGCGGCCTGGTCAACATGGTCAACGACCGACATGCATCTGAAGTGGACTGTACGTGGAGAGGCCGACAGCTGGGTCCACGGCCGCACGCAAGGAAATGCCTCCTTATTATGCGCAAAATAATGATTCCTCCACCTGACATCAGGGACCCACCGAAAGGGCCTCTGTATTTCGCAAAAAAAAACGTTACCGCCGCTGACAGCTCGGACCCACCAGCTATATCTTCGCACGCAAGGAAGTGCCTCCTTATTACGCACAAAAAAATGAATACTCCCCCTGCTAGCTGGGACCCACCATGGCGGGAGGCTGACTTGTGGGCCTACTAAGTTGACTGGACGGGGGCCTTTGTCAACTTTAGTCAATATGAACGATTGTAGCTCCAGTGACCGTACGATGTCCATCCAACGGCCGTAGTGCTTCTTCAACCTCTGGTCTTCTTGCTCCAGCCGCCCAAAGCAGCGCCGGTCGTGTCGCATGCTCCTGCCTCCCGTGGCCGGCTGTGCTGCCACGGAGGCCTCACCGCCCCCTACTATTCCCACCGCTGGCCAGGCCCTGCGGCAACGGCAGCCTCACACCGCAGCTGAACCAATGAACCCTCATACTCCTCTCCGCGCGGGCTTCCACTGCCGCGTCTTCCCCGGCTCCCCGTCGTCCCCTTCCTAGGCCTCGCCGTCGTCCACCGCCCTGGTGCTCTCGGCGCGGCGTGGTCAACGTGGTCAAGGAACGACTTCCATCAGACGTGGACTGTACGTGGAGAGGCTGACAGCTGGGTCCACGGCCGCAGCAAGGAAGTGCCTCCTTATTACACGGAAAATAATGATTCCTCCACCTGATAGCTGGGACCCGCCGGATGGGCCACTGTATTTCGCGAAAAAAAACGTTTCCCCCTGACTGCTGGGACCCACCAGCTACATCTTCGCACGCAAGGAAGTGAGTCTGGGCAAAAAAAACGATTCATCCCCCTGACTGCTGGGACCCACCAGCTACATCTTCGCAGGCAAGGAAGTGCCTGACAGTCGGGACCCACCTGGTCGAAGCGTACGTAGCGTTGTCATTCTGGTCGCGAACGTGTACGTACATATATACTGGTGGATGTAGAGGCACGCACGTGTCGTAGTAGAGGCGCGTACGTGTCGTAGTAGAGGCGCGCACGTGTCGTAGTAGAGGCGCGTACGTGTCGTAGTAGAGGCGCGCACGTAGCATGTACACGTACGTACAACAGCCAGGGTGCAAGAAAGAAAATATGGCCACGTATGTGTACATACGGGCAGGGTCACGAACGCCTACTCGCGCATACGTACGGCCAGGGCTCGTGTACATGGCTGGGTAACAGAGAAACAGCGTCGTCGTCGTGTTCACGGGAGGCAACGGAATGCGTCGTGTTCATGGGGAGGCAACGGAATGCGTCGTGTTCATCGGGAGGCAACAGAACGCGTGGGAGCCAACCGGCTGGGTCGGAACGGAATGCGTCGTCGTGTTCATCGGGAGGGCTTGGATGGAACAGCCGATGGAAACGAGGCCTAGCGTACCGCAGAACGGAGGAAACGGCCTTGTGTTCGACCGGCCACGTTTGAAACAGGATCCTGTTCATCGAGAGGGGTCTGGCGTACCGCAAAACGGAGGAAACGGACCTCCTACGGTCGAAACGGGGGTCCTGTTGATCGGGAGGGGTGTGGCGTACCGCAAAACGGAGGAAACGGACTTGTGTTGGAGCGCTACGGTCGAAACGGGGGTCCTGTTCATCGGGAGGGGTGTGGCATACCGCAAAACGGGACTCCACGGGATACTGTTCATCTCCACCGTCGACCCCCTCCAACCTCCATGGGCTACTGTTCATCCACCGTCGACCTCCTCCAGCCTCCACGTGCGACTGTTCATCCACGGGCTCCTGTTCATCCAGCCTCCACCATGCGCTGCTCCACCGGCTACTGTTCAACCAGCCCTCTCCACGGGCTACTGTTCATCCAGCCCTCCACCGTCTACTGTTCATTCTGCCCTCCACGGGGTGGTCCTGTTCATCCTGCCCTCCACGGGGTCCTGTTCATCCAGCCCCAACCGGCTCGATCGATCAGGGTCATGTTCATCCAGAGGCAACACCACGGGGTCCTGTTCATCCACCCCCACCGGGAACTGTTCATCCAAACCCCCCCAGCAACGCTCACTGTTCATCCAGAGACAGCATCGATCGGCTTCAGTTAGCAGCAGTAGCGAAGGAATCGCTCGATCGGGTTCAGTTAACAACCATCGATCGATCACTTGGGTTCAGTAACGCGTAGCCTGCAGTGCAATCACTCGGGTTCAGTTAGAGCCCAACGCCTCGCTCGGATTCAGTTAGAGCCAACGCCTCGCACACACGCGCGTACGTGTACGAGAGAAACGCGCATCGCTCGGCCCCCGACCTCCCACCGTAACCGGGAACTCCCCGAAATTTTCCTCGCCCTCACTTCCACCACGGTTTTTTTCGTCATGGACGGCCCAAAGAATGTCATGCAGCTGCGTCTCTGGCCCGCTCAGGACGAAAAGCCCATTTTCTATTATGAATTTTTGTCATAGAAGTAGGAGCCCACCACATCTATGATGATACCGGGTTTTGTCACAATTATCGTCATAGAAGTGTCATATGTATGACAGAAAAAAATCGTTCGGCCCAAAATTTCACGGATGTGTCTTTTTTTGTAGTGTGTCACTGGGAAAGGACACCGCAAGATTGAACCCAAAGCTAAGCACTTCTCCCATTGCAAGAAAGATCAATCTAGTAGGCCAAACTAAACCGATAATTCGAAGAGACTTGCAAAGATATCAAATCATGCATATAAGAATTCAGAGAAGAATCAAATAATATTCATAGATAATCTTGATCATAAATCGACAATTCACCGGATGTCGGCAAACACACCGCAAAAAGTATTACATCGAATAGATCTCCAAGAACATCGAGGAGAACTTTGTATTGAGAACCAAAGAGAGAGAAGAAGCCATCTAGCTAATAACTATGGACCCGAAGGTCTATGGTAAACTACTCACACATCATCGAAGAGGCTATGGTGTTGATGTAGAAGCCCTCCGTGATCGATTCCCCCTACGGCAGATCGCCGGAAAAGGCCCCAAGATGGGATCTCACGGGTACAGAAGGTTGCGGCGGTGGAAAAGTGGTTCCGTGGCTCCCGCTAATATTTTTAGGGTATAAGAGTATATATATAGGCGAAAGAAGTACGTCGGTGGAGCTCCGTGGGGCCCATGAGGGTGGGGGCGCGCCTACCCCCCTGGGTGCACCCTCCTGCCTCGTGGCTGCCTCGCGGAGTTCCAGACTTCAAATCCAAGTCTTCTGGATTGCGTTTGTTCCAAGAAAGATCATCGCGAAGGTTTCATTCCGTTTGGATTCCGTTTGATATTCCTTTTCTGCAAAACACTAAAATAGGCACACACAAAAAAGAAACTGGCACTGGGCCTTCGGTTAATAGGTTAGTCCCAAAAGTAATATAAAAGAGCATATTAAAGCCCATTAAACATCCAAAATAGATAATATAATAGCATGGAACAATCAAAAATTATAGATACGTTGGAGACGTATCAAGCATCCCCAAGCTTAATTCCTGCTCGTCCTCGAGTAGGTAAATGATAAAAACAGAATTATTGATGTGGAATGCTACCTAACATAATTTTTCAATGTATTTTTCTTTATTATGGCATGAATGTTCAGATCCGAAAGATTCAAGACAAAAGTTTAATATTGACATAAAAAAATAATACTTCAAGCATACTAACCAAGCAATTATGTCTTCTCAAAATATCATAGCCAAAGAAAGCTCATCCCTACAAAATCATATAGTTTGGCCATGCTCCATCTTTGTCACACAAAATGCTCAAATCATGCACAACCCCGATGACAAGCCAAGCAATTGTTTCATACTTTAGTATTCTCAAACTTTTTCAACTTTCACGCAATACATGAGCGCGAGCCATGGACATAGCACTATAGGTGGAATAGAATGGTGGTTGTGGAGAAGATAAAAAGGAGGAAGATGGTCTCACATCAACTAGGCGTATCAATGGGCTATGGAGATGCCCATCAATAGATATCAATGTGAGTGAGTAGGGATTGCCATGCAACGGATGCACTAGAACTATAAATGTATGAAAGCTCAACAAAAGAAACTAAGTGGGTGTGCATCCAACTTGCTTGCTCACGAAGACCTAGGGCATTTTGAGGAAGCCCATCGTTGGAATATACAAGCCAAGTTCTATAATGAAAAATTCCCATTAGTAAATGAAAGTGACAAAATAAGAGACTCTCTATCATGAAGATCATGGTGCTACTTTGAAGCACAAGTGTGGAAAAAGGATAGTAACATTGCCCCTTCTCTCTTTTTCTCTCATTTTTTTGGGCCTTCTCTTTTTTATTTGGCATTTCTCTCTCTTTTTTTGGGCCTTCTCTTTTTTATTTGGCCTTTCTCTTTTTCTTTTTTTCCTCACACGGGACAATGCTCTAATAATGATGATCATCACACTTCTATTTACTTACAACTCAAAAATTACAACTCGATACTAGAACAAAATATGACTCTATATGAGTGCCTCCGGCGGTGTACCGGGATGGGCAATGAATCAAGAGTGACATGTATGAAAAATTATGAATGGTGGCCTTGCCACAAATACGATGTCAACTACATGATCATGCAAGGCAATATGACAATGATGAAGCGTTTCATAATAAACGGAACGGTGGAAAGTTGCATGGCAATATATCTCGGAATGGCTATGGAAATGCCATAATAGGTAGGTATAGTGGCTGTTTTGAGGAAGGTATATGGTGGGTTTATGGTACCGGCGAAAGTTGCGCGGTGCTAGAGAGGCTAGCAATGGTGGAAGGATGAGAGTGCGTATAATACATGGACTCAACATTAGTCATAAAGAACTCACATACTTATTGCAAAAATCTACAAGTCATCAAAACCAAGCACTACGTGCATGCTCCTCAGGGGATAGATTGGTAGGAAAAGACCATCGCTCGTCCCCGACCGCCACTCATAAGGAGGACAATCAAAGAAACACCTCATGCTCCAAATTTGTTACACAACAGTTACCATACGTGCATGCTACGGGACTTGCAAACCTCAACACAAGTATTTCTCAAATTCACAAATACTCAACTAGCATGACTCTAATATCACCACCTTCATATCTCAAAACAATCATCAAGTATCAAACTTCTCATAGTATTCAATGCACTCTATATGAAAGTTTTTATTATACCCATCTTGAATGATCATCATATTAGGACTAATTTTATAGCCAAGGCAAATTACCATGCTGTTCTAAAAGACTCTCAAAATAATATAATTTAAGCATGAGAGATCAATAATTAATATAAAATAAAACCACCAGCGTGCTCTAAAAAGATATAAGTGAAGCACTAGAGCAAAATTATCTAGCTCAAAAGATATAAGTGAAGCACATAGAGTGTTCTAACAGATTCTGGTTCATGCATGTCTCTCCAAAAGGTGTGTACAGCAAGGATGATTGTGGTAAACTAAAAAGCAAAGACTCAAATCATACAAGACTATCCAAGCAAAACACATATCATGTGGTGAATAAAAATATAGCCTCAAGTAAACTTACCGATAGACGAAGACGAAAGAGGGGATGCCTTCCGGGGCATCCCCAACCTTAGGCTTTTGGTTGTCCTTGAATTTTACCTTGGGGTGCCTTGGGCATCCCGAAGCTTCGGCTCTTGCCACTCCTTATTCCAAAATCCATCATATCTTTACTCAAAACTTGAAAACTTCACAACACAACACTTAAACAGAAAATCTCATGAGCTATGTTAGTATAAGAAAACAAACCACCACTTTAAGGTACTGTAATGAACTCATTATTTATCTATATTGGTGTTAAACCTACTGTATTCCAACTTCTCTATGGTTCATACCCCCCGATACTACTCATAGATTCATCAAAATAAGCAAACAACACACGAAAAACAGAATCTATCAAAACAGAACAGTCTGTAGCAATCTGTATCAAACGAATACTTATAGAACTCGAAAAATTCTGAAATAAATTGGTGGACGTGAGGAATTTGTCTATTAATCATCTTAAAAAATAATCAACCTAAAATCACTCTCCAGTAAAAAATGGCATCTAATCTCGTGAGCGCAAAAGTTTCTGTTTTTTACAGCAAGATTGCAAAGACTTAACCCATATCTTCCCAAAGGTTCTACTTGGCACAAACACTAATTAAAACATAAAACCACATCTAAACAGAGTCTAGATGAATTATTTATTACTAAACAGGAACAAAAAGCAAGGAACAAAACTAAAATTGGGTTGCCTCCCAACAAGCGCTATCGTTTAACGCCCCTAGCTAGGCATAAAAACAAGAATAGATCTAAGTATTACCATCTTCTCCCTTTTGGTGATAAAGAGAAAATTTCTTATCTAAAGCACTTATCTTTCTATTTTGTGAGAGTACGTGGCCATTAATGGTAGAAGAAATATTAAGCACGCTACGAAAATTTGCATCTAAACTAGCCTTCATCTCTTTGATAATTTCATTCTGATAAAAACACAAAAGAGAGGTAGATTCAACCTTTTCACTCATGGGGTGCCCAAATATAGCTTTCATCTTTTCATAGGTATCGATGGCATCCCCCTCAAGAAAACCTTCTTCAAAAATAGAATCCAAAACTTGTTTGAAAGAAGAAGGTAAGCCAACAATAAAACTTTTGAAGTAAATCTCAATTTGATATTGGGGCACATAGCTGGCTCGGATCCTTAATAGCCTATCCCAAGAACCTTTCAAAGATTAATCAAGCAAATAACGAAAAATTCCGGGGTCATCTTCATCAAAATTATTAAAACTTTCATTGATAATCCGGTAGGTCTCTCCATAGCATCAATTTTATGAGCTTAGAAAGGACAGAGGGACTATCCGAAGTATTAAAACCTGGGAGAAATCCCTTAGCCCCGTTTGGTTCGGCCATGGCGATAGAAAAGCAAAGGAAAAGGTTTTCGAAAATCGTTTTAGAAGTGGGGGAGAGGAAAAGAGAAGCGAATGGCAAATAATGTAATGCGAGGGAGAAGAGTTTATGATGGGTACTTGGTATGTCTTGACTTGAGCGTAGATCTCCCCGGCAATGGCGCCAGAAATCCTTCTTGCTACCTCTTGAGCATGCGTTGGTTTTCTCTTGAAGAGGAAAGGGTGATGCAGCAAAGTAGCGTAAGTATTTCCCTCAGTTTTTGAGAACCAAGGTATCAATCTAGTAGGAGATAACACGCAAGTCACCTAGTACCTGCACAAACAATCAAGAACCTTGCAACCAACGCGATACAGGGGTTGTCAATCCCTTCACAGCCACTCGCAAGAGTGAGATCTAATAAAGATAGTAAAGTAAATATTTTTGGTATTTTTGTTGTATAGATTGAAAAGTAAAGATTGCAAAATAAAATAAATAGGAAACTAGAATTGTAGATCGGAAACTTATATGATGTAAACTAGACCGAGGGCCATAGGTTTCACTAGTGGCTTCTCTCATGATAGCATATATTACGGTGGGTGAACAAATTACTGCCGAGCAATTGATAGAAAAGTTGTAACATCCCAAATTTTCAATTTAGAATGTTATACATTAGGACATCATTGCATATCATATTTTATTGCATTTTGGCTCGATCCTCAAAATTCCAAGCAACTCAAGGACCCTCGGAGAGAGTTGGGGATTTCACCGTTTTCGTATTTGAAATTTTTATCAAATATCGAAACAAGGATGATTTGTTTTATTATTTTTCCCTCCGAAAATATTTCATATTAAATATATGAAAGGAGATAATATGACTTCTCCAAAATAAATGAAATATTGGAGGAAATATATTACAATCAAATATTTGAATTTTATTCGGAGTTTTATCGCTATTTTATTTGCATTATAGGCCCAAATAAATGTTCACCTTGTCCGGCATATTTTTAGAGGACGGGGAAAATTTATTTTGGGATTTTTGGAGTCAGTTTAGTATTTCTTTTCTTTCTTTTTTTGCACGTCGGAATATTAAAAAAAGGAAACCGACTCCGGGCCGTACCCGATCGGGACTCCGCCCGGGGGGCTTTATAAGCCGCCGAGGCCCCAGCCTCGCAGCCCACCAGCCGTGCCCCGCCGCCCAAACCGTAGCCGCCGCCCGCCGCACCGCCACCCGCCGCGCCGCCGCCCTCCGTCGCCGGAACCGCCGCCGCCGCCCGCCGGATCTCGTCGCCGTTGACCACCATTTGACCGGTCGGTTTTCTTCGGTTAAACCTTGGCTTTTTTCCTGTTTAATTCGTTAGATCGGTTTTCCGTCGGTTTATTTTATTTAGCGAACGCCCGTTCGTTCGTTCGTTTTAACGAACGATTTTCACCGTGTAGCCGCAGACAGCGAACGTTCGTTCGTTAGCCTGTCCGTCAGTTTTTCTTTTTCTCGGATTTTTCGTGATTATTTTCGATCGCGATTTCTGATCCGATTTTCGTTTTAGTTTATCTTTTCGCTCGTTTATCGGAATCAGGCGATTCAAGCGCCTAGATCTTTGTCTCGAAGCCCTCTTTCTGTTTAATCAACTTAAACAAGTTTTTGCTACTGTAAAATTTGACTTTAGTCTAGATTAGTAATTCGAAGCTTGTTTCTTTCGCAGTTTGAGTTTCGTAGCTTCGTTTGATTTGATTCTTTTTGCAAACCGGAGTTATTAAGTTGAACTTTCTGGTTAGATCTTCTTATTTGAGTTTTACCCGTGCATCTTTGCTTGATTGCTTATTGTATGCTTGTTTTGTTTGCGATAGAGTACCCGGAGTGCGAAGCGTGCTACTACGAGTCTCTAGGTTTCATGGATCATCAGCAAGGCAAGTAACACTTTGATCATACCTCTTTACTACCCAGTTTTATTGCATTAGATCAATCCTCAACAATTGCATGGTTAGGATCTGATTAAATTGTGGGTTTGGGAAGTAGATGAGGTAGTACCTATTCACCTGTTATTGTCAAACCTATGGGAGTTACTTCTACGTTGCTTATTGTTATGCTATGCTTGTAGACGTGGATTGGGTGAGTGCATCCATGAAAGATGTGAGTATTGTTAATTAATGGTTAACTTAAGGTGGCTATTTTAATACACATCTGGGTGGATTGAGGCACCTGGGGAACCCAGTGTTGCCTGTGTTTTTGGAAATCCCGGGGTACCGTGTGATTCTCCTATGGACTGCCACCCAGGCTCAAAGGGATCATAAGATTATTCATGCTAGAAACTGCCGTGTGCAGCCACATGCCATTATGGGCTCTGGCATAGTTGAGTAAGTTGTGGGAAACCTTTCCATGATGGGCTAGCATATGTAGGGGATTGTAGGTGTACAGGCCTATCTATCGGTTGAGGGGACCTCTTCGGAAAGACTGTGTCTCGGTCATCTGTTTCCCAAACATTATGTAGTGTGAGAAATCCAACGGAGGAGATCGAGTCTTGTGGGGAAAAGTGCGCAAACCTCTGCTGAGTGTACGAACTAATCATGGTTAGCCATGTCCCCGGTTATGGACATCTTGAGTATCTAGTTCTTGGATTATCATGTGGATCTCATCACTCTTAATATAATTTTGATTGGGTTTAATGATGATGCTAAATTGGAATTGAGTTGGGTGTACCTTCTCAATGTTTAACAACCACCATGATAGTTAAATAAAATTTATTCCTTTGTTGTAGGGAAAAATTGGCTTTTCGCAAAACATATTAACCATACAGCCTCCACCAGCCATATCTGCATGTAGTGATAGCATTATTCTGTTCAATACTCTCTTGTGTTACATTGCCAGCATATTCCATGTGCTGACCCGTTTTAGGCTGCAACGTATCATGTTGCAGACTTTTCAGACGACGAGTAAGGAGCCATAGGTCGTGGTCTTTCACTCAGTGATGTCGTTGGAGTTGATGGACTCACTTTATCTTCTAAGCCTTCCGATGTTATCGTATTAGATGGCCTTAAGCCATATTTATTGTAATAAGTTCTCTTTTGAGACATTCGATGTAATAAGTGTGTGATTGCTACTCTGTTATAAATCCTCAAGTACTGTGTGTGTCAGCATTACCAATCTAGGGATGACACTGATGCACAGAGATTAGACTGTTTGAGGTCTGGTCGCTACAAGATGGTATCAGAGCACACGCTGACTGTACGACACGACCACTAAGCTAAAGCCCTAGATCACTACTCTCTTCTCATTTCTGTCTCCTCTCCATTTTCTACTCTTTAGGATGGCGGACGCAAGGAACAAGTTTGCACAACCGGATGAAGACACCCCCTTTGGACGACACTTGAAGGAAGTCACTAGATACCTGAGCATCGGAATACCAAGCTTCACCGGGACTTACAACGCCACTTTACCAGAAGAGGAGCACTGGATGATTCAAGTTCAAGTTCCAGGAAGGACATTCACGCCAGTCACGGAGCCCATAGAGTTTTCCTTTGATGCCCCAACCTGGAGTCTAGGCAAGAGCATGGCAGCCCACATCGCCATGGGTCGCATTGGAGAAGTTTACCACAAGGATCTCTAGGACACTATCTACCAGATTTGTGGGCGCCGAGATGAGCAATGGGTGATGATCAGCACCAGGGAGGATAGATCCATTGCAGCTTTCATCCAGGAGTTAAACCATCACATTCGACGCCAGGAGAACCAGATGTGCGCAGGCATGACAGATTTGAAGAAGGCGATGACCAAGATCGCGGAACTGGAAGAAGAACTCAAGTCTACACGTGATGGATATGAGGAGGAAATCGCAACACTATTGGAGAAGAATGACGACCTGATAAAGAAGATCGGAGTATTCATGGGAGATCCCGCGCCAGGAGGAGAAGACGACGATTCCACTTGCCCGGAGAACTACATCATCATTGACGACACCGACTCGGACCCCGACGATAGAGATGATGACTTTGTTGATGAAGCTGGAGCGGATATCATGGAGTCTTCGACCGATCAATTTTTCTAGTCGACCACCATATCAGTAGTAGTATTCCACCATGTATATAGTAGTAGTCCGAGCACTTTTGTAACGATAGTTTTAGACTGATTGTATGCCCTTGCTTGATTGATTGAGTGATATGATTGTGTTTGCCTCATGTGCATATGGGTAGTGTTTTCCCCCTAGACCTCACTTTACTCTGTTTTCTCATCTTTTCTAAACCCAGCAGATGCCTCCGAGACGCGACAATGGATTTGCTTTCCCACCTGAGCTCACTCAGTTGATCCAGCAGCAGAATGCATTGATGCAGACACTAGTCCAGAATCAGAATCAGGGGAACAACAACAACAACAACAACAACAACCCACCACCAGCACCTGTTGATTACTTAGCCCATTTTCTAAGGCTGAATCCGCCGGTGTTCTCCAGTAGCACCGAGCCGATAGTTGCAGATGATTGGCTCCGCAAGATTGGAAGGGAGTTGACCACTGCAGGATGCACATATGCGGAGAGAGTGCGTTTTGCCGCACATGGACCCGCAGCATCATGGTGGGAGAATTTCACAGCCACTTACCCCATCGACACTGTTACATGGGACCAGTTCCAGCAGGCTTTTCGCACTACCCATGTATCAACAGGAGCTATGGCCATGAAGAAGCGTGAGTTTCGCAACTTACGCCAAGGAGGACGCACAGTTGGCCAGTATGTGGATGATTTTAGTAAGCTATCACGTTATGCCCCAAATGACGTCGCTACAGATGCAGCTAAGCAGGAGAAGTTTCTGGAAGGACTGAATGATGAGCTGAGCATGCAGTTGATGGTGGCAAATTTCAATAACTACCAGGAGTTGGTAGATAGAGCTCTCATGATTGAAGGGAAGCAGCAGCAGATTGACAACCGCAAGAGGAAGTATGGACAAGGGAAGTATAATTCTGGAGCTCGGCAAAGAACCCGCTTTACCCCGAACTCGGGAGGACCCCTTCAGCATAACCATGGAGGTCACACTGGAGGAAGTTCGCACAACCATAGTGGCTCCAAGAATGGGAATGGTAATGGAGGAAGCAACGGCCAGAACCGTTCCAACCCAGCAACGCCCGCCAAGAAAGATCTAAGCCATGTTACTTGCTACAAGTGCCAGAAGACTGGACATTACGCCAATGAATGTCCTGAAGCTAAGATTGGTAACGGCAATGGAAGCTCTGGGAAGAAGCCCAACCCATTCAACAGGGGACAAGTGAACCACGTTAACGTGGAGGAGGTTGAAGCCCAGCCAGATGCAGTAATAGGTAAGTTTTTGGTTAAGTCATTTACTGCAGTCGTTCTTTTTGATACTGGTGCATCGCATTCATACATATCAAGGGGATTTGTGGATAAGTATAAACTGCCCACCAAAGTTCTTAGTACACCTATGTTAGTGAGCTCGCCAGGAGCAGAGTATATGGCAAGCCAAGGATGTTTTCAGATGCCATTGACCATAGGTAGGCATGTTTTCCCCTCAGATCTAATAATTTTGGAGTCGCAAGGTTTGGATGTGATTCTAGGTATGGATTGGCTATCGATGTATGGAGGAAACATCGATTGAGCTAGTAAGTCGATTTTGCTCACCACCCCAGAAGGAAGAAGGATCAAGTATGTATCCTGGCATGTGCCGAATAGGACTCAAGTAAATTCCTTATCAGGAGTTGTACAGGAGGTAGTACCAGTGGTGAAGGATTTCCCGGATGTATTTCCAGAAGAGTTGCCAGGCATGCCACCGGATAGAGACATTGAGTTTTTGATTGAGCTTTTGCCAGGCACAGGGCCAATATCTAAGAGACCGTACAGAATGCCCGGAAAGGATTTGGAGGAAATTAAGAAGCAGATTAAGGAGTTACTGGATAAAGGTTATATTCGCCCAAGTTCGTCACCTTGGGGATCCCCAGTGCTTCTAGTGGAGAAGAAGGATGGTTGTTGATTATCGAGGATTGAATGAGGTGACGATCAAGAACAAGTACCCACTACCGATGATCAATGATTTGTTTGATCAGCTACAAGGAGCTAAGGTGTTTTCCAAGATCGATCTGCGATCAGGGTACCACCAGCTGAAGATTTGAGAGCAGGATATACCTAAGACAGCTTTTACCACGAGGTATGGGCTATATGAGTATATCATTATGTCATTTGGCCTGACTAACGCACCTGCCTACTTTATGAACATGATGAACAAGGTGTTTATGGAGTTTTTGGATAAGTTCGTTGTGGTGTTCATTGATGATATTCTGGTCTACTCGAAGAATGAAGAGGAGCATAAAGAGCATTTGCGTTTAGTACTTGGAAAGCTCAAAGAACATCAGTTATACGCCAAGTTCAGCAAGTGTGAGTTTTGGTTGAAGGAAGTTGGATTTCTTGGACATGTTATATCCGGAGAAGGAATAG
Organism: Triticum aestivum; assembly: GCF_018294505.1. Taxonomy (NCBI): domain Eukaryota; kingdom Viridiplantae; phylum Streptophyta; class Magnoliopsida; order Poales; family Poaceae; genus Triticum; species Triticum aestivum. The sequence continues at coordinate 533,983,543 of NC_057799.1, forward strand.
CGGTAGACCCCACCAAAGTTGTCACTGTGACAAATTGGGAGGCACCCACGTCAGTTGGAGAGATCCGGAGTTTTCTTGGACTCGCAGGATACTACCGAGGTTCATTGAGAATTTCTCGAAGATTGCAAAGCCTATGACGGAGTTGTTAAAGAAGGACACCAAGTTCAAATGGACTGAGGAATGTGAGTCTAGTTTTCAGGAGTTGAAGAAACACTTGGTTACATCACCAGTGTTGATTCTGCCAGATCAACGCAAGGATTATGAAGTGTATTGCGACGCTTCTCGTCGAGGACTTGGAGTCGTACTTATGCAGGAGGGAAGAGTTGTTTCATAAGCCTCACAACAGCTTAAACCCCATGAGTTAAATTATGCTACGCATGATTTGGAGTTAGCAGCCGTAGTGCATGCGTTGAAGACTTGGAGACATTTTCTCATCGGAAACCATTGTGAGGTATACACGGATCACAAGAGTTTGAAGTATATCTTCACGCAGAAGGAGTTGAATCTCAGGCAGAGGAGATGGTTGGAACTCATTGAGGATTATGATATGAAGTTGCATTATCATCCCGGAAAGGCTAACGTAGTAGCCGATGCGTTGAGCCGCAAGAGTCATGTCAATACACTCATGACCGGAGAGTTACCCAAGGAGTTAGCAGAGGATCTTCGCGAGCTATGTTTGGAGATAGTTCCGAGAGGCTATGTAGCAGCATTGGAGATTCGGTCTACTTTGATGGATAAGATCAGAGAAGCTCAGAAGACGGACAAGAAGATTGCCGAGATAAAGGAAAGGATGAGCAAGGGAAAAGCCAAGGATTTTGTGAGGATGAGCACGATACCTTATGGTTTGAGGACCGCGTATATGTGCCAACTGATCAGGAGATCAGGAAGCTGATTTTGCAGGAGGCCCATGATTCGCCATATTCGATTCACCCAGTAAACAATAAAATGTACCTGTATTTGAAGGATAGTTTCTGGTGGACCGGAATGAAGAAGGATATTGTGGAGTATGTAGCAGTTTGTGATGTATGTCAGAGAGTGAAGGCAGAGCATCAGAAGCCAGCAGGATTGCTACAACCATTGCCGATACCCGAATGGAAGTGGGACAAGCTAGGCATGGATTTTATCACAGGATTGCCCAGGACTCGTTCAGGCTATGACTCGATATCGTTTGTAGTCGATCGTTTGACGAAAGTAGCTCATTTCATCCCCGTGAAGACCACTTACACCAGTGCTAAGTTGGCAAAGATATACATGACCAGGGTCGTATGTTTGCATGGAGTTCCGAGGACCATTGTATCAGATAGAGGAACCCAGTTTACCTCAAAGTTTTGGAATCAGTTGCATGAAACTTTGGGAGCCAGGCTAGAGTTCAGTACAGCTTTTCACCCGCAGACAGATGGACAAACTGAGAGAGTAATCAGATTTTGGAGGACATGTTGAGAGCTTGTGCACTAGATTACGGATCTAGTTGGGATGACAACTTGCCCTACGCGGAGTTCTCTTACAACAACAGCTATCAAGCCAGTTTGAAGATGGCCCCTTTCGAAGCATTGTACGGAAGGAGGTGCAGGACACCGTTGTTGTGGGATGAAGTTGGAGACCGTCAGTTGTTTGGACCAGATTTGATTAAGGAATCTGAAGAGAAGGTTAAGCTGATTCGCGATAGACTCAAGGTAGCCCAGTCCAGGCAGAAGAGTTATGCGGATTCTAAACGCAAGGAGACAGTTTACGAAGTCGGAGACAGAGCGTATCTGCGAGTATCACCTCTACGAGGAGTTAAGCTCTTTGGAGTTAAGGGAAAGTTAGCACCACATTTTGTGGGACCATACAAAGTTTTGGAACGTATGGGAGAAGTTGCTTACAAGTTGGAATTGCCCGAAGGATTGTCAGGAGTTCACGATGTGTTCCACGTTTCTCAGTTGAAGAAGTGCCACGCAGAGATGGCTGATATTCCTCTGAGAGATACAGTGCCACTGGAAGCGATTCAGTTGGATACCGATTTGACCTACGAGGAGAAGCCAGTCAAGATTCTCGAGTTTGCCAGCCGAGTTACACGCAGCAAAGTTATCAAGTTTTGCAAGGTTCAGTGGAGCTACCATACCGAAGATGAAGCCACCTGGGAACGAGAGGAAGACCTACGGAAGGATCACCCTCACCTATTTTCTAGCCAACCCGAATCTCGAGGGCGAGATTCATCTTAAGGGGGGTAGGTTTGTAACATCCCAAATTTTCAATTTGGAATGTTATACATTAGGACATCATTGCATATCATATTTTATTGCATTTTGGCTCGATCCTCGAAATTCCAAGCAACTCAAGGACCCTCGGAGAGAGTTGGGGATTTCACCGTTTTCGTATTTGAAATTTTTATCAAATATCGAAACGAGGATCATTTGTTTTATTATTTTCCCTCCAAAAATATTTCATATTAAATATATGAGAGGAGATAATATGACTTCTCCAAAATAAATGAAATATTGGAGGAAAAATATTTTAATTTTATTCGGAGTTTTATCGCTATTTTATTTGCATAGGAAAAATATGCGTTTTTCAAAATAGCATTATAGGCCCAAATAAATGTTCACCTTCTCCGGCATATTTGTAGAGGACGGGGAAAATTTATTTCGGGATTTTTGGAGTCCGTTTAGTATTTCTTTTCTTTCTTCTTCTGCACATCAGAATATTTAAAAAAATAAAGGAAACCGACTCCGAGCCGTACCCGACCGGGACTCCGCCCGGGGGGCTTTATAAGCTGCCGACGCCCCAGCCCCGCAGCCCACCAGCCGCGCCCCGCCGCCCAAACCCTAACCATCGCCGCCGCTCGTGCCGCCGCACTGCCGTCGCCGCCTTCCGCCGCCGCCCGCCGGATCTCATCGCCGTTGACCACCATTTGACCGGTCGGTTTTCTTCGGTTAAACCCCGGTTTTTTTATTTCCGGTTTAATTCGTTATATCGGTTTTCCGTCGGTTTATTTTATTTAGCGAACGCCCGTTCGTTCGTTCGTTTTAACGAACGATTTTCACCGTTTAGCCGCAGACAGCGAACGTTCGTTCATTAGCCTATTCGTCGGTTTTTCTTTTTCTCGGATTTTTCGTGATTATTTTCAATCGTGATTTCTGATCCAATTTTCGTTTTAGTTTATCTTTTCGCTCGTTTATCGGAATCAGGCGATTCAAGCGCCTAGATCTTCATCTCAAAGCCCTCTTTCTGTTTAATCAACTTAAACAAGTTTTCGCTACTGTAAAATTTGACTTTAGTCCAGATTAGTAATTCGAAGCTTGTATCTTTCGCAGTTTGAGTTTCGTAGCTTCGTTTCATTTGATTCTTTTTGCAAACCGGAGTTCTTAAGTTGAACTTTCTGGTTAGATCTTCTTATTTGAGTTTTACCCATGCATCTTTGCTTGATTGCTTATTGTATGCTTGTTTTGTTTGTGATAGAGTACCCGGAGTGCGAAGCGTGCTACTACGAGTCTCTAGGTTTCACGGATCATCAGCAAGGCAAGTAACACTTTGATCATACCTCTTTACTACCCAGTTTTATTGCATTAGATCAATCCTCAACAATTGCATGGTTAGGATCTGATTAAATTGTGGGTTTGGGAAGTAGATGAGGTAGTACCTATTCACCTGTTATTGTCAAACCTGTGGGAGTTACTTCTACGTCGCTTATTGCTATGCTATGCTTGTAGACGTGGATTGGGTGAGTGTATCCATGAAAGATGTGAGTATTGTTAATTAATGGTTAACTTAAGGTGGCTACTTTAATACACATCTGGGTGGATTGAGGCACCTGGGGAACCCAGTGTTGCCTGTATTTTTGGAAATCCCGGGGTATCGTGTGATTCTCCTATAGACTGCTACCCAGGCTCAAAGGGATCATAAGATTATTCATGCTAGAAACTGCCGTGTGCAGCCACATGCCATTATGGGCTCTGGCATAGTTGAGTAAGTTGTGGGAAACCTTTCCATGATGGGCTAGCATATGTAGGGGATTGTAGGTGTACAGGCCTATCTATCGGTTGAGGGGACCTCTTCGGAAAGACTGTGTCTCGGTCATCCGTTTCTCAAACATTATGTAGTGCGAGAAATCCAACGGAGGAGATCGAGTCTTGTGGGGAAAAGTGCGCAAACCTCTGCAGAGTGTACAAACTAATCATGGTTAGCCATGTCCCCGGTTATGGACATCTTGAGTATCTAGTTCTTGGATTATCATGTCGATCTCATCACTCTTAATATAATTTTGATTGGGTTTAATGATGATGCTTAATTGGGATTGAGTTGGGTGAACCTTCTCAATGTTTAACAACCACCATGGTAGTTAAATAAAATTTATTCCTTTGTCGTAGGGAAAAATTGGCTTTTCGCAAAACATATTAACCATACAGCCTCCACCAGCCATATATGCATGTAGTGATAGCATTATTCTGTTCAATACTCTCTTGTGTTACATTGCTAGCATATTCCATTTGCTGACCCGTTTCGGGCTGCAACGTATCATGTTGCAGACTTTTCAGACGACGAGTAAGGAGCCATACGTCGTGGTCTTTCACTCAATGATGCCGTTGGAGTTGATGGACTCACTTTATCTTCCAAGCCTTCCGTTGTTATCGTATTAGATGGCCTTAAGCCATATTTATTGTAATAAGTTCTCTTTTGAGACATTCGATGTAATAAGTGTGTGATTGCTACTCTGTTATAAATCCTCAAGTACTGTGCGTGTCAGCATTACCGATCCAGGGATGACACTGATGCACAGAGATCAGACTGTTTGAGGTCTGGTCGCTACAAAAGCGCATAGTTATGAGAATATCTAGGCATGATCATGAATATAGGCATCATGTCCGTGTCAAGTAGACCGAAACGATTCTGCATCTACTACAATTACTCCACACATCGACCGCTATCCAGCATGCATCTAGAGTATTAAGTTCATAAGGTCAGAGTAACGCATTAGGCAAGATGACATGATCTAGAGGGATGAACTCAAGCAATATGATATAAACCCCATCTTTTTATCCTCGATGGCAACAATACAATACGTGCCTTGTTGCCCCTACTGTCACTGGGAAAGGACAACGCAAGATTGAACCCAAAGCTAAGCACTTCTCCCATTGCAAGAAAGATCAATCTAGTAGGCCAAACTGAACCGATAATTCAAAGAGACTTGCAAAGATATCAAATCATGCATATAAGAATTCAGAGAAGAATCAAATAATATTCGTAGATAATCTTGATCATAATCCACAATTCATCGGATCTCGGCAAACACACCGCAAAAAGTATTACCTCGAATAGATCTCCAAGAACATCGAGGAAAACTTTGTATTGAGAACCAAAGAGAGAGAAGAAGCCATCTAGCTAATAACTATGGACCCGAAGGTCTGTGGTAAACTACTCACACATCATCGGAGAGGCTATTGTGTTGATGTAGAAGCCCTCCGTGATCGATTCCCCCTCCGGCAGATCACCGAAAAAGGCCCCAAGATGGGATTTCACAGGTACAGAAGGTTGCGGTGGACAAGTGGTTTCATGGCTCCCCTGATGTTTTTAGGGTATAAGAGTATATATATGCGAAAGAAGTACGTCGGTGGAGCTCCGTGGGGCCCACGAGGGTGGGGGCGCGCCCTCCTGCCTCGTGGCCGCCTCGCGGAGTTCCAGACTTCAACTCCAAGTCTTCTGGATTGCGTTTGTTCCGAGAAAGATCATCGCGAAGGTTTCATTCCGTTTGGATTCCGTTTGATATTCCTTTTCTGCAAAACACTAAAATAGGCAAAAAAAAAAGAACAGAAACTGGCACTGGGCCTTCAGTTAATAGGTTAGTCCCGAAAATAATAGAAAAGAGCATATTAAAGCCTATTAAACATCCAAAACAGATAATATAATAGCATGGAACAATCTAAAATTATAGATACGTTGGAGACGTATCAGTTATTGACCGGAGATGTGTCTTGGTCATGTCTACATAGTTCTCGAACCCGTAGGGTCCGCACGCTTAACGTTCGATGACGATTTGTATTATGAGTTTATGTGATTTGATGACCGAAGGTTGTTCGGAGTCCCGGATGAGATCACAGACGTAACGAGGAGTCTTGAAATGGTAGAGACATAAAGATTCATATATTGGAAGGCTACATTCGACAACCGGAATGGTTTGGGTCGTTTCGGATAAGTTTCAGAGTACCGGGGGTTACCGGAACCCCAACCCCCCGGGAAGTTATTGGGCCTCATGGGCCTAGTGGTGGAAGAGAGGAGGCATGCCAAGGAGTGGCGCGCGCCCCCCTAGCCCAAACCGAATTGGACTAGGGTTGGGGGGCGCCCCCCCCCTTTCCTTCTCTCCTCCTCCTCCTTCCCCCCTTCTCCTTGGGGGAATAGGAAAGGCGGGGTGAATCCTACTTGGAGTAGGACTCCCCCCCCCTTGGGCATGCCACCCTTGGCCGGCCTCCTCCTCCCTCCCTCCTTTATATACGTGGGGAAGGGGGCACCCTAGAACACACAAGTTGATCTTTTAGCCGTGTGCGGTTCCCCCCTCCACAGAAACACACCTCGATCATATCGTCGTAGTGCTTAGGCGAAGCCCTGCGCCGGTAACTTCATCATCATCGTCGCCACGCCGTCGTGCCGATGAAACTCTCCCTCGGCCTCAACTGGATCAAGAGTACGAGGGACGTCATCGAGCTAAACGTGTGCTGAACACGGAGGTGCCGTACGTTAGGTGCTAGGATCGGTCGGATCGTGAAGACGTACGACTACATCAACCGTGTTGATAAAACGCTTCCGCTTTTGGTCCACGAGGGTACATGGACACACTCTCCTGCTCGTTGCTATGCATCTCCTAGATAGATCTTGCGTGATCGTAGTTAAAAATTTTGAAATACTGCGTTCCCCAACAGTGGCATCCTAGCCAGGTCTATGTACGAGTAGAACACAAAGAGTTGTGGGCGATAATAGTCATACTGCTTACCAGCATGTCATACTTTGATTCGGCGGTATTGTTGGATGAAGCGGCCCAGACCGACATTACATGACCACGTTCATGAGACTGGTTCTACCGTCGTGCTTCGCACACAGGTGGCTAGTGGGTGTCTGTTTCTCCAACTTTAGTTGAATCGAGTTTGACTACACCCGGTCCTTGTTGAAGGTTAAAACAGCACACTTGACGAAAAATTGTTGTGGTTTTGATGCGTAGGTAAGAACGGTTCTTGCTAGAAGCTCGTAGCGGCCACGTAAAACTTGCAACAACAAAGTAGAGGACGTCCAACTTGTTTTTGTAGGGCTTGCTGTGATGTGATATGGTCAAGACGTGATGATATATAAATTGTTGTATGAGATGATCATGTTTTGTAATAGTTATCGGCAACTGGCAGGAGCCATATGGTTGTCGCTTTATTGTATGAAATTCAATCGCCATGTAACTGCTTTACTTTATCACTAAGCGGTCGCGATAGTCGTAGAAGCAATAGTTGGCGAGATGTCAACGATGCTTCGATGGAGATCAAGCTGTCAAGCCGGTGACGATGGTGATCATGACGGTGCTTTGGAGATGGAGATCAAAGGCACAAGATGATGATGCCATATCATATCACTTATTTTGATTGCATGTGATGTTTATCTTTTATGCATCTTATTTTGCTTAGTTCGGTGGTAGCATTATAAGATGATCTCTCACTAAATTTCAAGGTACAAGTGTTCTCCCTGAGTATGCACCATTGCTACAGTTCGTCGTGCCGAGACACCACGTGATGATCGGGTGTGATAAGCTCTAAGTTCACATACAACGGGTGCAAGACAGTTTTGCACACGCAGAATACTCGGGTTAAACTTGACGAGCCTAGCATATGCAGATATGGCCTCGGAACACTGAGACCGAAAGGTCGAGCATGAATCATATAGTAGATATTATCAACATAGTGATGTTCACCATTGAAAACTACTCCATCTCACGTGATGATCGGACGTGGTTTAGTTGATATGGATCACGTGATCACTAAGATGACTAGAGGGATGTCTATCTAAGTGGTAGTTCTTAAGTAATATGATTAATTGAACTTTAATTTATCATGAACTTACTACCTGATAGTATTTTGCATGTCTATGTTGTTGTAGATAAATGGCCCGTGCTACTGTTCCTTTGAATTTTAATGCGTTCCTAGAGAAAGCTAGGTTGAAAGATGATGGTAGCAACTACACGGACTGGGTCCGTAACTGGAGGATTATCCTCATTGCTGCATAGAAGAATTATGTCCTGGAAGTACCGCTAGGTGCAAGACCCGCTGCAGGAGCAACACCAGACGTTGTGAACGCCTGGCAGAGCAAAGCTGATGACTACTCGATAGTTTAGTGTGCCATGCTTTACGGCTTAGAACCGGGACTTCAACGACGTTTTGAACGTCATGGAGCATATGAGATGTTCCAGGAGTTGAAGTTAATATTTCAAGCAAATGCCCGGATTGAGAGATATGAAGTCTCCAATAAGTTCTACATCTGCAAAATGGAGGAGAATAGTTCTGTCAGTGAACATATACTCAGAATGTCTGGGTACCACAATCACTTGACTCAACTGGGAGTTAATCTTCCTGTTGATAGTGTCATTGACAGAGTTCTTCAATCACTGCCACCAAGCTACAAAAGCTTCGTGATGAACTAGAATATGCAAGGGATGGATAAGACAATTCATGAGCTCTTCGCGATACTAAAGGCTGCGGAGGTAGAAATCAAGAAGGAGCATCAAGTGTTGATGGTTAACAAGACCACTAGTTTCAAGAAAAGGGGCAAAGGGAAGAAGCGGAACTTCAAGAAGAACGGCAAGCAAGTTGCCGCTCAAGTGAAGAAACCCAAGTCTGGACCTAAGCCTGAGACTGAGTGCTTCTACTGCAAAGGGACTGGTCACTGGAAGCGGAACTGCCCCAAGTATTTGGCGGATAAGAAGGATGGCAAAGTGAAAGGTATATTTGATATACATGTTGTTAATGTGTACCTTACTAATGCTCATAGTAGCGCCTGGGTATTTGATACTGGTTCTGTTGCTCATATTTGCAACTCGAAACATGGGCTACGGATTAAGCGAAGATTGGCTTAGGACGAGGTGACAATGCACGTGGGAAATGGTTCCAAAGTCGATGTGATCGCCGTCGGCACTCTACCTCTACATCTACCTTCGAGATTAGTATTAGACCTGAATAATTGTTATTTGGTGCCAGCGTTAAGCATGAACATTATATCTTGATCTTGTTTGATGCGAGACGGTTATTCATTTAAATCAGAGAATAATGGTTGTTCTATTTATATGAGTAATATCTTTTATGGTCATGCACCCTTGATGAGTGGTCTATTTTTGTTGAATCTCGATAGTAGTAATACACATATTCATAGAATTGAAGCCAAAAGATATAAGTTTAATAATGATAGTGCAACTTATTTGTGACACTGCCGTTTAGGTCATATTGGTGTAAAGCGCATGAAGAAACTCCATGCTGATAAGCTTTTGGAATCACTTGATTATGAATCACTTGATGCTTGCGAACCATGCCTCATGGGCAAGATGACTAAGACTCCGTTCTCCGTAACAATGGAGCGAGCAACAGACTTGTTGGAAATAATACATACTGGTGTATGCGGTCCGATGAGTGTTGAGGCTCGCGGCGGGTATCGTTATTTTCTGACCTTCACAGATGATTTGAGTAGATATGGGTATATCTACTTGATGAAACATAAGTTAAAACATTTGAAAAGTTCAAAGAATTTCAGAGTGAAGTGGAAAATCATCGTAACAAGAAAATAAAGTTTCTATGATCTGATCGTGGAGGTGAATATTTGAGTTACGAGTTTGGTCTTCATTTGAAACAATGCGGAATAGTTTTGTAATTCACGCCACCCGGAACACCACGGCGTAATGGTGTGTCTGAATGTCGTAACCGCACTTTATTAGATATGGTGCGATCTATGATGTCTCTTACTGATTTACCGCTATCGTTTTGGGGTTATGCTTTAGAGACGGCTGCATTCACGTTAAATAGGGCACCATCTAAATCCGTTGAGACGACGCCATATGAACTGTGGTTTGGCAAGAAACCCAAGTTGTCGTTTCTTGAAGTTTGGGGCTGCGATGCTTATGTGAAAAAGCTTCAACCTGATAAGCTCGAACCCAAATCGGAGAAATGTGTCTTCATAGGATACCCAAAGGAGACTGTTGGGTACACCTTCTATCACAGATCCGAAGGCAAGATATTTGTTGCTAAGAATGGATCCTTTCTAGAGAAGGAGTTTCTCTCGAAAGAAGTGAGTGGGAGGAAAGTAGAACTTGATGAGGTAATTGTACCTGCTCCCTCATTGGAAAGTAGTTCATCACAGAAATCAGTTCCAGTGATTCCTACACCAATTAGTGAGGAAGCCAATGATGATCATGAAGCTTTTGATCAAGTTACTACCAAACCTCGTAGGTCAACTAGAGTAAGATCCGCACCAGAGTGGTACGGTAATCCTGTTCTGGACATCATGTTACTAGACCATGACGAACGTACGAACTATGAGGAAGTGATGATGAGCCCAAATTCCGCGAAATGGCTAGAGGCCATGAAATCTGAGATGGGATCCATGTATGAGAACAAAGTGTGGACTTTGGTTGACTTGCCCGATGATCGGCAAGCCATAGAAAATAAATGGATCTTCAAGAAGAAGACCGACGCTGACGGTAATGTTACTGTCTACAAAGCTCGACTTGTTGCAAAAGGTTTTCGACAAGTTCAAGGAGTTGACTACGATGAGACTTTCTCACCCGTAGCGATGCTTAAGTCTGTCCAAATCATGTTAGCAATTGCCGCATTTTATGATTATGAAATTTGGCAAATGGACGTCAAAACTATATTCCTGAATGGATTTCTAGAAGAAGAGTTGTATATGATGCAACCAGAAGGTTTTGTCGATCCAAAGGGTGCTAACAAAGTGTACAAGCTCCAGTGATCCATTTATGGACTGGTGCAAGCTTCTCGGAGTTGGAATAAACGTTTTGATAGTGTGATCAAAGCATATGGTTTTATACAGACTTTTGGAGAAGCCTGTATTTACAACAAAGTGAGTGGGAGCTCAGTAGCATTTCTAATATTATATGTGGATGACATATTGTTGATTGGAAATGATATAGAATTTCTGGATAGCATAAAAGGATGCTTGAATAAGAGTTTTTCCATGAAAGACCTCGGTGAAGCTGCTTACATATTGGGCATCAAGATCTATAGAGATAGATCAAGACGCTTAATTGGACTTTCACAAAGCACATACCTTGATAAGATTTTGAAGAAGTTCAAAATGGATCAGTCAAAGAAAGGGTTCTTGCCTGTGTTAGAAGGTGTGAAGTTGAGTGAGACTCAATGCCCGACCACTGCAGAAGATAAAGAGAAAATGAAAGTCATTCCCTATGCCTCGGCCATAGGTTTTATCATGTATGCAATGCTGTGTACCAGACCTGATATGTGCCTTGCTATAAGTATAGTAGGGAGGTACCAAAGTAATCTAAGTGATCACTGGACAGCGGTCAAGAACATCCCGAAATACCTGAAAAGGACTAGGGATATGTTTCTCGTTTACGGAGGTGACAAAGAGCTCGTGGTAAATGGTTACGTCGATGCAAGCTTTGACACTGATCCGGATGACTCTAAGTCACAAACCGGATACGTATTTATATTGAATGGTGGAGCTGTAAGTTGGTGCGGTTCCAAACAGAGCATCGTGGCAGGATCTACGTGTGAAGCGGAGTACATAGCTGCTTCAGAAGCAGTGAATGAAGGAGTTCATATCCGATCTGGGTGTCATACCTAGTGCATAGGGTCCAATGAAAATCTTTTGTGACAATACTAGTACAATTGCCTTGGCAAAGGAATCCAGATTTCACAAGAGAACCAAGCACATCAAGAGACGCTTCAATTCCATCCGCGATCAAGTCAAGGAGGGAGACATAGAGATTTGCAAGATACATACGGATATGAATGTTGCAGACCCGTTGACTAAGCCTCTCTCACGAGCAAAACATGATCAACACCAAGACTCCATGGGTGTTAGAATCATTACTATGTAATCTAGATCATTGACTCTAGTGCAAGTGGGACAATGAAGGAAATATGCCCTAGAGGCAATAATAAAGTTGTTATTTATATTTCCTTATATCATGATAAATGTTTATTATTCATGCTAGAATTGTATTAACCGGAAACTTAGTACATGTGTGAATACATAGACAAACAGAGTGTCCCTAGTATGCATCTACTAGACTAGCTCGTTAATCAAAGATGGTTAAGTTTCCTAGCCATAGACATGTGCTGTCATTTGATGAACGGGATCACATCATTAGAAAATGATGTGATGGACAAGACCCATCCCTTAGCTTAGCAATAATGGTTTAGTTTATTACTATTGCTTCCTTCATGACTTATACATGTTCCTACGACTATGATATTATACAACTCCCGAATACCGGAGGAACACTTAGTGTGCTATCAAACGTCACAACGTAACTGGGTGATTATAAAGATGCTCTACAGGTGTCTCCAATGGTGTTTGTTGAGTTGGCATAGATCGAGATTAGGATTTATCACTCCGATTGTCGGAGAGGTATCTCTGGGCCCTCTCGGTAATGCTCATCGCTATAAGCCTTGCAAGCAATGTGACTAATGAGTTAGTTGAGAGATGATGCATTACGGAACGAGTAAAGAGACTTGCCGGTAACGAGATTGAACTAGGTATGATGATACCGACGATCGAATCTCGGGCAAGTAACATACCGATGGCAAAGGGAACAACGTATGTTTTTATGCGGTTTGACCGATAAAGATCTTCGTAGAATATGTGGGAGACAATATGAGCATCCAGGTTCCGTTATTGGTTATTGACTGGAGATGTGTCTCGGTCATGTCTACATAGTTCTTGAACCCGTAGGGTCCGCACGCTTAACGTTCGATGATGATTTGTATTATGAGTTTATGTGATTTGATGACCGAAGGTTGTTCGGAGAACTGGATGAGATCACAGACATAACGAGGAGTCTCGAAATGGTCGAGACATAAAGATTCATATATTGGAAGGCTACATTCGGACACCGGAATGGTTCGGGTCGTTTCGGATAAGTTTCGGAGCACCGGGGGTTACCGGAACCTCCCCCCCCCCCCCGAGAAGTTATTGGGCCTCATGGGCCTAGTGGTGGAAGAGAGGAGGCAGGCCAAGGAGTGGCGCCCCCCCTAGCCCAAACCTATTTGGACTAGGGTTGGGGGTGGCCCCCCCTTTCCTTCTCTCCTCCTCCTCCTTCCCCCCTTCTCCTTGTGGAGTAGTGCTTAGGCGAAGCCCTGCGCCAGTAACTTCATCATCACTGTCGCCATGCCGTCGTGCCTACGAAACTCTCCCTCGGCCTCAACTGGATCAAGAGTACGAGGAACGTCATCGAGCTGAACGTGTGCTGAACATGAAGGTGACGTATGTTCGGTGCTAGGATCGGTCGGATCGTGAAGACGTATGACTACATCAACCGCGTTGATAAAACGCTTCCGCTTTCGGTCTACGAGGGTACGTGGACACACTCTCCCGCTCATTGCTATGCATCTCCTAGATAGATCTTGCGTGATCGTAGGTAAAAAATTCAAATACTGCGTTCCCCAACAATTGTACCTTCTCTCCAATTGGAAAGTAGTTCATCACAGAAATCAGTTCCAGTGATGCCTACACCAATTAGTGAGGAAGCTAATGATGATGATCATGAAACTTCATATCAAGTTACTACTGAACCTCGTAGGTCAACCAGAGTACGTTCCGCACCAGAGTGGTACGGTAATCCTGTTCTGGAAGTCATGTTACTAGACCATGATGAACCTACGAACTATGAGGAAGTGATGATGAGCCCAGATTCCGATAAATGGCTTGAGGCCATGAAATCTGAGATAGGATCCATGTATGAGAACAAAGTATGGACTTTGATTGACTTGCCCGATGATCGGCGAGCCATTGAGAATAAATGGATCTTCAAGAGGAAGACGGACGCTGATAGTAGTGGTACTATCTACAAAGCTCGAATTGTTGCAAAAGGTTTTCGACAAGTTCAAGGTGTTGACTATGATGAGATTTTCTCACTCGTATCGATGCTTAAAGTCTGTCCGAATCATGTTAGCAATTGCTGCATTTTATGAAATCTGGCAAATGGATATCAAAACTGCATTCCTTAATGGATTTCTCAAAGAAGATTTGTATATGATACAACCCGAAGGTTTTGTCAATCCTAAAGGTGCTGACAAAGTGTGCAAGCTCCAGCGATCCATCTATGGACTGGTGCAAGCATCTCGGAGTTGGAATATACGCTTTGATGAGTTGATCAAAGCATATCATATTATGCAGACTTGCGGTGAAGCCTGTATTACAAGAAAGTGAGTGGGAGCACTACAACCTTTCTGATAAAGTATATGTGAATGACATATTGTTGATCGGAAATTATGTAGAATTTTCTGGAAAGCATAGAGGAGTGTTTGAAAGGAGGTTTTCAAAGAAAGACCTCGGTGAAGCTACTTACATATTGGGCATCAAGATCTATAAAGATAGATCAAGACGCTTGATAAGACTTTCGATGAGTACATACCTTGATAAGATTTTGAAGGAGTTCAAAATGGATCAGTCAAAGGAGTTCTTGCCTGAGTTGTAAGGTATGAAGATGAGTAAGACTCAAAACCCGACCACGGTAGTAGAGAGAGAATGAAAGTCATTTCCTATGCCTCAGCCATAGGTTCTATAAAGTATTACATGTTGTATACTAGAACTATTGTGTACCTTGCCATGAGTTTGGCAAAGGGGTACAATAGTGATCCAGGAGTAGATCACTGGACAGCGGTCAAAATTATCCTTAGAGGACTAAGGAAATATTTCTCGGTTATGGAGGTGATAAAGAGTTCATCATAAAGAGTTCGATGCAAGCTTTTACACCGATCCGGATGACTCTGGGTCTCAATCTGGATACATATTGAAAGTGGGAGCAATTAGCTAGAGTAGCTCTATGCAGAGCATTGTAGACATAGAAAATTTGCAAAATACATACGGCTCTGAATGTGACAGACCCGTTGACTAAACTTCTTTCACAAGCAAAACATGATCACACCTTAGTACTCTTTGGGTGTTAATCACATGGCGATGTGAACTAGATTACTGACTCTAGTAAACCCTTTGGGTGTTGGTCACATGGTGATATGAACTATGGGTGTTAATCACATGGTGATATGAACTATTGGTGTTAAATCACATGGAGATGTGAACTAGATTATTGACTCTAGTGCAAGTGGGAGACTGAAGGAAATATGGCCTAGAGGCAATAATAAAGTTTTTATTTTATATTTCCTTATATCATGATAAATGTTTATTATTCATGCTAGAATTGTATTAACCGGAAACTTGATACATGTGTGGATACATAGACAAAACACTTTGTCCCTAGTAAGCCTCTACTAGACTAGCTCGTTAATCAAAGATGGTTAAATTTCCTAACCATAGACATGTGTTGTCATTTGATGAACGGGGTCACATCATTAGGAGAATGATGTCATGGACAAGACCCATCCGTTAGCTTAGCATAATGATCATTAAGTTTTATTGCTATTGCTTTCTTCATGACTTATACATATTCCTCTACTATGAGATAATGCAACTCCCGAATACCGGAGGAACACCTTCTGTGCTATCAAACGTCACAACGTAACTGGGTGATTATAAAGATGCTCTACGGGTGTCTCCGAAGGTGTTTGTTGGGTTGGCATAGATCAAGATTAGGATTTGTCACTCCGTGTATCGGAGAGGTATCTCTGGGCCCTCTCGGTAATGCACATCACTATAAGCCTAGCAAGCAATGTGACTAATGAGTTAGTTGCGGGATGATGCATTACGGAACGAGTAAAGAGACTTGCCGGTAACGAGATTGAACTAGGTATGATGATACCGACTATCGAATCTCGGGCAAGTAACATACCGATGACAAAGGGAATAACGTATGTTGTTATTGCGGTTTGACCGATAAAGATCTTCGTAGAATATGTAGGAACCAATATGAGCATCCAGGTTCCGCTATTGGTTATTGATCGGAGATGTGTCTCGGTCATGTCTACATAGTTCTCGAACCCGTAGGGTCCGCACACTTAACGTTCGATGATGATTTGTATTATGAGTTATGTGTTTTGGTGACCAAAGTTTGTTCGGAGTCCCAGATGAGATCACGGACATGATGAGGAGTCTCGAAATGGTCGAGAGGTAAAGATTGATATATTGGAAGGTAGTATTCGGACACCGGAAGGGTTCTGGAGTGTACCGGGTACATACCAGAGTACCGGAGGGGTTACCGGTACCCCCTGGGGAAAGATATGGGCCATAGGAGGTAGGCTAACCATCCCACAAGGGGCTGGTGCGCCCCCAGAAGGGAGAAAGCCAAATTGGACTAGGGAAGGGGGCGCCACCCCCCTTTCCTTCTCCTACTCCCTCTCCTTTCCCCCTTTCCCCCTCCATGAGAAGGAAAAGAAGGGGGGCCGAATCCTACTAGGACCGGGGGACCTAATAGGACTCCCCCCTTATGGCGCGCCCCCTAGGGCCGGCCTCCTCCCTCTCCCTCCTTTATATACATGGGAAGGGCACCCCTTGGAGACACATCAATTGTTCTCTTAGCCGTGTGCGGTGCCCCCTCCACAGTTTACTCCTCCGGTCATAGCGTCGTAGTGCTTAGGCGAAGCCCTGCACGGATCACATCACCAACACCGTCACCACGCTATCGTGCTGACGGAACTCTCCCTCGACCCTTTGCTGGATCAAGAGTTCGAGGGACGTCATCGAGTTGAACGTGTGCTGAACACGGAGGTGCCGTACGTTCGGTACTTGGATCGGTTGGATCATGAAGACGTTCGACTACATCAACCGCGTTAACCTAACGCTTCCGCTTTCGGTCTACGAGGGTAAGTGGGCACACTCTCCCCTCTTGTTGCTATGCATCTCCTAGATAGATCTTGTGTGATCGTAGGAATTTTTTTGAAATTGCATGCTATGTTCCCCAACAACACCCGCAACCTATTCGACAGAATGCCGGCGGCCGGCGACGATGAAACGGCCAACCATTTCATCATTGAGAACATCATCTTCGAAGGTGGTGCGGCCGCCGCTGCCTCCGCTGGCGGTGCCGCCGCGACTGCCTACGATCCCGAGGAGACCCAAAGCCAAGACGGCCAAGCGCCATTCACGCCGGCCACCTATGATCAAGATCAGGTCGGCCTGGGCGACGCCTTCATGCAAGATCAGGTCGGCCTGGGCGACGCCTTCATGCAAGATCAGGTCAGCCTGGGCATCTTCCCACTCGACCACGAGTTCCCGGAGGACTACGGCCTCGAGGAAGAGGATGAAATGGACATCGACGGGGAGCCTTTGTTCGAGAACGAGCTCGCCAACCAAGCCGGTGCGAAGCCGAAGCGCAAGAGCAAGCGGGCGAAGGCATACATGTCGTCCGAGGACAAACACCTTTGCGAGTGCTGGAGGGACATTGGGTAAGACCCCAAGGTCGACGTCGAACAAAAGGCATCAACCTTTTGGCTTCATGTTCATCGTGAGTACCATGAACGCAAGAAGTTTGCGCCGTATCAAATGCACAGCAAGCGTGGGTGGGTGTCCCTCTCAAAGCGATGGAGGGTGATACAACAAGAGTGCAAAAAGTTTTATGCCACCCTTGAGAGCATCAAGGCATGCCGGTGAGTGGCATCGGCATGAAGGATATGGTATACATGCGCCCCTCTTTGTATTCGTTATGCTTGCATGTCCATTTGCCCATATGCTTGCATGCTCTTCATTTGTAGGCATTCCAAGCTTTGGAGGCATTCAAGGTCCAACATGAGGGCAAGTCCTTCAACCTCTCCCATTGCTGGATGGTCATCAACGGGGAGGATAAGTTTAAGGCGCAATATGCCGCCGTCATGGCGCGTGGGGGGAAGGAAGCCGTGGAGGAGCTTGGGAAGGGTGAAAAGCCACGTCCGTAGGGGAAGACCAACTCCATGAAGGAGGACAAGCGCGATACGGTGTCCATTGCCTTGCTTGCAACCGTGGAGGGCATGATGAGCAAGAAGAACACAAGGGAGGAGAAGCGCCGACAAGACAAGGAAGAGCAAATGAACGCCTTCATAGAGATCCAAAGGAGGAGGCTTGAGCCCGACGCGGAGAAGCAAGCCAAGATGCTTGAGATGGAGGCGGAGAAGCAAACCAAGATGCTTGAGATCGAGGCCGCCAATGCCAAGACCAAGGTGAAAGAAATGGCGCTCGCTAGCATGATGACGGGGGTGGAGATCATGAAGGTGGACCTGAACACCGTGTCACCGAAGAAGAGGCCATGATTCGAGAAGATGCAGGCTGACATGCTCAAGTTCGACGACGAGTGACCTATTCCGGAGAGCGCCATCCCTTTTTTGTATGCCGACAAGTGTGCTATCATGACCACGGTCAAGATGGCGTGGTCGAATTCCCGCCGTTTTTGTGTGCTGGCACGTGTGTCGGCCACTGGCAAGTGCGCCAATATGAACTATGTGATGAGTTTTTTGGAGGCTGGCATTGTATGCCGGCCACTGGCATTGATGCTGGCATGAACTTTGAGCGGTGGCATGGCCACTAAAATATGATTTATGGCCGTGGGCCTTTTAAATTTATGTGAACATGAAATGGGTCACGCGTGTTGACCGTACGGCCGACTCAAAACAAAAACAAAGCGGACGCCGAACAGGCGGCCGACCCAAACAGACGAAAAGCGGATAAAGCGCGCATCCGTTTAGGTCGGCGCGTTGATCCTTGGAGTTGCTCTTAGTAAACCCAGATGGACAAAAGTAGTGTAGCTCACGCTACCAAGGTAGTATGAAATTTCAGAGAAAAATTCTACAAACTCGAAACATAAATCAAACCTCGCCAGCTATGGAACCCGATTCGTTTGGAACCTCTCGGCTCAACGGTGGACCAGTTCGAAACGGCGGCGCAGAACCCGATGGAACCGAGTCCAGTCCAGCACACATCCAAATGGGAATCAGCTATAGCTAGCAGACGTTCGGTGGAGGCGTGGAGTGCGTGAACACACGCAAATGTGGACCGATGTCTCTCCTTCCGAGTGACGCCTTTCAACAACGCGTTACCGGAGTAAATGAGACCCGCCGTCGCCGCCGTGCGCGAATCGATGCATCCGTGTGACCGCCGGACCGGCGAGACCCTTTGAAATTTGGATATGTGTGCAACCGCCTTAGGTTTACGCGGCTAAGCAATGTATACCCCTCGTGCTCGTGGTGTCAATCACTATATAAAGGGTCGCCATGCTCCGGTAGAAGAACATCACAAACTCGAGAGCAGAGAGCACCTGCACAGCAATCGCCACTGTCTTGCGTTTCTCTGTGATTTCGACCGCGGCGTCGACCATGAGCTACCCGCCACCGGGCACCGCGTACCCGCAGCCGGGCCAGGAGGCCTACCCGCCGCCGGCGTACGGCGCTCCGCCGCCTGTTGCCGCCAACTACTACCAGCAGCAGGCCCCGCCGCCGGAACCGGAGGACAGCGGCGACGGCTTCTGGAAAGGATGGTACGGCCACTCGATCGTCAAGATTACCCACTGCTTTTTCTGTTTTGATTTCTTCTATATAATCTGACGTGGTCCGTTTTCATCTGCAGTTGTGCTGCGATTTGCTGCTGCTGTCTGCTCGACACGTGTTGCTGATCACAAGACTTCGTACCGCCAACACCAGGCAATCCTACGACGATCTACATCAGCTGCTCGTATATAGTTTCTTTCTATCGTAGTAGTATTTGTGCTGTTCGGATCGAGATTTGTATGACGGTGTAGGTCACTACATCGAGTTGTACTATTACCTGCCCCGCAAAAAAAAACTGTACTATTACCTCCGTTCGAAAATAAATGACGTTGTTTTAGTTTAAATTACTAGTTAATTTTGCATCTTGGTTTTGGCCTCATACTGTATCATGATATTGTTATCGGGAGTCCTGGTCTCTTCAGTTCGTTGGCAACGAATTACACATAACACCAGTATACAAGGATTCCAGGCGGCAATCATAGGATTCTGATTGTCTGTTCGAATGATTTGGTTCATGCTCCAGAAGTGTTTTGTGTTGTTATTTAATTGCATGCATTACTTCCGATGATTTGCTTGTTGCATATGTTGCAATTTCTCCAATTATTTGTTGCAAAGGGTTAATTTTTGTTGGCACATACAGTATTTTTTTTATACCACATGCACGTGTTTAGAATGAAAAATGCTGTCTCACGACAAACATGTTGCATGGGGTTTTTATGTTGGATGGATGGTTTTCAGATTGTGAATTGAGTCGACGGAAAGGCTAGGGAGCTGGCCGGTCGGATAAAATTATCGCCAAGCATTGGCTTAAGATAAGTGATTGCAAATTGTAACTTGCTCCGTGGCGGGCCATGGTGAGTGTTTTTTTTTTATGCGTGGATCGTCAAATTTGACCAGCTAGCTATCTCGGGAGACACAATGTCGGAAATGGCAAGAATTATTGTCCTCATGCAAGAGAACATATTGGACCCCGCCTTAAAATATTGAACTTCACCTGTTACAGAACTCTAAACTTGACCTGTTTCATTGGGAGGTATGTTATCTGATAATTGTCTTAACACAGCACCTAGCAGTGGAGCGGTTTGCTTGAAAGAGGTTTTTTCCTTTAATATGCGCTATAGCTAAGCAAGTAGTACCTCCGTCTGGGTTTATTAGTCCCCTTTGTATTTTGTGTCCAAATTTGACCATAGATTTGACTAACACAATATAAGTTGTTTGTCACAAAAGTTATATGGTTGGATTCATATTCGACAGTAGTTTTCAATGATACTATCTTTGTGAAATATGACTTATTTTTTAAAGTTAAATCAAAGGTCAAAGATTGACCCAAAATACAAGGGGGCAAATAAATCAGGACGGAGGTGGTAAGTATCCACCGTTGGTTGCTTCCTCATGATTCGTGCATGAGATTAGGTATAAAGATTTGTTGTTTAATAAAAAAAAGTAGAGAATAGGAATACATCGTGTTTTCCTATTTCACACAAGTAATCCCACACCTAAGGAAAAAAATCACGGATTTGATTAATAGGATGAGGTGATTGGTTCACGGTGAAAATTCGAGAGGCCCAGTGTGGAGAAAACGGAGGGTTAGGGGGAGAGGGCACGTAAACTTGTAGATCAAAGCCTCCATTGCTTCACAAATTTTTTTAAAAATGCAGGAATGGTAAAAAACAAAAAAAATGATAAAAATGCATGTGTAAAACAGAGGATTGAAAAATGGACCTGGCTCGCTGGCGCACGGGTGCCCGATCACAGCACCGGGCGCTCTCCCAAAAAAGGAAGGAGCGGCCCGCGCGCGCGACCAGACAGCCATAAAAGGAAGGAGCCCCCGCGCGCGGGAAATAGACCTATCGAAGCCCGCGCGAATCACGGGTGGATCGCACGCGCGCCCCGATCACACCTGCCCCCCCTGGGCCCTGCTACCTCTTGAGCACTGCGTTGGTTTTCCCTTGAAGAGGAAAGGGTGATGCAGTAAAGTAGCGTAAATATTTCCCTCAGTTTTTGAGAACCAAGGTATCAATCCAGTAGGAGATCACGCACAAGTCCCACGCACCTACACAAACAAATAAGAACCTCGCAACCAACGCGATAAAGGGGTTGTCAATCCCTTCACGGTCACTTACGAGAGTGAGATCTGATAGATATGATAAGATAATATTTTTGGTATTTTTATGATAAAGATGCAAAGTAAAATAAACGGCAACAGAAATAGCTAAGTGTTGGAAGATTAATATGATGGAAAATAGACCCGGGGGCCATAGGTTTCACTAGTGGCTTCTCTCAAGATAGCATAAGTATTACGGTAGGTAAACGAATTACTGTCGAGCAATTGATAGAATTGAGCATAGTTATGAGAATATCTAGGTATGATCATGTATATAGGCATCACGTCCGTGACAAGTAGACCGAAACGATTCTGCACCTACTACTATTACTCCACACATCGATCGCTACCCAGCATGCATCTAGAGTATTAAGTTCATAAGAACAGAGTAATGCTTTAAGTAAGATGACATGATGTAGAGGGATAAACACATGCAATATGATATAAAACCCATCCTTTTATCCTCGATGGCAACAATACAATACGTGCCTTGCTGCCCCAGCTGTCACTGGGAAAGGACACCGCAAGATTGAACCCAAAGCTAAGCACTTCTCCCATTGCAAGAAAGATCAATCTAGTAGGCCAAACCAAACTGATAATTCGAAGAGACTTGCAAAGATAACCAATAATACATAAAAGAATTCAGAGGAGATTCAAATATTGTTCATAGATAATCTTGATCATAAACCCACAATTCATCGGATCTCGACAAACACACCGCAAAAGAAGATTACATCGAATAGATCTCCAAGAAGATCGAGGAGAACATTGTATTGAGATCCAAAGAGAGAGAAAAAGCCATCTAGCTAATAACTATGGACCCGAAGATCTGAGGTAAACTACTCACACATCATCGGAGAGGCTATGGTGTTGATGTAGAAGCCCTCCATGATCAATGCCCCCTCCGGCGGAGCGCCGGAAAAGGCCCCAAGATGGGATCTCACGGGTACAGAAGGTTGCGGTGGTGGAAATAGGGTTTTTGCTCCGTATCTGATGGTTTGGGGGTACGTAGGTATATATAGGAGGAAGAAGTACGTCGGTGGAGCAACGTGGGCCCCATGAGGGTGGAGGGCGCGCCTGGGGGGTAGGCGCGTCCCCCTGCCTCGTGCTCTCCTCGTTGATTGCTTTACGTAGACTCCAAGTCCTCTGGATCATGTTTGTTCCGAAAATCATGTTCCCGAAGGTTTCATTCCGTTTGGACTCCGTTTGTTATCCTTTTCCTTCGAAACACTGAAATAGGCTAAAAACAGCAATTCGGGCTGGGCCTCCGGTTAATAGGTTAGTCCCAAAAATAATATAAAAGTGTATACTAAAGCCCATTAAACATCCAAAACAGAATATAATATAGCATGGAACAATCAAAAATTATAGATACGTTGGAGACGTATCAAGCATCCGCAAGCTTAATTCCTGCTCGTCCTTGAGTAGGTAAATGATAAAAACAGAATTTTTGATGTGGAATGCTACTTAGCATAATTTTCAATGTAATTCTCTTATTTGTGGTATGAATAGTCAGATCCGAAAGATTCAAGACAAAAGTTTAATATTGACATAAAAATAATAATACTTCAAGCATACTAACTAAGCAATTATGTCTTCTCAAAATAACATGGCCAAAGAAAGTTATCCCTACAAAATCATATAGTCTGGCTAAGCTCTATCTTCACCACACAAAATATTTAAATCATGCACAACCCCGATGACAAGCCAAGCAATTGTTTCATACTTTTGGTGTTCTCAAACTTTTTCAATCTTCACGCAATACATGAGCGCGAGCCATGGACATAGCACTATATGTGGAATAGAAGGGTGGTTGTGGAGAAGACAAAAAAGGAGAAGATAGTCTCACATCAACTAGGCGTATCAACGGGCTATGGAGATGCCCATTAATAGATATCAATGTGAGTGAGTAGGGATTGCCATACAACGGATGCACTAGAGCTATAAGTATATGAAATCTCAACAAAATAAACTAAGTGGGTGTGCATCCAACTCGCTTGCTCACGAAGACCTAGGGCATTTTGAGGAAGCCCATCATTGGAATATACAAGCCAAGTTCTATAATAAAAAATTCCCACTAGTATATGAAAGTGATATCATAGGAGACTCTCTATCATGAAGATCATGGTGCTACTTTGAAGCACAAGTGTGGTAAAAGGATAGTAGCATTGTCACTTCTCTCTTTTCTCTCATTTTTTTTGGGCCTTTTCTCCTTTTTTATGGCCTCTTTTTTTCGTCCGGAGTCTCATCCCGACTTGTGGGGGAATCATAGTCTCCATCATCCTTTCCTCACTGGGACAATGCTCTAATAATGATGATCATCACACTTTTATTTACTTACAACTCAAGAATTACAACTCGATACTTAGAACAAAATATAACTCTATATGAATGCCTCCGGCGGTGTACCGGGATGTGCAATGACTCATGAGTGACATGTATGAAAGAATTATGAACGGTGGCTTTGCCACAAATACGATGTCAACTACATGATCATGCAAAGCAATATGACAATGATGGAGCGTGTCATAATAAACGAAACGGTGGAAAGTTGCATGGCAATATATCTCGGAATGGCTATGGAAATGCCATAATAGGTAGGTATGGTGGCTGTTTTGTGTTTTGAGGAAGGTATATGGTGGGTGTATGATACCGGCGAAAAGTGCGTGGTATTAGAGAGGCTAGCAATGGTGGAAGGAAGAAGAGTGCGTATAATCCATGGACTCAACATTAGTCATAAAGAACTCATATACTTGTTGCAAAAATCTACAAGTTATCAAAGCAAAGTATTACGCGCATGCTCCTAGGGGGATAGATTGGTAGGAAAAGACCATCGCTCGTCCCCGACCGCCACTCATAAGGAAGACAATCAATAAATAAATCATGCTCCGACTTCATCACATAACGGTTCACCATACGTGCATGCTACGGGAATCACAAACTTTAACACAAGTATTTCTCAAATTCACAACTAATCAACTAGCATGACTCTAATATCACCATCTTCATATCTCAAAACAATTATCAAGCATCAAACTTCTCATAGTATTCAACACACTCATAAGAAAAAATTTACTAATCTCGGATGCCTATCATAATTAAAGCAAATTACCATGCTGTTTTGTAGGATTCACAAAATAATATAGGTGAAGCATGAGAGAACAATAGTTTCTATAAAACAAATCCACCACCGTGCTCTAAAAGATATAAGTGAAGCACTAGAGCAAAAACTATATAGCTCAAAAGATATAAGTGAAGCACATAGAGTATTCTAATAAATTCCGAATCATGTGTGTATCTCTCAAAAGGTGTGTACAGCAAGGATGATTGTGGTAAACTAAAAAGCAAAGACTCAAATCATACACGACGCTCCAAGCAAAACACATATGATGTGGTGAATAAAAATATAGCTCCAAGTAAAGTTACCGATGGACGAAGACGAAAGAGGGGATGCCTTCCGGGGCATCCCCAAGCTTTGGCTTTTTGGTGTCCTTAGATTATATTGGGGTGCCATGGGCATCCCCAAGCTTAGGCTCTTGCCACTCCTTGTTCCATAATCCATCAAATCTTTTACCCAAAACTTGCAAACTTCACAACACAAAACTCAACAGAAAATCTCGTGAGCTCCGTTAGCGAAAGAAAACAAAACACCACTTCAAGGTACTGTATTGAACTCATTATTTATTTATATTGGTGTTAAACCTACTGTATTCCAACTTTTCTATGGTTTATAAACTCTTTTACTAGCCATAGATTCATCGAAATAAGCAAACAACACACGAAAAACAGAATCTGTCAAAAAACAGAACAGTCTATAGTAATCTGTAACTAACGCAAACTTCTGGAACTCAGAAAAATCTACCAAAATAGGAAGACCTAGAAAATTTGTTTATTGACCTACTGCAATTGGAATCAGTATTTTATCACGTTCTGGTGATTTTAAGCAATTGTTTTCGTGAACAGAAAGTTTCTGGAATTTTCAGCAAGATCAAATAACTATCATCCAAGAAGATCCTATAGGTTTAACTTGGCACAAACACTAATTAAAACATAAAAAAATCTAACCAGAGGCTAGATCAAATATTTATTCCTAAACAGAATCAAAAAGCAAAAAATCTAAAATAAAATTGGGTTGCCTCCCAACAAGCGCTATCGTTTAACGCCCCTAGCTAGGCAAAGAAGCAAGGATAGATCTAGGTATTGCCATCTTTGGTGGGCAATCCATAAGTAGCTCTCATAATAGATTCATAAGGTAATTTTATTTTCTTTCTAGGGAAGTGTTCCATGCCTTTCCTTAACGTAAATTGGAATCTAATATTCCCTTCCTTCGTATCAATAATTGCACCAATCGTTCTAAGGAAAGGTCTACCAAGAATAATAGGACATGAAGGATTGCAATCTATATCAAGAACAATAAAATCTACGGGAACATAGTTCCTATTTGCAAAAATAAGAACATCATTAATTCTTCCCATAGGTTTCTTAATAGTGGAATCCGCAAGGTGCAAGTTTAAAGAGCAATCATGAAATTCGCGGAAACCTAACAAATCACACAAAGTTTTTGGAATCGTGGAAACACTAGCACCCAAATCACACAAAGCATAGCATTCATGATCTTTTATTTTAATTTTAATAGTAGGTTCCCACTCATCATAAAGTTTTCTAGGGATAGAAACTTCCAACTCAAGTTTTTCTTCATAAGATTGCATTAAAGCATCAACGATATGTTTGGTAAAAGCTTTATTTTGGCTATAAGCATGAGGAAAATTTAGCACGGATTGCAACAAGGAAATACAATCTATCAAAGAGCAATTATCATAATTAAATTCTTTGAAATCCAAAATAGTGGGTTCATTAATATCTAAAGTTTTAATCTCTTCAATCCCACTTTTACCAATTTTTGCATCAAGATCTAAAAACCCCGAATTTTTGGGACGCCTCCTAGGTAAAGGTGACTCATCTCCAGTCCCATCATTATCAAGATTCATATTTCAAAACAAAGATTTAATAGGAGACACATCAATAACTTTTAGATCTTCATCTTTATTTTCATAGAAACTAGAAGAACACGCTTTCACAAAGCAATCTTTCTTAGCATGCATCCTAGCGGTTCTTTCTTTGCACTCATCAATGGAAATTCTCATGGCTTTGGGAGACTCATTGATATCATGCTTAGGTGGAATAGATCTAAGTTTCAAAGAATCAACATCAAGAGAAATTCTATCCACGTTCCTAGCCAATTCATCAACCTTAAGCAATTTTTTTTCAAGCAAAGCATTGAAATTCTTTTGTGAATTCATAAACTCCTTAACACTAGTCTCAAATTCAGAGGGCATCTTATTAAAATTTCCATAAGAATTGTTGTAGGAATTACCAGGGAACGGCCTAGGATTAAAGTTTCCTCTATACGCGTTGTTACCAAAATTATTCCTACCAACAAAATTCACATCCATAGATTCATTATTATTCTCAATCAAAGTAGACAAAGGCATATCATTAGGATCGAAAGAAACACTTTTAGTAGCAAATAATTTCGTAAGTTCATCAATCTTTCCACTCAAAACATTAATTTCTTCTATCGCATGCACTTTTTTATTAGTAGATCTTTCGGTGTGCCATTGAGAGTAATTAACCATAATATTATCTAGGAGTTTAGTAGTTTCTCCTAAGGTGATTTCCATAAAAGTGCCTCCTGCGGCCGAATCTAAAAGATTTCTAGAAGCAAAATTCAATCCGGCATAAAAAATTTGTATAATCATCCAAAGATTCAAACCATGTGTAGGGCAATTACGTATCATTAATTTCATCCTCTCCCAAGCTTGTGCAACATGTTCATGATCAAGTTGCTTAAAATTCATGATATCGTTTCTAAGAGAGATGATCTTAGCGGGAGGAAAATACTTAGAGATAAAAGCATCTTTGCACTTATTCCATGAATCAATACTATTTTTAGGCATAGACGAAAACCAAACTTTAGCACGATCTCTAAGCGAAAAAGGAAATAGCTTCAATTTAACAATATCATTGTCCACATCATTCTTCTTTTGCATATCACACAAATCAACGAAGCTATTCAGATGGGTAGCGGCATCTTCACTAGGAAGGCCGGCGAATTGATATTTCATGACAAAATTCAACAAAGCAGCATTAATTTCACAAGTTTCAGCATCGGTAAGAGGAGCAATCGGAGTGCTAAGAAAATCATTGTTGTTGGTATTGGTAAAGTCACACAGTTTAGTATTATCTTGAGCCATCGTGACAAGCAAGCAATCCAACACACGAGCAAACAAGAAGCAAGTGAAAAAGAGGCGAACGGAAAAGAGAGGGCGAATAAAACGGCAAGGGTGAAGTGGGGGAGAGGAAAATGAGAGGCAAATGGCAAATAATGTAATGCAAGGGAAAAGAGTTTGTGATGGGTACTTGGTATGTCTTGACTTGATATGAATCTCCCCGGCAACGGCGGCAGAAATCCTTCTTGCTACCTCTTGAGCACTGCGTTGGTTTTCCGTTGAAGAGGAAAGGGTGATGTAGTAAAGTAGCGTAAGTATTTCCCTCAGTTTT
Organism: Triticum aestivum; assembly: GCF_018294505.1. Lineage (NCBI taxonomy): Eukaryota > Viridiplantae > Streptophyta > Magnoliopsida > Poales > Poaceae > Triticum > Triticum aestivum. Next base: position 534,011,806 of record NC_057799.1, read on the forward strand.
TGATAACCAAGGTATCAATCCAGTAGGAGATCACGCACAAGTCCCATGCACCTACACAAACAAATAAGAACCTCGCAACCAACGCGATAAAGGGGTTGTCAATCCCTTCACGGTCACTTACGAGAGTGAGATCTGATAGATATGATAAGATAATATTTTTGGTATTTTTATGATAAAGATGCAAAGTAAAATAAACGGCAATAGAAATAGCTAAGTGTTGGAAGATTAATATGATGGAAAATAGACCCGGGTGCCATAGGTTTCACTAGTGGCTTGTCTCAAGATAGCATAAGTATTACGGTGGGTAAAGGAATTACTGTCGAGCAATTGATAGAATTGAGCATAGTTATGAGAATATCTAGGTATGATCATGTATATAGGCATCACGTCCGTGACAAGTAGACCGAAACGATTCTGCATCTACTACTATTACTCCACACATCGACCGCTATCCAGCATGCATCTAGAGTATTAAGTTCATAAGAACAGAGTAATGCTTTAAGTAAGATGACATGATGTAGAGGGATAAACTCATGCAATATGATATAAACCCCATCTTTTTATCCTCGATGGCAATAATTACAATACGTGCCTTGCTGCCCCTGCTGTCACTGGGAAAGGACACCGCAAGATTGAACCCAAAGCTAAGCACTTTTCCCATTGCAAGAAAGATCAATCTAGTAGGCCAAACCAAACTGATAATTCAAAGAGACTTGCAAAGATAACCAATCATACATAAAAGAATTCAGAGGAGATTCAAATATTGTTCATAGATAATCTTGATCATAAACCTACAATTCATCGGATCTCGACAAACACACTGCAAAAGAAGATTACATCGAATAGATCTCCAAGAAGATCGAGGAGAACATTGTATTGAGATCCAAAGAGAGAGAAAAAGCCATCTAGCTAATAACTATGGACCCGAAGGTCTGAGGTAAACTACTCACACATCATCAGAGAGGCTATGGTGTTGATGTAGAAGCCCTCCGTGATCAATGCCCCTCCGACGGAACGCCCGAAAAGGCCCCAAGATGGGATCTCACAGGTACAGAAGGTTGCGGTGGTGGAAATAGGGTTTTCGCTCCATATCTGATGGTTTGGGGGTATGTGGGTATATATAGGAGGAAGAAGTACGTCGGTGGAGCAACGTGGGCCCCACGAGGGTGGAGGGCGCGCCTTGTTGGGGAACGTAGTAATTTCAAAAAAAATTCCTACGCACACACAGGATCATGGTGATGCATAGCAACGAGAGGGGAGAGTGTTGTCTACGTACCCTTGTAGACTGAAAGCGGAAGCGTTTTATCAACGCGGTTGATGTAGTCGTACGTCTTCACGATCCGACCGATCCAAGTACCGAAAGGACGGCACCTCCGAGTTCTGCACACATTCGGCTCGGTGACGTCCTCGCCTTCTCGATCCAGCAAGAGGGGCGAAGTAGTAGATGAGTTCCGGCAGCACGACGGCGTGGTGACGGTGTTGGTGAAGAACAATCTCCGCAGGGCTTCGCCTAAGCACTACGAAAACTATGACAGAGGATAAACTAGAGGGGACGGGGTTGCCCGCACACGGCTTGGTGTTTCTTGATCTGTCTTGGGTGCTAGCCCTACCCCTCTATTTATATGTTGCGCCTTGGGGTCAAAACTTGGAGTAAAAGCCTCCACAAAGTCGGTTTCACCCGAAAGGCAAGAGTCCTTCTCGGATTCCAGGGCCAGACGCCAGGGTTCCCGGCGTCTGGACCCAGACGCCAGGGTTCCCGGCGTCTGGACCCAGACGCCAGGGACCCTGGCGTCTGGTCCCTGGACTCCGCAAAACTTCCTTTTGCGCTTTCCAAAAACCTCGTGGGCTTTCCCCTTTGGCCCATATAAAGTGTTCTCGTGCCCAAACATTTCGGGAAACATCCGGAACCCCTTCCGATGGATTCCGGAACCTTTCCGGAGATCAAACACTACTATCCACATATCAATCTTTACTTCTGGACCATTCCGGAGTTCCTCGTCATATCCGTGATCTCATCCAAAACTCCGAACAACATTCGGTCACCAACATACATAACTCATAGTACAATATCGTCAACGAACGTTAAGCGTGCGGACCCTACGGGTTCGAGAACTATGTAGACATGACCGAGACACCTCTCTGGTCAATAACTAATAGCGGGACCTGGATGCTAATATTGGCTCCTACATATTCTACGAAGATCTTTATCGGTCAGGCCACATAACAACATACGTTGTTCCCTTTGTCATCGGTATGTTACTTGCCCGAGATTCGATCATCAGTATCTCAATACCTAGTTCAATCTCGTTACCGGCAAGTCTCTTTACTCGTTCCGTAATACATCATCCCGCAACTAACTCATTAGTTACAATGCTTGCAAGGCTTATAGTGATGTGCATTACCGAGTGGGCCCAGAGATACCTCTCCGACAATCGGAGTGACAAATCCTAATCTCGAAATACGCCAACCCAACAAGTACCTTCAGAGACACCTGTAGAGCACCTTTATAATCATCCAGTTACGTTGTGACGTTTGGTAGCACACAAAGTGTTCCTCCGGTAAACGGGAGTTGCATAATCTCATAGTCATAGGAACATGTATAAGTCATGAAGAAAGCAATAGCAACATACTAAACAATCAAGTGCTAAGCTAACGGAATGGGTCAAGTCAATCACATCATTCTCCTAATGATGTGATCCCGTTAATCAAATGACAACTCATGTCTATGGCTAGGAAACATAACCATCTTTGATCAACGAGCTAGTCAAGTAGAGGCATACTAGTGACACTCTGTTTGTCTATGTATTCACACATGTATTATGTTTCCGGTTAATACAATTCTAGCATGAATAAACATTTATCATGATATAAGGAAATAAATAATAACTTTATTATTGCCTCTAGGGCATATTTCCTTCACGCCTCGGGGGGGGGGGGGGTAGGCGCGTCCCCCTGCCACGTGCTCTCCTCGTTGATTGCTTTACGTAGACTCCAAGTCCTCTGGATCACGTTTGTTCCGAAAATCACGTTCCCGAAGGTTTCATTCCGTTTGGACTCCGTTTGATATCCTTTTCCTTCGAAACACTGAAATAGGCAAAAAACAGCAATTCGGGCTGGGCCTCCGGTTAATAGGTTAGTCCCAAAAATAATATATAAGTGTATAGTAAAGCCCATTAAACATCCAAAACAGAATATAATATAGCATGGAACAATCAAAAATTATAGATACGTTGGAGACGTATCAGGCCCCGCTTCGTCTCACCCGTCGCCGCCCAAAAAACTTCAGTCCCCACCCCCTCCATGCACCCCTGCCCATGCTCCCTTGCGGACGCCTCACGCAACCCCCTCCTCCCTTTTCCTTGAAGGACAAGCCCATGCACGGGTCCCCTTCTTCCTCCTTGCTCCTCCCTTTCTTCCTCTAAACAAGATCTGCCCCATCTATGGCGTCTTGAAGAACAGACCCGACGCAAGAACACCTCCTTCCTCCTCCTTGCTCCAAAAATCGGATCTGGAGAGAAAAAAACAGACCTACCTCCCCCCAAAATAGGTAAGCACCACCTCCACCTGACTCCTCTCTCCTCTCTACTCAAACACCCCTGCCCTTCCCTGCTTGAACATCAACTAGTCCAGTTTTTAGTTCGTTCTTTCGATCTGGTGAAAAAGCAACTTGTAGACCCCTTTGAGCTAACCCTATGTATGGCATGCATCTTGAGCAACTGTTATGATACAAAAAAAGCAACACCAGTACAAAAATAGGGAAACTCTAGGGGGAAACAAAATGCAGGACCATTGCGCATTTTTGCAGGTGCATTGCACACACCAAAACATAATTTCTCTATATTGTATGCATTGAAACCTGCTTGGCTTTCTTTCCTATCCAAGTATAAGGTGCTTGGGGTTCATGAGCAACCCTGATCAAGAAAGAAACCTGACAACTCGAACAGTTAACTGAAGCAACTATGTTCATTTTTAAAGCAACTCTAGTAAAAAAAGAGCTGTGCATATGTACCTGTTCAGAAATTCTACAGTTGCCTCTACCAGATGTGAGAACATGGCAACTCTAGTACTAAAACACATGCAACTTCCCTGTGCGTTAAAGCATGAACTATGAAGAACATAAAAACTCATGTTATAAGCAGAGGTAGAAAGTATTAACTTGCATGTGTTAACACACAACTTTTTCCATATCAGTATGGTTCTCGCCGAAAAAGACACAAACGACAAACGCACAAAACAAAGGACACGTCATAAACAGGTTCGAACAATCCCACACTATGATACTTTGCTGCATTCCATATGGTCTCACTAAAAAATATAAAAGACATAAACTACACCAAATGATAGGCCTCCTGCTCCTGGTAAGCTCTCCGTCAGATATGCACATTGTCTCCCATCATCAAAAGTTGTAATCTGCTGCTGAAAAAAGGCACAAATGAATCAGCGCATGTCATGTAAAACAAATCTTTGCTGCTATGTATGTGTGTCATACTGGTAGAAACATAAAACATATAAGAAAAAAGAAGAAACAAGAAACTTTTGAGAAAAAAGAAGATAGGAATTGCCTCTGTTTAACTTTATAGTTGCCCAAACAAGTGTTTATAGTTGCTCCTTTATATTCTACAACTAGTTTGTTCAAAAAGGTCATGCATGCTTTTGTGGTGGGCTAACACACAGTTTGTTGCAGGTTGATTGTTCATGATGATTGATCTGAATGAACCACCGCTTGATGTAGAGTCCATCAACATTTCAGTCGAGTTGGGTGCACCCTTCTTGCATGCAGGGAATGAGCAGGAGCATCAACATTTGGAGGAGGAGGTTGGTGAGTCTCCTGACCCCAACGTTGGCTCTAACACTACCCATGTCCCGGACAATCGTGTTGCCACTCCCCCACGTATGGTTGCTCCTGCTAATGCTTTAGTTCATGAGGCACATGAGTTGGAAGACGAAGAAGCTGGATCACAGCCACAACAACCTTATGTTGGCATGCGCTTCGGCACATTAGAGGATGCGAGGGAACACTACAATCACTACGCTTTGATGGAGGTCTTTTCAATCAAGTCAAATACGTCTTACAGGTCGGCCTACACAGGCGTGCTAGAAAAATAGCAGTTCTGCTGTAACAAGTTCCGCAAACCAGTAGAAAGGGTTGGGATCCCGGATGTTGCCTCGTCAAGCAAAAACACTACATGCCCGAGTTCACCTGAACAAGATGTTGAAGAGGATGCCGAGGAACACACTTTCAAGAAGAAGAGGAAGCGAGAAACTGTGAAGCAAACAAAATGCCGTGCTAAGATGGTGGTGAAGCTTAAAGATGACAGATGGGAGGTTATCACTTTTATTGCAGATCACAACTATCCACTGATTGACAAGCCATCGCTTTTGAAATACCTCCGTTCTCACCAAGGCATCCCGCCGGAATAGAAAAATCTTCTGACTCACCTAAACGACTGCAACTTGACAGCAGGTACAACTCACATTGGATTAAATCTTTTTACCATAGAACTGAGCCAACTATGTTCATTTTTTATGCAACTATGTTCATTTTTTGTGCAACTCTGGTAATTAAAAAAATCATGACCCAAAACAGAAAACCTTGGTGTTGCCTATTCCTACCTCAACTACTTGGATTTCTTTCCTATCCTAGTATAAGCTGCTTAGGATTCATGGGCAACCCTGATTCAGGGAGAAAAACTGGCAACTTGAACAGTAAACTGAGGCAACTATGTTCATTTTCCATGCAACTCTGATAAATAAATAAAAAGACATCACCCAGCAGAAAAAATCTTGGTGGGATACAGGCTTGGTTCTTGTTCTATTTATGCATAATTGTTACTTTATGTTCTCTATAAAAACATGTTGCTCGCTGCATTGTGGTTAGTTAGTCCTGAAAAACACAAGTTTCTGTTTTTTTATTGCAGAAAAGATGATGATGTTAATGTCATCATACTACGGCTCGGAATTGATTGTTCCGTACACAGCTAAAGCCATCCATAACCACAGTTCGAAGGTCAATGCCCCAACTAAAGACATTGACATTGAAGAAACACTAAACTACTTTTGCAAGGTGATGGAAAACGACCCAGGATTCTTCTTTAAATGCAAGACAGATGCGGAAGGCAGGACAGAAAACTTGTTTTGGGTGGATGGTGCGGCACGAAAAGCATGCGCGGAGGCTTATCATGATTGCGTGTCATTTGATGCAACTTATCTCACGAACATGTATAATATGCCGTTTGCCCCTTCATTGGCATCAACACACATGGGCAGTCAATTATGCTTGGGTGTGGATTTGTCCGGCAGGAACTAGCCTCAAGTTATGACTGGTTGTTTGATGCTTTCCTAGAAGCAATGGATGGTTTGGCTCCGGACAACATCATCACGGACCAAGATGTTGCTATGGCACAATCTATCAAGAGGAAGTTCCCGGCAACGATTCACCGTTGCTGCCGTTGGCATATAATGAAGAAAGCACAAGAGAAGCTTGGCCCTGTGTTGGCTAGGGACCCGGATTTGGTAAAAGACTTCAATGAATGCATTGACTTCAGTTTCACCCCGGCTGAGTTTGAAAGGAAATGGGCTGCATTTCAATTGAAATATGAAGGTCTTATGCATGGTCACTTTGAGAAACTCTATGAAGATCGGGCTACATGGGTGTCGTGTTACTTCAAATTCAGGTTCTTCCCTTTCCTTCAGTCAACGCAACGCAGCAAAGGGTTCAATGCTGTGTTGAAGCGCTATGTGAACCCACACAAGTCAATTCTCAACTTCGTCAAGCAATATGAGAAGATTCAGGTACACATACTCGTGAGGGAGGGCGGGAACGACTACCGGACAGAGCATCTAGAAGCACAAAGATGGTCGCGTTTCCCCATTGAGAGGCATGCCTACAAAGCATACACTAGGGACATCTATGTGAAATTTAGAACAGAGTTTCAGATGATTGGCCAGTACGATGTCCGTCCCGCTGGAATCAACTTCTATTACCTTGAGCCCAATACAGAAGAAGTTCTAGGGTATGGCTCAAGGAAGTACCTACTCATAGTGAGACCAGAGCCAGCTATCTATGATTGTGAATGTTGCAAGTGGCATAGGGACGGCATGCTTTGTTGCCATGTATTGAAAATCTTCACACACCTTGGCGTTAATGAGATACCTGAACACTACATCAAGCGCCGCTGGACGAAGGATGCAGTGCCAAGTGCACCACCACCAACTAACGAGGGCCCTCCGCAGGACTTGCCCGCTAAGTCAAAGAACCAAGTTCGGCAAGTGACTCTGACAATGGATTTTGCAAAGCTAGCCAAGAAGGCAATGACTAGTGATGAGGCAGCCGCTGCAGTTAGGAGGCACATGAATGCAGCAGATACTGAGGTTGCTAAGCTGAATAAACTGACGAAGAAGAGGCTAAAGGCAGCCCGAGAAGCAGATCGTGCTAGGGAAGCATCAAACCCTAATGCCCCAAGTGCTTCAAACTAACCTCCTGCCCTCTGCCCCCCTGCTCCTATGGATCCACCTCGTTCAGTCACAAAAGGGCGCGGCCGCAGCACGCGCTTCAAATCAGCCCTGGAACTACACCCTAAGAAAAAGAACAAGTGCAACATTTGTGAATCAATCGATCACACTACTGCGACATGCCTAGGGAAGCTGTTGTGATCGTTACCACATGAAGATAATGACCCCTAGGCTTGCAAAACTAGCTGAATTAAGAAAAAAAAAGCAACAATGTCTTGGTAGATGAAGCAATTGTGGTCTGGTTTCTGAGCAAATGTAGAAGGGAAATCAAGCAACTGCCAGTTTCAAAAAAAGCAACTATGAAATGATTTGCATGGACTTGTTTTAATTTATGTGTTTTCCTAGCTTTAAATTCACAAATTGGAAACTGTGTGGATGTAGATGCTTGACATTTGTGCTTATATTCCTTACTCGTAACCTTGCAAAATCCTATGGACGCTTGTGATTTATGCAAACATGTTATAGGTGGTTTACAAACTTTTGTGAGTTTTCTAATGGAACACATTAGTATTCGCATTTGATATTCTCTAATGGAACACATTGATCAGGAAAAAAATGTACCTAGATATTTGTTCACTTGTTGGCCGGTTTGAGGATCTCCTGCCATGGAATCTTGTTCAGGTCACACTTCAGCATGGAGATGGTCATCTTCTTCCTGATGTTTGGTATGTCGCTTTGTCCTTAGTTCGGGAGCCACGTCCCATTCCACAATAACGCGTTCATCAATGCGAATATGCTACAGTCACCGCTGCGAAAAAAACAAATGTCAAGAAAGCACTTCAAAAAAAAGGCAAACACTACGTCTTATAACAACGATATGTATGTATGTGGGTTAGTCCTTACGATACAGTCTGCTTTGGTGCATCGATATCCACAAGCGGGAACTTGTCCATTGTCTTTGCTTGTTTTGGATAGTATTTGTCCCACAACACACGAACTGCAGCTACAATAGCCCTTGCAACATCATCCAACATCTTGCTTTTCTTTAACATCCTCCATGAGTCAAACACTTTGAACCTTTTGTCCCTCAGATTGATGTTGAGTAGCCAGTAGTGGTGTGCACCATCGGCGTTCTCTGGGTCTAAATTTTCAAGCACAAGAATCATAACCTTCAAGAAAGAAACCATGTCAGCATAACAAAGGACATCAACTCCTGATATGTTTTTGGGCAACTCTATATGTTTTTAGGAGCAACGTCTAATATGATTTTTAGGCAACTCTCTAGAATTTTAGGCAACTTCTGGCATAACTCTCAAAACACTAAAAACATCAAAAAACTTCTGACATGTGTATGAAGCTTCTGCAAATGGCTTATCAGGCAACTCTGTGGGTTTTTATGAGCAACTTATCATGTGATTTCAAGCAACTCCTATGATTTCCTGATATCAGCTTCTAAAAAAATCTAAGAAAAAACAGAAATAACACCAACTTTCTGATGTGATTTCAGGCAACCCTGAGTTGGTAGGGGCAACTTTACTTGAGTAAGTGCGACGGATATGTAAAAACCAAAAATAAAGAAAAAAAGACTGACTTCTGAACAACAAAACACAGGCAATGCTCTTGGTTTTCAACCTGTGCGAAAAAAATGTCACTATAACCATGCACTTTTTAGGCAACAATGCAAACTAAAACAGGCAACTTATATGTAAAGAAAAGCCAACTGACAGATATTGCTCACTCATATCTTGAGGGGGCTATTATAGTAGGTACACAGCAGGGGGTGTGTGTACATGCACAGCAGGAGGGATTGGTACATGCACCTAAGGCATTCCTAATTATGTGTCACATGTCATAGAAATTTAGACAACAAACACACACACGATTATAGACAAAACTGAAAAAAATGTTTTTAAAAGGGAGACAACTAGTAAAACACATGGAGCATACCATGTCTTGCTCATCCAAACGGTTTGATTCTTTGAACCTGTCATGCAGCTCCCTCACATTGAGATCGAGCCTTTGAAGCCAAGTCTATGAAGAAATGTAGAATGAGATGATAAAGAAACAACTTCGGTGCCAAAAACAAAAAAAAAGGAAAAAACTGTGGGTTTTCATTTCTCTTACAGAAAACCTAACAGGCATGATTATTTTCTTGGACCCCACCTGTCTGTTGTACATGATTGCTTCAATCCCTAACTCAAATACATGTGTCTTCATCCATCCTGCCTTCCTCATTGATTGAGCAAGCTCCTTGATTGTGCAAAAGTAACCACGATAGTTTATGGTTTGCGGCATGTAGAACAAAAAGAAAGGCTCTGTTGATAAAAATAACAATAGGAGAGATCATTGCATGCAAAAAGAAAAAAGCAGGAAAAAAGTGGCTACTAGAAGAAACACACACGTTGTATCATCACCCTGCGACGTCCTTCTCGTCCCTCCTCCTCCTCCAAGCAACAGAATCAGTGCATACACTCTATTTGTCTCTGCATTGCATGTGAAATCCTTCCTCATCTCTACATTCACATATGGTGACCTCTGTGATGGTGGAGCTTTCAGTATCCTCCTCTCGCGCTTCTCAGGAACGGGCTCTTCCAAGCTGCTGGCTGCACCTTTGCCCGATGATTCCCCCTCAGCGGTAGTTTTTGCAACTTCGGTTGGCGTGCTGAAACCGGCAGGTGACATGTGCCCCGCACTTTGACCTACAACATTTTTCACTGCCCCCTCGACAACTTCATCGAAATCCATATTGCTCCAGTCAATTCCCCACTCAATGTCACCGGTGGCAGGTGCATTTGTGACCCCCTTATCCTCTACTGCCTTGCCCTCCTCGCCTATTATTCCTGCTGGCTCATCTATCCCAAGATCGAAGGGTGGAGCTGGACAGTAATCTTCCCACACAGCACTCCCAGACTTTGATCTTTGCAGCAATCGTGCTTCTTCACCTGAATCGCATGCTCCTTTGTTTGCTGGTAGATTGATGGCAGCTGATGTCCGTATTACAGTATGGTGCCAGCAGAATTACTCCTCGCGAGCGGTGGCGCCAAACCTGGGCTCACACACTTCTCAAGCAGCTTGTTGATGTCCCTAACATCATCGAATGAGATTTCTTTCCCCTTTGCAGATCACGCTTGCTTGTTGGAGAGTGCCGGAGGCTTGTCTTTTGATTCCTAGGCAGTTGCTTGCTCTTGCTTAGGGGTTGCTTCCTCAAGCATAGCAGTTGCCTCCGTACTTTGCGTGGGAGGGTGATACGTCTCCAACGTATCTATAATTTTTGATTGTTCCATGCTATATTATATTCTGTTTTGGACATTATTGGACTTTATTATACACTTTTATATTATTTTCGGGACTAACCTATTAACCGGAGGCCCAGCCCAGAATTGTTGTTTTTTGCCTATTTCAGAGTTTCATAGAAAAAGAATATCAAACGGAGTCCAAACGGAATGAAACCTTCGGGAACATGATTTTCAGAACGAACGTGATCCAGAGGACTTGGACCCTACGTCAAGACATCAACCAAGAAGGCACGAGGTAGGGGGGGGCCCTCCACCCTCGTGGGCCCCATGTTGCTCCACCGACGTACTTCTTCCTCCTATATATACCTACGTACCCCCAAACTATCAGATACGGAGCCAAAACCTAATTCCACCGCCGCAACCTTCTGTACCCATGAGATCCCATCTTGGGGCCTTTTCCGGAGCTCCGCCGGAGGGGGCATCGATCACGGAGGGCTTCTACATCAACACCATAGCCTCTCCGATGATGTGTGAGTAGTTTACCTCAGACCTTCGGGTCCATAGTTATTAGCTAGATGGCTTCTTCTCTCTTTTTGGATCTCAATACAATGGTCTCCCCCTCTCTTGTGGAGATCTATTCGATGTAATCTTCTTTTGCGGTGTGTTTGTTGAGACCGATGAATTGTGGGTTTATGATCAAGTTTATCTATGAACAATATTTGAATCTTCTCTGAATTCTGTTATGCATGATTGGTTATCTTTGCAAGTCTCTTCGAATTATCAGTTTGGTTTGGCCTACTAGATTGATCTTTCTTGCAATGGGAGAAGTGCTTAGCTTTGGGTTCAATCTTGCGGTGTCCTTTCCCAGTGACAGTAGGGGCAGCAAGGCACGTATTCTATTGTTGCCATCGAGGATAACAAGATGGGGTTTATATCATATTGCATGAGTTTATCCCTCTACACCATGTCATCTTGCTTAAAGCGTTACTCTGTTCTTATGAACTTAATACTCTAGATGCATGCTGGATAGCGGTCGATGTGTGGAGTAATAGTAGTAGATGCAGGCAGGAGTCGGTCTACTTGTCTCGGACGTGATGCCTATATACATGATCATACCTAGATATTCTCATAACTATGCTCAATTCCGTCAATTGCTCAACAGTAATTTGTTCACCCACCGTAATACTTATGCTCATGAAATAAGCCACTAGTGAAACTTATGGCCCCCGGGTCTATTTTCCATCATATTAATCTTCCAACAACAAGCTATTTCCATTGCCTTTTATTTTGCTTTTGTTTTACTTTGCATCTTTATCATAAAAATACCAAAAATATTATCTTATCATATCTATCAGATCTCACTCTCGTAAGTGACCGTGAAGGGATTGACAACCCCTTTATTGCGTTGGTTGCGAGGATTTATTTTTTTGTGTAGGTGCGAGGGACTTGTGCGTGGCCTCCTACTGGATTGATACCTTGGTTCTCAAAAACTGAGGGAAATACTTACGCTACTTTGTTGCATCACCCTTTCCTCTTCAAGGGAAAACCAACGCAGTGCTCAAGAGGTAGCAAGAAGGATTTCTGGCGCCATTGCCGGGGAGTCTACGCAAAAGTCAACATACCAAGTACCCATCACAAACCCTTATCTCCCGCATTACATTATTTGCCATTTGCCTCTCGTTTTCCTCTCCCCACTTCACCCTTGCCGTTTTATTCGCCCTCTCTTTTCTGTTCGCCTCTTTTTTTCGCTTGCTTGGTCGTTATGGTTAGTCCTCTGTCTTCTCCGTTGTCTCCCGAGAATGAAGTTCTTAATTTTAAGCAAAGGGAGGGAGAAAATCTAAAAGACGCTTGGTATAGAATTTGCAACGCTCAAAATAGATCTACCAGGAAGCAATCTACTTCTGTTCTTCTCCGCAATTTTTATGTAGGCGCTACTCCTTGGTACAGATATATCCTTGATACCATTACCGGAGGGAATTTCTTGGGTAGCCATACTTTTGATTCTTATAATGCTATGATACATTTGTTTGGCCCACCACCTCTTTTGGTTAATGGAACTATGTTAACTTTGGAGGATGCAATGCAAAGACTTGAAATTATTGAAAATAAAGTTGCTACCGTAGAGTTAATTGAAAATTTGGATAAAAATATCCACAACCAAATTACCCAATATGGATCTAAGGTAGGAGTCACTTTGAAAAATATTAAGGAGAAGGAACCCATAGTTAATGAAAGAATAAATCAGGATTCCACTAGAATTGATAAACTAGAGGGTATCATTACCAACTTGGGAACCACTTTTTCTTCTGTAAAGAATACTCCAAGTCATCCAACTAAAATTGCCAAGCTTATGTATGTTCCTAAAAATAAGGGTGAATCCTCTAGTAAGGAAACTGCGGATCTCAAATCTATAAGTATTCATCCCAATCTTTTTGCTATCATTAAGGAACCATTTGCTACAAACGAATTTTTCGGTTATGTGCCTAGAAGTTTGATAATTAATAAAAAGAAAGAAACTCCTAAGGATGAGAGATGTCTCATAGAAGGATTGCCTACCGAAGATGGCGATACCTAGATCTATCCTTGCTTTTATGCCTAGCTAGGGGCGTTAAACGATAGCGCTTGTTGGGAGGCAACCCAATTTTATTTTTAGCTTTTTTTTTTGCTTTTTGCTTCTGTTTAGGAATAAATCTTTGATCTAGCCTCTGGTTAGATGTGTTTTAGTTAGTGTTTGTGCCAAGTTAAACCTATAGGATCTTCTTGGATGATAGTTATTTGATCTTTCTGAAAATTGCAGAAACTTTCTGTTCACGAAAATAATTGTTAAAAATCACCAGAACGTGATAAAATATTGATTCCAATTGCTGCTGATCAATAAACAAATTGTCTAGGTCTTCCCATTTTGGATGAATTTTTGGAGTTCCAGAAGTTTGCGTTAGTTACAGATTACTACAAACTGTTCTGTTTTTGACAGATTCTGTTTTTCGTGTGTTGTTTGCTTATTTTGATGAATCTATGGCTAATAAAATAATTTATAAACCATAGAGAAGTTGGAATACAGTAGGTTTAACACCAATATAAATAAAGAATGAGTTCATTACAGTACCTTGAAGTGGTGTTTTGTTTTCTTTCGCTAACGGAGCAAGATTTGATGGATTATGGAACAAGGAGTGGCAAGAGCCTAAGCTTTGGGATGCCCAAGGCACCCCAAGATAATCTAAGGACACCAAAAAGGCAAAGCTTGGGGATGCCCCGGAAGGCATCACCTCTTTCGTCTACTTCCATCAGTAACTTTACTTGGAGCTATATTTTTATTCACCACATGATATGTGTTTTGCTTGGAGCGTCTTGTATTATTTGAGTCTTTGTTTGTTAGTTTACCACAATCATCTTTGCTGGACACACCTTTTGAGAGAGACACACATGATTCGGAATTGATTAGAATACTCTATGTGCTTCACTTATATCTTTTGAGCTATATAGTTTTTACTCTAGTGCTTCACTTATATCTTTTAGAGCACGGTGGTGGATTTGTTTTATAGAAACTATTGTTCTCTCATGCTTCACTTATATTATTTTGAGAGTCTTAAACAGCATGGTAATTTTCTTAATCCTAGTATGCTAGGTATTCAAGACTAGTAAAAACTTTCTTATGAGTGTGTTGAATACTAAGAGAAGTTTGATGTTTGATGATTTTTTTGAGATATGGAGGTAGTGATATTAAAGTTGTGCTAGTTGAGTAGTTGTGAATTTGAGAATACTTGTGTTGAAGTTTGCAAGTCCCGTAGCATGCACGTATGGTAAACGTTATGTAACAAATTTGAAACATGAGGTGTTCTTTGATTGTCCTCCTTATGAGTGGTGGTCGGGGACGAGCGATGATCTTTTCCTACCAATCTTTCCCCCTAGGAGCATGCGCGTAGTGCTTGGTTTTTGATGACTTGTAGATTTTTGCAATAAGTATGTGAGTTCTTTATGACTAATGTTGATTCCATGGATTATACGCACTCTTACCCTTCCATCATTGCTAGCCTCTTCGGTACCGTGCATTGCCCTTTCTCACATTGAGAGTTGGTGCAAACTTCGCTGGTGCATCCAAACCCTGTGATATGATATGTTCTTTCACACATAAACCTCCTTATATCTTCCTCAAAACAGCCACCATAACTACCTATTATGGCATTTCCATAGACATTCTGAGATATATTGTCACGCAACTTTCCACCATTTCGTTTATCATGACACGTTCATCATTGTCATATTGCTTTGCATGATCATGTAGTTGACATAGTATTTGTGGCAAAGCCACCATTCATAATTCTTTCATACATGTCACTCTTGATTCATTGCATATCCCGGTACACCGCCGGAGGCATTCATATAGAGTCATACTTTGTTCTAGTATCGAGTTGTAATCATTGAGTTGTAAATAGATAGAAGTGTGATGATCATCATTTTTAGAGCATTGTCCCAAGTGAGAAAAAAATAAAAATAAAAAGAAGAGAAAGGCCATAAAAAAGAGAAGAAGGCCCAAAAAAAGAGAGAAAAAGAGAGAAGGGACAATGTTACTATCCTTTTACCACACTTGTGCTTCAAAGTAGCACCATAATCTTCATGATAGAGAGTCTCTTGTTTTGTCACTTTCATATACTAGTGGGAATTTTTCATTATAGAACTTGGCTTGTATATTCCAACAATGGGCTTCCTCAAATGCCCTAGGTCTCCGTGAGCAAGCAAGTTGGATGCACACCCACTTAGTTTCTTTTGAGCTTTCATACATTTATAGCTCTAGTGCATCCGTTGCATGGCAATCCCTACTCCTTGCATTAACATCAATCGATGGGCATCTCCATAGCTCATTGATTAGCCGCGTTGATGTGAGACTTTCTCCTTTTTTGTCTTCTCCACATAACCCCCATCATTATATTCTATTCCACCCATAGTGCTATATCCATGGCTCACGCTCATGTATTGCGTGAAGGTTGAAAAAGTTCGAGATTACTAAAGTATGAAACAATTCCTTGGCTTGTCATCGGGGTTGTGCATGATGAGAGCATTCTTGTGTGACGGAAATGGAGCATGACCAAACAATATGATTTTGTAGGGATGAACTTTCTTTGTCCATGTTATTTTGAGAGGACATAATTGCTTAGTTAGTATGCTTGAAGTATTATTACTTTTATGTCAATATGAACTTTTATCTTGAATCTTTCGGATCTGAATATTCATACCACAATTAAGAAGAATTACATTGAAATTATGCCAAGTAGCATTCCACATCAAAAATTCTGTTTTTATCATTTACCTACTCGAGGACGAGCAGGAATTAAGCTTGGGGCTGCTTGATACGTCTCCAACGTATCTATAATTTTTTATTGTTCCATGCTATATTATATTCTGTTTTGGACATTATTGGGCTTTATTATACACTTTTATATTATTTTTGGGACTAACCTATTAACCGGAGGCCCAACCCAGAATTGTTGTTTTTGCCTATTTCAGAGTTTCGCAGAAAAAGAATATCAAACAGAGTCCAAACGGATTCAGGAACGTGATTTTCGGAACGAACGTGATCCAGAGGACTTGGACCCTATGTCAAGACATCAACCAGGAAGGCACGAGGTAGGGGGGCACGCCTACCCCCCCAGGGTGCGCCCTCCACCCTCGTGAGCCCCACGTTGCTCCATCAATGTACTTCTTCCTCCTATATATACCTACGTACCCCCAAACTACCAGATATGGAGCCAAAAACCTAATTCCACCGCCGCAACCTTCTGTACGCGTGAGATCCCATCTTGGGGCCTTTTTCGGAGCTCCGCCGGAGGGGGCATCGATCACGGAGGGCTTCTACATCAACACCATAGCCTCTCCGATGATGTGTGAGTAGTTTACCTCAGACCTTCGGGTCCATAGTTATTAGCTAGATGGCTTCTTCTCTCTTTTTGGATCTCAATACAATGTTCTCCCCCTCTCTTGTGGAGATATATTCGATGTAATCTTCTTTTGCAGTGTGTTTGTTGAGACCGATGAACTGTGGGTTTATGATCAAGTTTATCTATGAACAATATTTGAATCTCTGAATTCTTTTATGTATGATTGGTTATCTTTGCAAGTCTCTTCGAATTATCAGTTTGGTTTGGCCTACTAGATTGATCTTTCTTGCAATGGGAGAAGTGCTTAGCTTTGGGTTCAATCTTGCGGTGTCCTTTCCCAGTGACAGTAGGGGCAGCAAGGCACGTATTGTATTGTTGCTATCGAGGATAACAAGATGGGGTTTATATCATATTGCATGAGTTTATCCCTCTACATCATGTCATCTTGCTTAAAGCGTTACTCTGTTCTTATGAACTTAATACTCTAGATGCATGCTGGATAGCGGTCGATGTGTGGAGTAATAGTAGTAGATGCAGGCAGGAGTCGGTCTACTTGTCTCGGACGTGATGCCTATATACATGATCATACCTAGATATTCTCATAACTATGCTCAATTCCGTCAATTGCTCAACAGTAATTTGTTCACCCACCGTAATACTTATGCTCATGAGAGAAGCCACTAGTGAAACCTATGGCCCCCGGGTCTATTTTTCATCATATTAATCATCCAACAACAAGCTATTTCCATTGCCTTTTATTTTGCTTTTATTTTACTTTGCATCTTTATCATAAAAATACCAAAAATATTATCTTATCATATCTATCAGATCTCACTCTCGTAAGTGACCGTGAAGGGATTGACAACCCCTTTATTGCGTTGGTTGCGAGGATTTATTTGTTTGTGTAGGTGCGAAGGACTTGTGTGTGGCCTCCTACTGGATTGATACCTTGGTTCTCAAAAACTGAGGGAAATACTTATGCTAGTTTGCTGCATCACCCTTTCCTCTTCAAGGGAAAACCAACGCAGTGCTCAAGAGGTAGCAGAGGGGCTGCGGATTCCTAGGCAGTTGCTGCCTACATGCTCACTCTGGTTGCCTGAGTTTTTTGCTGAGTTGCTTCAAAGATAGCACCAGTTGCTTTGTTTTCAGTCTTTGCTGATTCAGTAGTTGCTTGTTTTTTCTGTTCAGTTGCTTGCAGAATATGACCAGTTGCTGTGTTTTGCTTCTTTGCTATTCTTTTCTGGTAAACCTTGGTTTTTGCTGGTGATGTTGCTTTCTGACTTGCCGCTTCATTTGTCGGCCTCTGAGCTGTCGGAGCTTGCTGGCTGGTTGTCGTAGTTGCAGCACTTTGAACAGCCGCATCCTCGCTTCCTTTTGGAGACATAACACGGGCCTTAACTGTCTTATGGCTCACTTTCTTGACCTTCCTCGTGGCAGCCGCTCCAACTCCTCCTGCAAGCTTTCTTCCCTTCTCTTTTTGGCCAAAACTTGGTAGTTCCAACTCATCTACCATCGTCTCAAGGCACAAATCCATCACAGAGAATTTTTCCTCAGCTGGCATCACGGGCATCGGGAAAAGAGGGATATCATGGGTCTCGGGGATGACCTGTTTCTGTCTATACTGGGTATCTCCAATCCTCACCACATCTGCAGCTGAAATGACAGGCCCACTCTGAACCTCAAACAGCTCCTTCTGCATGTTCATCATAACGAAGTTGCTCTGGAAAAAAAACTGTCGGCGCTTTGGATGCTTCCTTGTGTGCTCTCGATGGACATCATTTCCTCTGGCTCACTATTTTCCTTGCCAGTGCGCTTGAGTCTCTCCGTGATCGTACTTAGCGGCATCTCGTCGTTGCAACTGCCCCCATGCCACCCCGGATTTCGTGCACCTCCCTCATCATCACCACCTCCCTTGCTGGGCTGGTCGGTGCTAGCATTGCCTCCATTGCCGCCATCATCCTTATCTTCACCCCCCTTCTTCCCACCCCCACCATCTTGCTCCGCCTCATCATCTTCATCCTCTTTGTCTTCCTCCTCTTTTTCCTCCTCTTCATTCTTTTCAGCATCCTGTTTCTCCTCCGATTTCCCCTCTTTCTTTTCTGGTTCATTCTCTTTATCATTGCCCTCTTCCACATTTCTCCCCTTCTCTTTGTCCTCTTCATCGTCCCGTTCCTCTTCATCATCCTCCTCCCTATCCTGCTCTTCCTCTTCAACATCATCCTCATCGTCCTCTTCCTCATCTTCACCATCTTCTTCACCAGCAAGGGGCGGCTGTGAGTTGTCAGCGTCCATGTGCTGTGAATCATCATCACCATCTTCTGTGGCTGCTGGCGGGCTGCTGTATGACGGAACATCATCATCATAGTCATCATCATCATCGTCATCATTGTTGTCCCCATCCTGATCCGAACTCTCCTCATCAGGACTGTCCTCATCTTTCCCTTCCTCCTCTTCTTCTTCTTCTGAAGATTTAAATTCTTCCTTGTCAGATTCCTCCTCCTCGTCATCGGACGCCAAAAGTGTCTCCTTGCACTGACTGCTACTGCCCCTTGTATTCTTTTGCTTTGCAACCTTCTACTGTTTCGGACTTGCCGCTGCCTTTTTCTGCCGTGCTGATTGACGTACGCTTGCGACCCTAGAAACACTTGTGGCTGCTGGTTCAACCTCCTCCTCTTCCAACTTGCCCACCCCTTGAACAAACCTCCCAATTTGGACTGATATTTCAGAGCACATATCGTGGACCAGCATTGACAACCTCCTCTGTTTCTACAAAAACACAAAAATACAAAACTCAAAGATGAGCAGTCTATACAACAACAATGATGAACAAAAAAAGCACTCCGTTTCTTATGAAAAGAGCAAAACCATGGTGGCAAACAAAATACATTGTTGTTGTAGTTTTAAGGAAGCCTCGCAGCAACAAACTTCTGGATGTGATCCATGCTCCCAAAAACACTATCTTGTGCGCATCTCGAGAACTCGGCTTTGGGCTGTTTGTTGTAAAAAAAATGTACATGATAAACTCAGTTAGCAAAAAAGATCAACAAAGTTCAAAAAGAGAGAATGGATGAGCAACTGCCTCCCTAACTTAGGGCAATACCAGCACTATTGATGACAACTGCGGTTATGGGCATCACAAAAACCTACAACAACCCCCCGATAAAATTGAGCAACTACAAAAACTATAAATTATTGGCAACTCTTGCTTAAAAAAATCATGTAATTGGACATGTATGAGTACTTGGAGACAAAATGATGAAGACTACCATATAAATTTCCATGCAAAAAAAATTGTCATGAAACTAGCTTCAAAAAGCAACTAGCTCCTAAAATTAGGCAACACAATCCCTATATGTGGGCAACTGCATAAAAAATCATGCAACTACAAAAAAATTATGTTCAGACAGTAAAGTAACACTTACTCGCAACTTTCCATAGACACCCTTCCTAATCATGTCCTTCTTAATTACTGCTTTGATCAGACCTTCATTCCATGCGTTGACCCTTGGAAGAACAGTTGCCGTCCTCTCATCCACATAATCCTTATGGATTGTCATGTAGTCCACATTAAGCGAGCCAAGGTATAGGAGCTGTTTCAAAAAATAGAGAACACATGTCAGTTGCGAAAAAACATATCCAACTTCAGCATGAAACATATAACGCGAAATGAATCCGAAAAAAGAAGGGGGGAGGTCTAGATCATTTTACCACTAGGTGAAAAAGGCAGCAGCATATAGTATTCTTCTTGTCTCCAAAACCCATGAAAGCAAGCCTAAGTTGGTCGACGACAAACTGGCAAACATTTGAATTCACAACCTCACGTGGATTCAGCGCAACTGAGTATGTGCGCGGTGACACCTTCAAGCTGGTCGTCGGTGCAAGAAAACAGCTATAAATAACAACCAGCCAGGCACTTAAGAACTTGTCGTCCGCAACAACTCCCATATCATTTATCATTTTGCACCACTCGGTCACTGATGGCGCGGGCCCTGTCGGGATGTCAAACTTCTCGTTGAACAACCTAACTACGTCTGGCTCCACTTCATACGCAACCTTCCTCTGCCCCCTTGGCAAACCCCAGATTCTTTCTACGCTTGCTGCATCAACTGGGATCTTCCCCCTATTTGGGATAACAAGCTGCGACAACTCTGGATCATAACACTTCATCGCAAACTTCACAAGATATCCTTTCATTGTTCTTGTCCCGATATCAAGCACACCCCCAAAGCTTATATCACCAATGGCATGCTTTTGTGTATCGTCGAGGCCACTATTTAGGACAAAAAGTCTTGAAGGTGATGCCCTGTTCCTCGGTGGTGGCCCACTGCTACCAATTTGCATACAAATTAAATTGAGCAACCCACTATATTAAGCTGAGCAACTCACTGTACTAAACTAAGCAAACCACACCATAATTAAACAAAAGCAAAGTTGTGTTTGCTAAAAAACTGAGCAACTAGATCTATATTGAACTGCAACTGCTAGTACTAAACTAGGCAACTGTTACACTGCTATTCTGCTACTTATCAAATGATAGGACTGCATATACACAAAGAAAATGACATGCTGACTTGAGCATTACATATTTCAAGGATGCCTCCCTTCTTTCAAGTTTTTCATAAAAAAAATACCTCGTCCGCAACTTTCTTCGCACGTTTCGGATTTCTCCCTCCTTCATCACGAGGGGCGGAATCGGTGCCCCGTTTCCCCGCCCGACCACCCCGGGCAGAATTGGTGGCCCGTTTCCCTGCCCGACCACCATGTACAGAATCCTGATTCGCCCGCCTGGGCTTGCATCCAACATTACTCCTTGCTGATTGAGCTGCCACTTCTCCCACATTTTCACCATCAGTTCTACCCGCAGGCCTTTTGCTTTTCGGAGCCATTCTGTACAAGAAAACACAACAAAAAAACCATGTTAATGAAAAAAGATACAAAACCCTATAACTCAACTGCTCAATGATACTACTTGCATTTGGAGCTAACATCACTGTCATTTGGAGATGAACAAAACTCCATTTATTCCTACCCAGAGATAACTCAACTACTGAATTGCTAGTGCTTGCAAAGGCAATTTGGTATTGAAAACTATGCAACTACTCATTATTTTTGTGGCAACTAAAAATAAATGACATAAAACAAGCACATAAAAAACTACTCATCACAAAAAAAAGTCACACATTCATCTTCATCACATTAGCTAAAAGATCAAAAACACTCAGGATTTGCCGCTTATTCATGAGAGATATATCATCTCCTAATCATAGTTGCAATAAAAAGACCGCAACTCGATGATGGATATATGCAACGTCATGTTTCATACAGTAAATTTAAAGAACACTACAAAAAGGATAACAACTTGGTGCTGCAAATCTAGGCAATAACTAAAATCAACCAATCACAAAAACCATTTCCCCCAAAAAAAACAGTGTGCTACTTTAATGTTGAACACAAGGCGACTACTGCCCCTAATTAGTGCAACTGTCGATCACCCCTCCATGAACTGCCCAAGTCAGATGCATCCCCTGACCATCCCCTCGCAAATTTGCAGGAAAAATCTAATCAACTAGCATCAAATTTATGAACAACTCCCAAGTCAGATGCATCCCCTGACCCTCCCCTCGCAAAATTTGCAGCAAAAACTAAGCAACTAGCATCAAATTTATGAGCAACTACCATCAAAATTATGAGCAACTGCCCCCAGTCAGATGCATCCCCTTACCCTGCCCCTCCATCTCGCAAATTACAGGAAAAAATCTAAGCAATTGCCATCCAAATTATGAGCAATTGCGTCCTGAGAAGCAAGCAACATAAAAAAACGAATTCTATGCCCCAGTCACTAGGATTCGGTCGCGTGTATCCCCTTACAGCGACTCAATCCCGCCTACCCCCAGCACAAACCCACCCCCACCCCCTCCCCCCGCCATAGCAACGCCATGCCCTTCCAATCATTGACGACGCGGAGCCCGAGGACGCCATGGACAACCTCGTGCCCGCCCCCTCACCGAAACCCTACTCCATGGAGCGCAACAAGGGAGCAGAGCGAGAAAAAAGGAGGGAATAGGTGTCGGGTTTACCTCCGCCTGCAGCCGGCGACTCGCGGCGCTCGCGGACGGCCTCCCGCACCGGCGACTCCACGCCGGATCCACCACCGCAGCACCCCACCTCGTCGCGCCGTTGCTAGAGAAGAGGAAGGGGGAGGGAGAGGAGTTCGAATGAAATCTGCGGGTGCGGGCGGGCTGTTTCGAACAAGACGAGCGGGGGGTGCGGGCAGTTTTTGCCTGGAATAAAGGTGCCAGGCCCACCACGCGCCGCACGCCTCGTGCAATCCCGTAACGGCACCTGGTCGGGACGCATCGCGCGCGGGGAGATCGCCACGCTGCATCGGATGACTGGAGTGCGTGCGCTCGCGCCAGCGAACGAGCGCAGCTGCACGAGTCAGACTTTAGGTTGAAAAATATACAATTTCGCGGGATTGGGTATTTGGTTCAAAGGAATAGGAAAAACACGTGGATCCTAATAAAAAGAGTCAAGTCAAAGTCAAACCACATGAAAAGGTATAATTAACATGTTTATTAGACCATTAAGAATCTCAATCTCGTTCTTCATGCAATTCTAAAACTCCTACGTTTTTTTCCTCTGAAACTAACATCAAAGAAAAATGTAGGACATTTTTACATATTTTTTTGTACATTCCTTTGTAACAAAGGAGCCCTACGTGTTTCTTATTCCTATGTGTTTCCTTCTTTTTTTTTTCTTGGCCCAGTATGTAACTAATCCTCCATAGGTTAAGGACCCATTTGATTTGAAGAATTTCTAAAGGAATTTTGGAGGATTCTAATCATCGGGATTTTTTCCTACGTGGGGTTGTTTAATTCGCAGTATTACAATCCATGGAAGTTTTCCTTAGGATACAGGGCATCTTCGATTCAAAGGATTTGTAAAGGAAATTTGGCGCATTCTAATCCTCAGGATTTTTTCATACATGACTTGGCTGATTTGTAGGATTACAATTCATAAATATTTTGCCTGAAGATTCATTAGTACTAGTTTTCATAGTAAAAATATCATCCACTACAACCTAATGTGTTTAATCCTACGTTTTTCTGCGCACAACCGAACGCTCGTACTGTTTTGTGAACCTATTAAACGGCCCGCTAAAGGCAACGGAACCGAGTCTTTGTGGCATGTTGACCGGGCATCATCTTCAAGTCCGCTAGATCCTGACATTGTCCTCTTCATCCGACGTGATTGAAGAAGAAGAGTGCCGCCACAAGTCGCCATATGCACACCACACTCCGAGACACCCGCATACTCTGCACAAGCCGACACTGTTGGGCCGAAGGACGCGGCCGGGAACCGTGTCCCGCTCCGGCCAAACGGGTCCTCAGAGGCTAAGTCTGTGAGCCGAAGAAAAATTCTCACGCCACGCCTAGAATATTTCCAAAAGAGTAGCTTTGAAAGCAGAAGCGCGCGCGTTCAGAAGTTCGAAATTAGGAGGAGGGAGGGAAAACGGTTTCTTGTTCTGGACGACGAGGAGGAACCGAAACAGCAGCCGTCTATATGTGACGCGATTAATCATGCACGCAGATGCGACGGGCCGGCGCCCCCTGATTTGTATAGTACCGAGTAAATGAGTGCCAGCTTTGGATTGCGCGTCCAAACAATCCTAGTTAATCCGGCAGCACTCCACTGGCAGCATATGCCTCGCGGCACGGAGGATTATATAAACCGCAGGGCTCCGGCGGAAGAACACATCTCACAAAGCGAAGTTCACAGCAGCGCGCAGTGTAGTGTTGCCAGGCACACTCCACCTGTGTTTCGTGGGTGGCATCGATCGAGGGAGAGAGAGACACCATGAGCTACCCGCCGCCGGGCACCGCGTACCCTCCGCCGGGCCAGCAGCAGGCGTACCCGCCGCCGGGCAACGGTTACGGCTACCCTCCGCCGGGCCAGGAGCAGCCGCAGCAGCAGGCCTACCCTCCGCCGGCGTACGGCGCGCCGCCGCCCGTCGCGGCCGACTACTACCAGCCCAAGGACGGCGGCGCGTACCCGCAGCAGCAGCAGCAGGCGTACGGCGCGCCGCCGCCCGTCGCCGCCAACTACTACCCGCCGCCGCAGCAGCAGCAGCAGGCCCAGCCGCCGCCGGAGGCGCAGAGCCGCGGCAGCGACGGCTTCTGGAAAGGATGGTAATTCACAGACCACTCGTCTAACACGACACGTACTACTTGCGTCGTGCATTATGCCTGCATGCATACCTAAATCCATTACCCGTATCAGTAGCTGCTTGCCTGATCCTTCTGTATGTTTTGTTTGTTTTGATCTGCGTGCAGCTGTGCCGCAATCTGCTGCTGCTGCCTGCTCGACATGTGCCTCTGATCGATGTTGCACAGGATGATGATCCACATACAGCTGCTCGCCATCAGATCATCGTTTCCTTGGCACAACTTGGATTTGGCTTAATTCTGTATCACCATGTCGCTCAGTTACCAGTCAGTGGATTTACTTTGTTGTTGCTTGCTTATTAGCAGAGACCTCCCTTCTGTAATTTGTTGGGCATGAATTGGATATGTGCGAGTTATTTCCAGCAACCAGTACATTTATTCTCCAGTTGAGTTTTTGCCATTGCGATCAGAGAGGAAACAAAAAAGTTGCTGTTCCTCAGATGTCACAAAGCAACCTACGGCAGCCAAGGGTGCCAAATGTCAGACCCCTCTTTTGTTTGTCCATAGGTAGAAACGGCAAACATAATAAATGCGTGCTCTTTTGGAAATATTCGATACTTACAGCTTAAGCAATGCCGTGAGCTGTACTATAATAGCACTATACCTGACATAATAACCAAACTAATACGGAAAAGCTAGTTAAATCGGTAGCAACACAGGACAGGTGGTCAGATTGTATGGCTTGGACCTAAACAAGGAGAAATACGAGTATACTAGTAACATTTCAACCAACAGACAGACAGTAGTACAAGGTGACAAGCTGGTAATCCATTCTGATTATTTCCTTCCTCCTTGGTGCTCATAGCCAGTGCACCTTGTGCTTCCAAGTTCAGATATTTACAAGCAGCAGTATACCGTATTTACAGAGACATATTCCCTACTTGGCCACATCTTATGTGCATCAACGGTTTACAGTATGTGCAATCGCCCTAGCTAAAGTTATACGGCGAGTAGGCCCATAGCTAGCCACCGTGGCTGACTCCGACAGCCCTGACTTCCACATGCTGCCGCCCTCCGCTCTCCGGGTGGACCACCACGGTGGCCTGCGCCTCGTCCATAAGGCCATCCTTACCCTCGCAAGACGCAGACATCGCGCCAACCATAGCAGGGAGCTCAGCCAGCCTTTTGGCCTCGTCGCCATCGGTGTGGGAGATGATCTCCCAGTCCTCCCTGACCGACGTGACGTCCCCGCGTTTCTCGTGGTGCTTCTCGACCTCGAAGATGGTTGGGATGACGACATAGTCGTTGAGCGGGTCGTAAAACGGGTCAGGTTCACCCGCGTGCAGCCAATGCTGGACTATGCGAAACACGCGGTGGTCGCAGACGATTCCTCGGTGGTCAGCAGCAACCCCAATTCTCGCCACTGCATCAAGGCCGTCCGCCTGACAAAAGAAAGGACGATTACACTCATTTTCCACAGTGCATATTTCCTTCAGATGCTCAGTAAGAAAAAAGAAGGACAAGAAGATTATCACACCTTTGCTGATTCTGCGGGAACGGATCCATCACCATCAACACAGATGTATTTACCCTGAAAGAACACATAGTTCAGACAAATTAAATGGGGGCTACTTGGTGCTCCAAGAATCCCGAAATTTGGTATAGACAAAACACAACATTTACCAAATGAACTAACCTGAGTATATAAGAGGTGACTAAGATTTGAAATAGGGTGCCGTTTGCTCCCGTAGCTGCAAAGAGAAGGGTATTACTAACTAGGCATACACATTACACAACTTTAGGTTATAAGACTTGCTTCATACAAAAGGCAACATATCTTCTGAAACAGGTCACATTTGAACAAACATAGCAAGAGAAAGGACAACCTCTTTTGGAAAAAGTTCAGAACTCATTTTACTAAGCACTATTAACCCCAGAACATGCTGAAGGCAGACAACATCCAGTCAATTCTTATTTCTTGAGAAATTTATAAACCCCAACTAATCCATTAGTCAACCAAACTTCAGTGGAACCAATCAAAATTCTAATTGGCACATGAAAAGAACTAAAAGTAGAATTAAAACCAGAAGTAGAAAAGATAGTAAAGTACCAAACAGTATGAGCAGTGTCATAATCAATCCCGTAAATATTGTAGAACTTCACTGATTTTGGAAGCTTTGCCTGGGATAAGATATCTTGAGTTTCCTTTGCCCATATTAATATATCCTCATTAAGGGGCAGAGGAATGTGATTTCCATCAGAGATAATCTGTAATGATAATTTCATTGTCAGAAATCTAAGCATCAATAGTGGCTAAATTTTATTTAAGTGCAAAAGATTCACCTCATGCTTGGAAAGAGCTTTCTGAATCATCTTTATTGCTTCATCTGGTTCATAGGACTCCAGTATGGCACTTTTCTTGCCATTGTCATCTAAGCTCTCTTTCCAGATCTGTAGCAATGGTGTATCTTCCCAGTGGTAGGTTGAGCTAGCCAACAACTCGTATATTGATGGACATTCAATCAACTGAAGCACAAAAGTTATTTTCAGTTCTTTCTCAAAAGGCAAAATCATGGTGACCACATGAATACATGCATTCGATGAGACAGATGGATAGGCTATCAAAGCATACCAATTGCTGCATAGTCCATTTGGAAATGAAGAATTTTGATTGCCATCCTTCCACAAAAGACATTCCATTCAGCAGACCACTATTTATGTACCCAGGCGCACCTGTCATGCAGCAGCAAGTTACTTCCAGCTCAGGATTTAAAGGCACTCGCAGTTAAAATTAGTATCCCTTGGAATATTTTTCATTGGCATTCAACCAATGGTTGCGCAATTGGCAGGTATTCCATGAAAAATGATACAAATATCAAGCTTCCACTGTAGCAACTGAGAACATCCAATAGATATTTCGAGTTTAATTAATGTAGAAATAAGAGAGCCTGAGAATTTAGACACTCAATCAACTCGTACCTTGAAATGGTGCAGCAATTGCAACCCAACTCTTCACATATTTTTCAAAGACCTATTGAAACAAAAGCACATTATCTAAGCATGGCACGAAGCATGACAAACTTCATCAGAGGCCCAAAATATAAGCAGAACTGGAGAAGTACTCACATCACCATGAAGAGACATGAAGCATTTAACAAGCAATCCCCCCATTGAATGTGTTATTAGATTGATCTTTTTCCCTCCTGAAGCTGTGTATACTGACTCTAGCTTGTTAGAAAATTTGTCAAGTGTTTCCGAAAGCCTGCAGAGAAGAAGGGGTATCAAAATAAGGGAGGAACTGAATGAACTGGCTTATCTGAAAGAAAAGGCAACCCCGTAAAGATTACGTTCTATACACATACTAGCATGGCCACCAAATAGCATGACTTTTGGCAAAAAAAAATACATATACAGCTGTACACTGGATGACATATACAAAACAGGGATACAGATGTGGAATTTACCTGTTACTTTGGCGGAAATCATAACCAAATCCGAACAGAGTTTTGCCTTCTTGATATCCCCATTTAATCATTTGCACTATCATGTCATGATAGTAGTAAACACTGTCATCACCAATAATCTGCAAATTTAGAAGTATATGAGTGAGGCATATCTGCTGCAGTCACAGATTTACTACTGCAGTCACTGATTTACTACTACTGCTAATGGTAGAGTGGGACAGGGCCAAGGTAAAACCATCAGATGATAAATATAGTTCTACAATGATTTATTGTTCTGACTGCCTGCAGACCACATAAGTAAATGAAAAGTAAAGGTAAATCTTCATTCGGAAAGAACAAAAGTGAAATAAGTTTGTTACCAGGTCTGGGTCCAATGTGTCGATGGCGTACAATCCATACCTATCCTCCGGGACAGTGATGCGTATTTTCTCATCCACAGAAATAGTTTTGCCTGCTCCATCACAGTAGTTTGGCATCAAATGACATGACGAAAGGAAATGCTCTGCTGAATCAGCACTAAATAACATGCGACGAGAAGGAACATGCCTACTGAGTCGGCAGTTTTTCAATTGAAGTCTACGAAAAGTGAAATACCTACGAGCTGCTCGGATAACTAATCCAAACGTAACGGAAACATTAATTCAGATGGAGCATGCCGATATTGCCAAGTGTTTACCAAACCACACAAGCCGCATCAATTTCCAGATACCAACCTTCTAATCATCACACAAGCAAAGCGTTCTAGCATACAAAACAGTCTACCCTTCATTGTTTGCTTACTTTAGATAAGCATGTAAAACAATCAAGCTCATATAATGTTCTCCAGCAATTCAGCAATCTATTAGCTCATTCAGCAGGTAACAGACAGAGACAAGGAAGGAACGTGTTCTCTGCGCATACCAGTGGAGGCATCGAACTGCGCCCAGAGCTTCTCGCGGCACTCGTGGTCGGCGGCGAGGATGCGCACCCAGACCCGCTCCTTGTTCCCGGCCTCGTCCACGGCCTCGAGGATGGAGCCGCCGATGCCGGGCACGAGCAGCACCGGGTCGAGGCTGGGGTCGACCAGCGGCACCTGCTCCTTGGCGATCCGCAGCCACAGCTCGATCGCCCGGATCAAATCCTCCAGCACCGACATCCTTGCTTCCCCGCCGCCCAAATCCCCGCCCTAAATAAGCACTCTCAAGCCCCCGGCCGCGAGATCAGCATGAGAGGGCGAGGCTTCCGGCCAAACCGAGCTCCGGCAAGCTCGAATCGGAGCGGCACGGGGGTGGCGTGGCGTGGCGTCGGCGGATGGCGGGGAATCTGCTCCGCGGCGGGTAGCTGGGGTATATGGTTTGCCCGGATTTGGACGGGGGTGGGGATTCCGGAGGCGTGAGGGTTTCGCAATCCCGTTCCGTACGCCAGTCGCCCAGGGGAAAAACAAAGAGCGAACGGACGGGAAGTAAGCCACGCCCTAACGCTTCCTCCTCGTGCTTACCCGGGCGCAGTACTGTTTCACTGACAGGGATACCCGAGCCTTTGCTGGACCCGGCTGTCGGTGGGATGTAGGGGCGTGCGCTTTGGTACGACGGCTCGGGCTCCGGGGAGTTGTGTTTTTTGTACGGCTAACGATGCGGGGACTCGCGAGAACATAGACAGCAGTACTGCGCACGCTCTCTTTGACCCCACGTGTCGGTGTCCAGAGGAGGCTTCTGAACGCACGACTATTCGTTTTTTTTAATATGTTATAAATAGTCAAATATAGACATGTTTTTTTGTAAGAGAAAAAGATAGACATGTTTGACTGAGTAGGGCGTTTTGGAGCCCAAATTTTTTGAAAAATCAAAGTTCAAACTTCTCATTTTCAAAAGAATCTGAAAACAAATTGTACAAATATACAAGGATGTGATGTGCGTGTGTAAAATTTCAAGATGAAATACCTTGAAATGCAAGCTGTGCACAAAAACAACCATGGACTTTGAGGATGAATAGTGCATGTACTAAAAAGCCACAGATGTTTTTTTTGTGTAACGTATTTCGTCCTGAAAATTTACACCCTTGTATATTATGTCCCTAAGTATATGTGTATTTTTCAAAAAAACATACATATATGAATTTTAATCATTTCAAATTCAGTCTCGATGGAGGCAGAGCTCCATTAAGCATTTCCGTGTTTGACTGTCTTTTTTAGTGTATTCTTGATTGGAGGTGTTTTTTTCACATCAAAGTACTCTTTATTGCAAGGTGATCACCATATCATCTTTCACAAAGGTATCAACAATTTCTATGGGTGGATCTTCCATTCACCGCACACACACCTTACTTCTAGCTAGTTTGGCTAAATCATGGGCAACATAATTAGTCTCTCTAGGAGCATGCTAAAAAATAAGATGCAGGAAATCACAGCAAGGTGATATATATCATTAAAAATTGCTGCCGATAGGAAAGAACGGCCTCCATTCTTCATTGGCTCTATCACCTCGATATTGTTGGAGTTCACCTCTATGCAGTTACACCCGACTGTAGTTGCCAAACTGAGACCAAACTTAAGGCCAATGCCTCGGCCATGAGCGCATCTCCGCACAAATCGATTTTCCCGTTTCCTGCCGCGACGAATCTGCCCGTCGAGTCCCTGATGACAGCGTCATACGAGCCCTTGAGTAAATCTAGGTTAAAAGCCCCATCCACGCTTACCTTCACATAGTTGCCCTTTGGTCTTTCCTAGCCATGTCGCTTGATCGTCACCTTTGCATCACTTGAATAAGGGGTGGAAGATTCCAAACTACTTTCGATAGCTTCAGTCAAACATTTACAATTTTAAACACCATTTGAGATCTTTCAATGTCATATGCTTAAATTTGTCCCAAAAAATGGTTTGTAACAATATCTAAAATATCTTACTATAGTATATAAGTTAACGGTCAAACTTCCAATTGGGGATTCTTCCAACCTCGAAAATGGCTTCCATGTCCTTTTAAGACACGTCTTAAGATTCAATAATAACTATAAGATCAATCATCCCAGGTTCTCATATCAATCCTATTACATTCTTTTCCAATAGAAGAGATTCAGATCCAGCATTATGCATACCGTCAAATTTTATGGGAACAGCAAAAACTGCAGTGCTACAATCCAACATCTAACTAAATAATATAAAAGTACATATCATGAAACTATTTTGAATTTAATGGAATTTTTATCAGAGAAATCTGAGTAACGAGTGAACAGAAGGAGTACATCTTAAGATTTAATGATAATTAGCACAATATTGAAAGATCAATCATCTAGCAACATGCTACAAGGGGTGAACCAGAGTCTCATCTGTCGGGGCACATTGTCTTCTCCAAGAAAAGAGATTCAGATTCAGCATTCTGTATATCAAATCTTATGAGCACAGCAAAACTGCAGGGCTATACCACCCAACAACATCCTACAAGGGCTGAATCAAGTGCCATAGTAGTACATGACATGATACGATATGCTTCCTGCGAAGCCAATAGTAGCAGTTAACATAAACTAACATTGCAGGTTCAGTTTGCTGAACCGCAGGGGTTCTTCCATCTACTCACTTTGATCGCCCACATGCTCATCCCATAAATGTCATTGGGATCAGCGCTTCATTTCTCCAGGTCCATGCTCGGCTCCGGGTCGGCTGGAAGGCGCTTCTCCAGGTCCAGGCACGGTTCCGGGTCCGAGCGAGGCTGCCTTTCCAGGTCCAGACCCGGTTCCGGGTCCGGGCGAGGCTGCTTCTCCAGGTCTAGGCTCATCATTTCTGGGTCTGGATGAGGTCGCTCCTCCAGGTCCAGGCTCGGTTCCGGGTCTGGATGAGGCTGTTTTTCAAGGTCCAGGCTGGACTCCGGGTCTAGACGGAGCCGCTTGGGCTCACGGTCGCCTAGGTGCAGCGACATGGCGAGCTCTTCCTCTGACGGGTTGTTCAGGTTGGCGATGCTCCTCCGAGCATCGTGGTCACGGCGCACGGGAGACATGCCGACGAAGTTCGAGATGAACTGACGCTCTTCCATGTCGGACGGCGTGTTGGCTGCGCCCTCCCCTTCGGTTGTGGCGCTTGTCAGGTCATGACGAGGCAGCTGCTGAATTTGGATCCCAAGAGGCTCAAAGATCTCTTCAGCCTTCTCTGCTGGGGTGGCTTCTGGGGCAGTAACAGTCACCGCAGAGGACTCCCCAATAGCAAAGTTAATTGCAGCCACAAAAGCTTTTCTTTGCTCCTGCACAGCATCTTTATTATACATGAATTACATCAGCCTTGTACCATTGGAGCAAACGTAATTCAACAGTGAAGTATGAAATGGCAATAACATGATACTCCCTCTGTAAAGAAATATAAGAACATTTAGACTACTAAAGTAGTGGTCTAAACGCTCTTATATTTCTTTACGGAGGGAGTATAATTTTGCATGTCAAATGTATTTCCAGGACAACACTGGAACATGAAGGAAACTGTTGAAGTACTCACCTTTGAGTGATTCGTCGTTTATGATAAGATCAAGTTCTAGACGATCAAGAAGGCGGCCAAGATCAACCCCTGTGGTCCAGTTTTCAGGGCCATACTCACTTGTGAGCTTTATCCTCCCACGGTTTGCTGTGCCACCCCATATTATCCCAATAGGACGTGGCTTCTCCCCATCCTGGCTGGTCAGGATAATAAGGCTTCCGCTGTCACCCTCTAAATCAAATGTTTGGCGGTTCTCACCAACGACGAGGAGGTCGGTGAAGAAGCATATTCCTTTCTCATCATTGTACTCAAGGGCATATGCCATCACAGTCCCAGTTGTGTGACCAGAGCTTCTGCCGACTTTGCAAACTTGCCTCCCGATGAGGCTCTTGATAGGACACTGCAGATCTATAATCTTAACATCCCCAATCTCACCGACTTCCCTAACTATAGTTGTGACTGTGGAAATGTCAAAGTCATCAGCAAATGGGATGAATGCGCCGTCGGCTCGTACAAATGTCTCTGCAGGTCCACAGAGGGGCAGCATATATGTTTGGGGATTAGAACAGCACATATACATCATATAAAACAACACTAAACAGAAGGAGAAACTTATAAGTTTATAAATTTACATATATAAAACATAAACTAAGTTTTTTTTTGTCCCGTAAACAGATATTGTTTTGTTCCTATGTAGTCTAAAGCAAAAGTTGCTGTTGACCTGACTGACAAAAACTGGTACAATCAGAAAGACAAGTCCTGTTTCACAAACTTATCCTTGTGTT
The DNA here is from genome assembly GCF_018294505.1 of Triticum aestivum. Classification (NCBI taxonomy): domain Eukaryota; kingdom Viridiplantae; phylum Streptophyta; class Magnoliopsida; order Poales; family Poaceae; genus Triticum; species Triticum aestivum. The sequence continues at coordinate 534,045,213 of NC_057799.1, forward strand.
CGTGGAATGCATTAATTTATTCATTTTATGCATTGAAGACATTGTGTTTAAATAGACAAACATTAACTAGGCATTTCTCTATAACATATACTCCCTCCGTTCGGAATTACTTGTCGGAGAAATGTATGTATCTAGATGTATTTTAGTTCTAGATACATCCACTTTTATTCATTTTTAAGACAAGTAATTCCGGACGGAGGGAGTACTTTGAAGTTCAATTCTGTGAATAGTACATGAATTCCCTATATCAACCAGATAATTTGTAGCTGCTCTACCTGGGTTCGTTCCAGCATAAATTCCATACCAAACATCATCTGTGATGAAAGATGTTGCCCTCTCGACAGCTCCAAGATAAACACCAGGCCCAAGATTCGGCGGCAACGGGTGAAACATCTTCTGGTTAGGATAGTCCAAATCAACTGCAACATGTCGGTTCGTGAGGAAACCAACTTGCTTGTTGTTGGTGCGTCGTTTCACAATTGCACCCAAAGTTCCAAACGTATCCTGGCTTGCAACCTGAGACAGTGAAACAGCGTATGGAGAACTCTCAGCAGGAAATGAGAAGCATGCCCTATTGAATCGTTCAATGCACTATATGCTGCTCTAACTTCTGGAGTATATAATTCAGTTATGTTTTGGTAAAAAAACTGTCATTCAAAATAACGTGAGTTTCAAAGACAAGTGGTTACTAGATTTGTGCAGGGGCTCAATTGTTAAGCTGCATATGATAACTTAGACCATTCAAGTACTTCAATTCAGCATTGTCAATTTATCCAGAACTTCTCTCTTTTCCTCGGTGAAACAAGACCTAAAATCCAAGGGAGGCTGGCCTGCACGCCATACCTATACCCATACAGTGCCAGGCAGGCGGTGGACTCATTAGTCATTAAATGGCACGACACTCTAGAGACTATCAGTGAGAAAGTTACTTCTGATTGCTGATCAGTTCACAATGGGATTAACTTAAGTTACATCCAGTTGGCACTCTAGAGACCACCACAAGAAGAACGAACAAAGATTTATTTAAACTAAAACAAGAACAAAGTTAGCACTGGCAGGACTTCTAGTCGCTTTTTGTTATGCATAACAGCGTGAACTGACATAGTAACTATTAGCCCGTGTCATAACCTTATGGGCACTGCAATTTTATTCACTTTGTCCAAAGAATCCTGACAAAATTTGAACGGCCCACTGGCAAGATAGAGAGAATAACTAGCAGTGCATGTCTGTGCCCAATCCAATTTATACACATGGCAGCATTCATTGCTTAAAGAAGATGATATCTAGGCAATGCAAACCAATACAGATAAGAGCATAGATGTATGAACCTGAGAGCCTGAACCAATATATTCATCACTGCCACACAACTTATTAACAAGCTCACTGAACATCTGTTCTTTAGGTGTTTGAGCCGGCGCACCATAGTATGAAAATTCTACGACATCGACATCACACCAGACACCTCCTGGACCCTGTAATCATCCAGACAAGTGAAAGATATTAGTCGACGACAAAAACGACTCCAAGTCTGAAAACAAGCCTGTCCAATAATATAAGACAAGAGATAAAATGAGGTTCTCATACCGCAAGAATTGCAGGAAGGCATTGGTTTGGATTAAGCCATTTCTTGTGAACCTTTCGAGCAACGAAGACAAGAATGGCAGGGGTTTCTGTGAGAACCCCTTTTGTTATGCGGAAGCCCACTGCCGTTCCGAGACTGAAACGCTTCAATATCTTGCTGTGGAAAGCTCTTATGGTCATCAAGTCGAGCAAGCTATTTGCTTGCTGACCCTTGGGCAACTTTCCAGGGAGTATCGGCAGCAATCCTTTCTGGAGGTTCCCAAAGTAGTTTGCCCGTCCCTCCGCCGCACAATGCTGCAGGTTTGAAGTCGGCCATAAGAAGTATGCCGCGCTATTTTCTGTGTGCACACACCCAGAAGCAACCGGTTGCATCGATGGAGAACAAGGAAATGCCTCATGGTGAGAGCAATGCCCCTCCACGTCAAGCGACGACTCTTCCGACTGCGTCAAACCTGAGAGCTGCATCCTGTCATCTGAAGGCTTCATTGCGCCGAACAGTTGACAGATGTGATGGACAGGAGAAGCTATGGCCCTAAAAATGAGAACAAACAAGTCTGAGAACATAATCTTTCAAGGCCAATGCCCTCAGGTAAAGATGTCAGGAGACACTGGACAAATCTAGCAAATGTGTTTGCGCTCTATAACTTGCATCGGACCGGGAAATATATGCTGAAACTAAGAGCATCCAGGTTATTATTATACACAAGAGAATAAACAAGTGCTGGTGGAATAGCCTGATATTCTCGGGGAATAGGTTCTTGCAAGATTGCAACCACGCAAACAAAAGCAGGCAATATCATAAGAGGAATCCTCTGTACGACGAATATGACCCATTGTATATGTATATTCTTGTTGCGCATCAGCCGTAGAACCAAGCAGAGAACATCACAGGAGAGTGGAATCTGCAAAAGCCAGCGGGTGAAGGAAGTCTCCATCCGTTTGTTCGCGAAAGGCATGGCACAAATTCTGCCTTTAAACAGCAGGAATGAGCATAAATCCACATCACAACTACTTGTGTGATGATAACAAAAATACCGGCGCAAAAAGGGTAGGGCCTACACACCAATTCAGCAGGCGGCACCGCGGGTGAAGTTTGGCAAAGGCATCGTGCACTTTGTTGAAAGAGAAAAGGCATAATCAAAATCAGAAGCAACCCGCCGACAACAAATCGGGGGGAACGAACAGCAAGCACTCTCTCCTTGTCCCAGCCAATAGCAGGCCTGAAATCGGTTTTGCTGGAGCAATGCTACTTTTATCTGGCCGCAGAACCTGAAGCTGAACTGAAGGCACGCGAGCTGGATTGGTGCTAGTTGCTTGTAGGAAGAACAGAGCGGCAATGGAACTCCGGTGGCGATGATTCTTGGAGGGCGAGCTGCTACGCTTTCCGTAGCATTTGGCCCCGGAAGCGCGGCCAGCAAGGAAGGCGGAAGGGAATAAGAAGAGGAAGACCTGAAGCTGTTGCTGTGCAGGCATCAGGAAATTCCATGGCACTGGTAGGGAGCAACAACCTAGTATACCAGATTGGCAATCCAACCACCAACGGGACGACCAGCCCCGCCTAGGAATGGAAACCAGGGGCCGCGAGGTAAAAGGGATACGAGGGGCAGAAAAAGAAACCGGGCAAATCGAGGAAGACGGCGCCAAGATCCTGCCGCCCCAGGGCCAGCGGCCAGCGAAAGATCCGGCCTCCGGTAGGATTTCGGGCAGGGGAGGGAGGGGTCGGAGCCGCTCACCTGGAGCCGGAGCAATGGCCGCAGCCTCGCGCCTACTCCTCCCCTCCTATCTTCTTCTTCTCCTCCCCGCGCGGGTATCCATAATTGGGGCGGGGAGGCGGGAATCTCCACTGTTATTAGGGGCGAGGCGAGGCCCGGGGGCAGAAGATGACAGCTTTGCAGTCGCAGGCGGCCCCCCCCCTGCCCAGCCCCCCCTCTCACTGTTGGGCCGTGTGCGCGGCAGCGGCATGGTGCGCCGCACAAACACCACAAGAAGAGGCTAGAGAGAGAGAGAGAGGGGAATGGGGGAGGAGGCGCTGGGAATCTAGGGGGGGGGAGCTCGATCAGCAGCTAGGCGGTGGTGGTGATCATGGCGTGGTGGTCACAGATTGGGGTGAGGTGAACAACAACTTCACTGTGGCGCCGTGTGATGTGTCGATGCGTGGGTCGAGCCGGGACCTGTGGCCGCATAGTCGTCTGTGTCGCGCGGTGCAACGGACGGTCCGGATGGCCCGCGGCGGGGGCGAGGGGACGTGGCCCTCTCCTGTCCGTTCGATCCTGGGGGGGTTCAGCCTCCTTTGAACAAGGTGCACTTTTAGTCATGTCATGTCACATATATTATCGACAATGACAATATGAAAGTGATAGGAACAAATAAAATTAATGAAGTTGACCCGTCGTAGAGGGCCAGACTGTAAACACATTTTTGTAATATATATTTTGGATAACAAGATTTAAACCCAAGAGTACCAGCGTAAGACTCAATTTTTTTGGTGGCTTCTAAACTAAGCAGCCTCTTCCTAGCTTATTTTATAAGCCACCCCAAAGAACCAGGCCTAAGAAATTGAACCTGATATGCAACTATTCAAATTTGATGCGGTCTTAAAAAACCATGTCTCCATTCAAATTTTTCAAAGCAAATATGTTATTTTACCGAGTGACTTAGCTCTATCTCATAGTTGGATTGGATGGTTAAGAACAATTGTTTCTTGGTAGCCTGAGTATTCGATAAAATTTTATTTGACAATATAGGCTCCCAAATGATTGCCACATCACAAGTGAATGAAATATGCTATTTTTTTTATAAGTTTGTCATGGGTGCTATTTTTGTGGACCAGAAATAGTAACATTTATTTGAGCCAGAAATAGTAACATTTATGTGGGTCAAGACAAAAGAGATAGTAACAAGTGGACCGATCATTTTTTTTTGCTTTATGGCGTGGTACCATATTTATGGTGTCTGGCTCATGAAAAATTCCTATGTTCTATTCTCTAGCTTCATCAAAAAAGCGAAAAATGACACAGACATACTATTCTGTCACTATAGAACAATTTGATAGCAATGTAAAACATTAAACACTCCCAATAATGGGTTTTATGCATGTTCTAGTGAAAGGGTGAAAGTGCATCTAATCCCCAAGGTGAATTTTGGTAATTCATGTCAACATATCTCAAAGAACTAATGCTACTTTAAAGTATATTTCAAAAGAAGAAAATTAGGAATAACATTGGAATGGAAGGTGACCCCTAAAAATGCTTAAAGACAAGTGTTGGACAAGCCAAAGGTTTCTTCATTTTTTCTTAGTGATCCAACATCGCATTGAGTTGCATGCCGATACTATCAAAATGGGATGAGGACATGTGAGCCTTTTTCTCCATGTGCTTAGGGCCCGTTCGGAAGCTCTCCCGCTTCCCAAACGAGCCAGCTTCTCGCGGGAGCTGGGCGAGCTGGCTTCTCGCGGGAGCTGGGCCAGCGTTCGGCAACTTGGTGGGCTGTAGCGATAAGAAAACTGTTCGCTGAGAGAAAACGGTTCATGCGGGGCTTTAGCGATAGGAAAACGATTCGCTGCGTGGGTTGTAGCACTTCGGGATGGCATTACCACGTAATTTGGAGCAACTCCCGCTTCTCGTTTTCGCGAAGCTGGGCGATAGTTGCTCCACAAATTTGCACGCAGGTCTGCTCGTTCTCCAGAAGCTGGATTCCGGGAGCTGAACTGTTCGGCTGGCTTCTGGCGCGATTCTCTGGAATCTGGAAGCCAGGCGAGATCCGAACGGGCCCTTAGAGATCAAACTCCTTCAAGTTTTCCACTATATCTTTCCAATGCCATGCAACTCGATGATGCCAACGCACTTCCACTCAAAACCATCGAACCATCCAGATATAGTCGTCGTTCCAAACCCTATTTCAATCAAAGCCTCCGGCATCCCATTCAGAGCCACCGAAGCAACCTGGTAAACCTGTTGTTGTCACGTCGGAAATTTCGAGCCATTCCAGTTGAAACTTCTGAAGCGCTAACAGTGAGTGTACCACTACTGAGGTACTCACTTCAGAACCACAAATTAATTTCCATTCAGACCTATCGATGAATATGAAAGTTGTCACTTCTGAGCCATCGAGCAACACCAATCAAAGCCTCCGAGTTGTGCAAAAAGGTGAGTAACGGTCAAATTTCTTGTCCAGCCTATATATACCCCTAACCATCCTGCCAGTTCATCTCGAAGCAAACTCCACTTCCATCATTTGTTCCAAGAGAGAACGCCACCTCCTTGAGTTGGTTTCAAAGGACTTTCTACCCCGACCATCCAATCAAAACCTTTGATATATAAACCCCTCTTTCTTTCCATGCCTACTTCTCCAAATCCATAGCCAAATCTTGAACATGTTTGAGTGTTGAGGAGATTATCTTTTGAAGCACATCAACAAGGGATTTTTTGTCAGCAACCTCTATCTTGTTACTTTTGGAGGGTGTGCGCCTCCTAGATCGGCTATGTGTTGCTTGGGAGTCTTCAAGTGAGAACCCAAAAAAGTTTGTGGGCTTAGAGATCGCCTACTTTGTGAAGATCTACCCTGGCGCGGCTAGTTCTTCGTGGTCATAAGCCATGGTGGAATAGTTGGGTTGGTAATTCATGGATCCTTCGTGGGCATGTCCTTCGTGGACATTATTCCTCTGTGGAATTCTGCAACCTGAATCCTTGTGATCTTAGATCCTTCCTGGATGGAAGCGTCCATCAATGTGGATGTAAGATGGCGCCAATTATTCGAACCATGGGAAAAATCTTCACCAAGCCAATTTTGTTTGCGATTCTCTCAACTCTACCTCTCTTACTGTGCACTTGTATGTCTTTACTTTCCACTGCTATATTCTAGACTTGAATGTATATGTGAAAGTGCAAATAATCCCCGGGTGGTTTTGGTAATTCATAACAACAAATATCTCATTGAACTAATATCCATTCAAGATGAATATTTCAGGATGTTCAATGATAGGCATCGCATGAACTAGAGATGTGGACCCCTCAAAATGATAAGGACAAGGATTGGCAAAAGCTCAAGACTCTACATTTTTCTTTAAGTGATCCAAGATCACATTGAGTCCATAGAAAAGCCAATACTATTAAAAAGGGATGAGGTGTTGCATAATGATCTTGTTGCTCAATGATACGTCTCCAACGTATCTATAATTTATGAAGTATTCACGCTGTTTTATTATCATTGTTGGATGTTTTACAATCATTTTATAGCAACTTTATATCATTTTTGAGACTAATCTATTGACCCAGTGCCCAATGCCATTTGCTTGTTTTTTACATCGCACGAAATCAATATCAAAGGAGTCCAAACACCGCGAAACTTCTTGGAGATTTTTTGTGGACCAGAACACCCAAGATGGGCCAGAGCAACACCCGGGGGGTGCCCCGAGGGGGGCACAACCCACCAGGGCGCGCCTGGGGGCCCAGGTGCGCCCAGGTGGGTTGTGCCCACCTCGGTGGCCTCCCGCACCCCCTCTTTACCCTATAAATTCACAAATATTCCAAAACCCTTCGGGGGTTAACCTAGATCAGAAGTCCCGCCGCCGCAAGGCTCTATAGCCACCGAAAACCAATCTAGACCCGTTCCGGCACCCTGCTGGAGGGGGGAATCATCGCTGGTGGCCATCTTCATCATCCCGGCGGCCACCACGATGAGGAGGGAGTAGTCCACCCTCGGGGCTGAGGGTTTGTACCAGTAGCTATGTGTTTAATCTCTCTCTCTCTCTCTCGTGATCTATATCATGGGAGTTGTTAATATAGTCGGATCATATGGTGTTTTCCCCTCTCTATCTTGTTATGATGAATTGAGTTTTTCCCTTTGAGATTTCATTTTTATTGGATTGAATACTTTTATGGATTTGAGAACACTTGATATATGTCTTGCGATTGAATACTCGTGGTGACAATCGGGTATCGTATTGATTCACTTGATATATGTTTTGGCACTCAACTCGCGGATTCTCAAGGTGACATTGGGGTAATCTATGCATAGGAGTTGATGCATGTTCCGGTCTTTGTTTCTCCGGTAGAAATCTTGGGGCACTCTTTGAAGTTCTTTGTGTTGGATTGAATATTATGAATATGAATTTGCTTTGGTGTTATTTTAGTACGAACTCTTGGTTAGATCGATCGGAAAGAATAGCTTCATGTTATTTTAGTACGAACTCTAGGATAGATTGATCGGAAAGAATAGCTTTGAGGTGGTTTCGTACCCTACAAACAATTCCGTCTTATGTTCTCCGCTAGATAGGAACTTTGGAGTGATTCTTCGTTGCACGTTGAGGGACGGTTATATGATCCAATTATATTAGCACCGTTGAGAGATTGCACTAGTGAAAGTATGGACCCTAGGCCTCATTTTCATGCATTGCAATACCGTTTTTGTGCCCATTTACTATTTGCTACCTTGCTGTTTTTATTTATTCAGATTATAAAAATATATTTCTACCATCCATATTACACTTGTATCACCATCTCTTCACCGAACTAGTGCACCTATACAGATTGTCATTGTATTGGGTGTGTTGGGGACACAAGAGATATCTTGTTTTTGATTGCAGGGTCGTTTGAGAGAGACCATCTTCATCCTACACCTCTCACGGATTGATAAACCTTAGGTCATCCACTTGAGGGGAAATTTCTACTGTCCTACAAAACTCTGCGCTTGGAGGCCCAACACGTGTCTACAAGAATAAAGTTGCGTAGTAGACATCAAGCTCTTTTCTGGCGCTGTTGCCGGGGAGGTGAGTGCTTGAAGGTATATCTTTAGATCTTGCAATTGAATCTTTTAGTTTCTTGTTTTATCTCTAGTTTGGTTTATAAAAGAAAACAAAAAATGGAATTGAGGTTGCATCATATTATTGATCATCTTTATAATATCTTTCTTGAAAATGATGGTTCGAAAAATTGTGCTCAATTGTTAGAGGAAGAAGTCAATAAAATGTTTGACACAAAATATTTAAATGATGAGCATGATTGCAATGTTGTTAGTATGAATTCTTTGAATATCCATGATGCTAATGATATGCAAAGTTACAAGCTTGGGGATGCTTTATTTGATGAACATGATATTTTTACTCCCCCAAGTTTTGATGAGAAAATTTATTATGATGAAAGCATGCCTCCTATTTATGATGATTATATTGATGAAAGTGGGTTTGGAAGAGTGTCAGCTCTAGGTACTAATGATCCCACTATTTTGGAGGGTGTTGAATCTTATTGTAATAATTATGAAGGTGGATTTGGAGAGGTCATGACTTTATTTAGTGATGAATCCACTATTTCGGAAGAGGTTTCAATTGATTATTATGAGAACAAGGTTGCTATCTATGATGGCTATCTATGATGATTATGGTGATGACATGTATGCTATATTGAATAATAATAACCATGAAACTTGTCATCATGATTTTAATTTTCAATCTCATGATAGTTATTTTGTTGAGTTTACCCCCACAACTATTCATGAGAATAAATTTGCATATGTGGAGAGTAATAAGTTTTCTATGCTTGTGAATCATGAAAATAATTCTCTATGTAATAGATATATTGTTGAATTCATTCATGATGCCACTGGAAATTATTATGAGAGAGGAACATATGCTTTTACATATTGCAATAATATCAAGTTTCCTCTTTGTGTTGAAAATCGTGAAGTTATGCTTGTTTTGCCTTCCTATGCTAGTTGATTCTTGTTCCCATAAGTTGTTTGCTCACAAAATCCCTATGCATAGGAAGTGGGTTAGACTTAAGTGTGCTAGTCAAATGCTCCATGATGCTCTCTTTATGTTTCAATTCTTATCTTTTATGCGAGCATCATTGAACTCATCATTCCTAGCTTAAAAGGCATTAAAGAAAAGCGCTTTTTGGCAGACAACCCCAACACTTTTACCTACTGTTTTTGTGTGTTCACATGATTATGCTACTGTATTGATCATGTTTTATTGCTTTTCTTTCAATAAAGTGCCAAGTAAAGCCTTTGGGATCATGTTGGGTGATAGTTGATTTGATCTTGCTGAAAAACAGAAACTTTTGCGCTCACGAAAATAATTGTTATTTTTAACAGAAGAGTGATTTTGAGTTGATTCTTTTTGCAGAAGTTTAATATACAAATTTATCACGTGGTCCTAATTTTTTAATAATTTTTGGAGTAGCAGAAGTATGGTTTGAGTACAGATTACTAGAGATTGTTCTGTTTTTGACAGATTCTGCTTACAATGCATAGTTTGTTTGTTTTCTAGTTTCTATGGCTTATATTGCTCAATATAAATTGTGGAAATGATATGCTGCAGTAGGCATTGTGTGAGAATAATTATGAATCTTGTCTTTGACAGTACCAAAAGTGAAATGGTTTGCTCTTTATCATACTAACCTATCTCACGAAGTTCCGTTAAGTTTTGTGTGATTGAAGTTTTCAAGTTTTGGGTGAGATATCGATATGAGGAGAATAAGGAGTGACAAGACCCTAAGATTGGGGATGCCCAAGGAACCCCGAGATAATATTCAAGGAATATCCAAGCAACTAAGCTTGGGGATGCCCCGGAAGGCATCCCCTCTTTTATCTCCGACATTATCGGTAACCTCACTTGGAGCTATGTTTTCATTCGTCACATGATATGTGTTTTGCTTGGAGCATCATATTATTTTGTTAGTATTTGCTTGCTGTTATTTAGAATAATGTTTTGCATCTTTTATTTCAATAAAAGTGGCATTAATAGCCTTTGCCATGCTTATTTTACAAGTCTACATGTTGCTGTTTGAAAACCGAAAGTTTACCGCTGTTGCAAAAATTCCCTAGGAAAGTCAGAATGTGATAAAATGTTGAAACTTTTTTCCAAATAAGCTCTGATAAATTTTCTAAAGTGTGGAATTTTTTTTAGAATTTTTGGAGTTAGGAAAGTATGATGAATATTGCATCCTTTACAGACTATACTGTTTTGGCAGATTGCTGTTATGTTTGCATTGTTTGCATATGTTTGCTTGTTTAATGATTCTATTTAAGGATAGGAGAATTAAATATGCAGAGGCATTTAGTGTGCAGCGTTGAATAATAATTTTAGTGATTTGCTACAGTAGATAATGATAAGGTTTTGCATTGATTTATACTAACTTATCTCACGAGTTCTTGTTGAGTTTTGTGTGGATGAAGCTTTTGAGATTTAGGAAAACCGTGATATGAGAGGAATTAAGGAGACACAAAAGCTCAAGCTTGGGGATGCCCAAGGCACCCCAAGATAATATTTCAAGAAGTCTCAAGCATCTAAGCTTGGGGATGTCCGGGTAGGCATCCCACCTTTCTTCTTCAACAATTATCGGTTAGTATCGGTTGAGCCTAAGTTTTTGCTTCTTCACATGATGTGTGCTATTTTTAGAATGTCATTTTATTTTGTTTTTGCTTGATGTTTTAATAAAATGCTTAGATCTGAAAGTTTTTTTATAAAATAGAGTCATCAAATAGTTGCCAGGGAGGCTAGGTAAGCGGCACTCACATCCCGTCAATGAAGCTCTTTTCTATGGAATTACTCTAGTGCTTCACTTATATCTTTTTGAGCACGGTGTGCTTTAGTATTTTTGAAGAAATTTCTCTTGCTTCACTTAAATTAATTTGAGAGAAAGAAATATTATGCTCATGATCTTCACTTATATTTGTTTGAGCTTATCAAAAGCAACACATGAAAAATAGTTCCAAAGTGATAGATATCCAAGAAGGATATAATAAAAACTTTCATGAAGATCATTGGACAAAATAAACTTGATTCCTTGTAATAGTTTTGAGATATGATGATGTGATATGTGAGTCATGTTGATGAGTAATTGTGCTTTAGTAAGAATATTGGTGTTAAGGTTTGTGATTCCCTATGCAAGCACGAAAGTCAATAGTTATGCAATGAAATTACATCCTACTTGTGGTGCATTATTCGGTGTTAATTATGCTCAATGCTCGCTTATGAGATTATTCGTTTCTTGGTTGGTCGCTTCTCAATCTTTTGCTAGCCTTCATTTTGCACTAAGTATGATCACTACTTGTGCACCCAAAATCCTTTAAACCAGTTTTGCCACATGAGTCCACTATACCTACCTATATGCGATATTATTTTGCCGTTCTAAGCAAATTTGTATGTGCCATCTCTAATTTTCAAAATAAATTTCTCCTTTGTGTGCTCGTACCGCTCGCGAGGCGGTAAGGGGTGGCTAATATTTTCCATGCTAGATGTGTTATTCTCACGATGAATGTTTATTCACTTGTCATTGCACGAGAGTAAGGCAAAGGTATTAGGGATGCCCAATCCCGAAATGAAAAATGAATTTACTTTATGTTGTCAAATAATAAATTCCTTAGAAAGTGTTGGTTTGGAGGGCACCCGTGGATATGGTTAGCCATGGAAAGTGAAAGTATGGTGGAAAAAGGAATAAACTTTATTTTCTATTTGGGAACCGCCTATGATATATCTAGCATGGAAAGTGTTGGGAGCTCTAAGTCGTTTTCGTTGGTGGGAAAAGTATGCCTCTCAAAATGTTTTTATCTCTCAATTTTCGCTTTGAGCTCTGGCACCTCTACAAATCCCTACTTCCTTCCACGAAGGGCCTTTCTTTTACTTTATGCAATTTTTATTTTTAATTTGAGTCTCCATCTTCTCTTATAAAGCACCAACTAGGAGGCACTATGATCGTACTTGAGCATTGGGTGTAGCTAATATGCGAGTGTGTTTCATGAATGGATCAATGATTGAGCATGATGGGCTAGGGATAACTTATTTTAGCGTTGATATTTTGAAACACATGGTTGCTTGTTGATATGCTTGAGTATTTAAGTCTCATGTCAAAACTAGACTATTGCTTTGAACCATATAAAAGTCCAAATGTCCATGCTACAGAAGAAAAGAGTTTATGATGAATATGATAGGTAGCATTCCACAACAAAAATTCCATTTTCAATTGCTACTTTATCATGATAAGTTTTATGAGAAAGAGTTGTTGTTATGATGCTAGGAAAAGTGATTGAAATTATCATTGATCAAACTTATGCACTTTTCTAGCATTCACACTTCATAAATTATTTCTTTTATCATTTACCTACTTGAGGACGAGTAGGAATTAAGCTTGGGGATGCTCATACGTCTCCAACGTATCTATAATTTATGAAGTATTCATGCTGTTTTATTATCATTCTTGGATGTTTTACAATAATTTCATAGCAACTTTATATCATTTTTGGGACTAACCTATTGACCCAGTGCCCAGTGCCAGTTGTTGTTTTTTGCTTGTTTTTACATCGCAGGAAATTAATATCAAACGGAGTCCAAACACCGCGAAACTTCTTGGAGATTTTTTATGGACCAGAACACCCAAGATGGGCCAGAGAAACACCTAGGGGGTGCCCCGAGGGGGGCACAACCCACCAGGGCATGCCTGGGGGGCCAGGCGCGCCCAGGTGGGTTGTGCTTGTTGGCGAACATAGTGATTTCAAAAAAGTTCCTACGCACACACAGGATCATGGTGATGCATAGCAACGAGAGGGGAGAGTGTTGCCCACGTACCCTCGTAGACCAAAAGCGGAAGCATTAGCACAACGCGGTTGATGTAGTCGTACATCTTCACGATCCGACCGATCAAGTACCGAACGCACGGCACCTCCGAGTTCAGCACACGTTCAGCTCGATGACGTCCCTCGAACTCTGATAACCCACAAGTATAGGGGATCAATTGTAGCCTCTTTCGATAAGTAAGAGTGTCGAACCCAACGAGGAGCTAAAGGTAGAACAAATATTCCCTCAAGTTCTATCGACCACCGATACAACTCTACGCACGCTTAACGTTCGCTTTACCTAGAACAAGTATGAAACTAGAAGTACTTTGTAGGTGTTTTTGGATAGGGTTGCAAGAATATAAAGAGAACGTAAATAAAAAGTAGGGCTGTTAAGATAAAGAAGCAATAAAGTAAATATAGCGAGTGTGGAAAAGTGGTGGTAGAAGTTGCGAAATTGTCCCTAAGCAATTGACTACTTTACTAGACCGATAGCAAGTATTATGTGGGAGAGGCCACTGCTAGCATGTCATCCCTTACTTGGAATTCTATGCACTTATGATTGGAACTATTAGCAAGCGTCCGCAACTACTAACGTTCATTAAGGTAAAACCCAACCATAGCATTAAGATATATTGGTCCCCCTTCAATCCTGTATGCATCAATTTTCTATGCTAGGCTGAAGCTTCTGTCACCCTTGCCCTCCAATACATAGTCCTATCAACATACAACTAACCCTATGGTGTGATCCACGCGCGCGCTCATATGATGGGAACCAAACGACAGCAACATAACCACAAGCAAATTAAATCAATCATAGCAATTCATCAACTACCGATAGGACAACGAAAATCTACTCAGACATCATAGGATGGCAACACATCATTGGATAATAATATGAAGCATAAAGCACCATGTTCAAGTAGAGGGTACAGCGGGTTGCGGGAGAGTGGACCGCTGTAGATAGAGGGGGGAAGGTGATGGAGATGTTGGTGAAGATGACGGAGGTGTTGGTGAAGATCGCGGTGATGATGATGGCCCCCGGCGGTGTTCCGGCGCCACCAGAAGCGAGGGGGAGAGAGCCCCCCTCCTTCTTCTTCTTCCTTGACCTTCTCCCTAGATGGGAGAAGGGTTTCCCCTCTGGTCCATGGTCTCCATGGTGTGGGAGGGGCGAGAGCCCCTCCGAGATTGGATCTGTCTCTCTCTGTTTCTGCGTTCTCTCCGCTGCCCTTTCACCGTTTCGTATATATATGGAGATCCGTAACTCCGATTGGACTGAAATCTTTGCCGTGGTTTTTTTCTTCTGAAAATTAGCTTTCTTGCGGCCGAAGAAGGGCATCAACAGCCTTACGGGTGGCCCACGAGGGTCAGGGGCGCGCCCCCTACCTCGTGGCCACCTCGGGCACCGTCTCGTGTTGATTCTTCTTCCAGAATTTTCCAAATATTCCAAAATAATTCTCCGTCCGTTTTATCCCGTTTGGATTCTGTTTGATATGGGGTTTCTGCAAAACATAAAACATGCAACAAACAGGAACTGGCACTGGGCACTGGATCAATATGTTAGTCCCAAAAATAGTATAAAAAGTTGCCAAAAGTATATGAAAGTTGTAGAATATTGGCATGGAACAATCAAAAATTATAGATACGACGGAGACGTATCAGCATCCCCAAGCTTAATTCCCGCTCGTCCTCGAGTAGGTAAATGCTAAAAAAAAATTTGATGTGGAATGCTACCTAGCATAATCTTGATCATGTATCTAATCATGGCATGAATATTAAGACACGAGTGATTCAAAGCAATAGTATATCATTTGACATAAGAGTAATAATACTTCAAGCCTACTAATAAAGCAATCATATCTTTTCAAAATAACAAGGCCAAAGAAAGTTATCCCTACAAAATCATATAGTCTGGCTATGCTCCATCTTCACCAGACAAAATATTCACATCATGCACAACCCCGATGACAAGCCAAGCAATGGTTTCATACTTTTGATGTTCTCAAACCTTTTCAACTTTCACGCAATACATGAGCGTGAGCCATGGACATAGCACTATAGGTGGAATATAATATGATGGGGGTTATGTGGAGAAGACAAAAAGGAGAAAGTCTCACATCGACGCGGCTAATCAACGGGCTATGGAGATGCCCATCAATTGATGTCAATGTGAGGAGTAGGGATTGCCATGCAACGGATGCACTAGAGCTATAAGTGTATGAAAGCTCAAACTGGAAACTAAGTGGGTGTGCATCCAACTTGCTTGCTCATGAAGACCTCGGGCATTTGAGGAAGCCCATCAACAGAATATACAAGCCAAGTTCTATAATGAAAATTCCCACTAGTATATGAAAGTGATAACTCAAGAGACTCTCTATATGAAGAACATGGTGCTACTCTGAAGCACAAGTGTGGTAAAAGGATAGTAACATTGCCCCTTCTCTCTTTTTCTCTCATTTTTTTGGGCCTTCTCTTTTTTTGGCCTTTCTCTTTTTTTTCGTCCGGAGTCTCATCCCGGCCTATGGGGGAATCATAGTCTCCATCATCCTTTCCTCACTGGGGCAATGCTCTAATAATGATGATCATCACACTTTTATTTACTTACAACTCAACATTACAACTCGATACTAGAACAAAGATATGACTCTATATGAATGCCTCCGGCGGTGTACCGGGATGTGCAATGATCTAGCGTAGCAATGACATAAAAAAACGGACAAGCCATGAAAACATCATGCTAGCTATCTTACGATCAAGCAATATGACATTAAATGCTCAAGTCATGTATATGATGATGATGGAAGTTGCATGGCAATATATCTCGGAATGGCTATGGAAATGTCATGATAGGTAGGTATGGTGGCTGTTTTGAGGAAGATATAAGGAGGTTTATGTGTGATAGAGCGTATCGTATCACGGGGTTTGGATGCACCGGCGAAGTTTGCACCAACTCTCGAGGTGAGAAAGGGCAATGCGCGGTACCGAAGAGGCTAGCAATGATGGAAGGGCGAGAGTGCGTATAATCCATGGACTCAACATTAGTCATAAAGAACTCACATACTTATTGCAAAAATCTATTAGTCATCGAAACAAAGTACTACGCGCATGCTCCTAGGGGGATAGATTGGTAGGAAAATACCATCGCTCGTCCCCGACCGCCACTCATAAGGAAGACAATCAATAAATAAATCATGCTCCGACTTCGTTACATAACGGTTCACCATACGTGCATGCTACGGGAATCACAAACTTCAACACAAGTATTTCTACAATCCACAACTACCCACTAGCATGACTCTAATATCACCACCTTTATATCGCAAAACTATTGCAAGGAATCAAACATATCATATTCAGTGATCTACAAGTTTTATGTAGGATTTTATGACTAACCGTGTGAATGACCAGTTCCTGTCATCTCTCTAAATAGATATAAGTGAAGCAAGAGAGTTTAATTCTTTCTACAAAAGATATGCCCACGCTCTAACAAGTATAAGTGAAGCAAAAGAGCATTCTACAAATGGCGGTTTTCTATGTGAAGAGAAACAGGCAATCCAAACTTCAAATGATATAAGTGAAGCACATGAAGCATTCTATAAAGCCATACTCAAAAGATATAAGTGAAGTGCAAAGAGCATTCTATAAATCAACCAAGGACTATCTCATACCAGCATGGTGCATAAAAGAAAAGTAAAAACTAAATGCAAAAGACGCTCCAAGATTGCACATATCGCATGAACGAAACGAATCCGAAAACATACCGATACTTGTTGAAGAAAGAGGGGATGCCTTCCGGGGCATCCCCAAGCTTAGACGCTTGAGTCTCCTTGAATATTTACTTGGGGTTCCTTGGGAATCCCCAAGCTTGAGGTCTTGCCTCTCCTTCTTCTCCTCACATCGAGACCTTCTCGATCATCGAACACTCCATCCACACAAAACTTCAACAGAAAACTCGGTAAGATCCGTTAGTATAATAAAGCAAATCACTACTCTAAGTACTGTTGCAAACCAATTCATATTTTGTTTTTGCATTGTGTCTACTGTAATATAACCTTTTCATGGCTTAATCCACTGATAGAAATTGATAGTTTCATCAAAACAAGCAAACTATGCATCAAAAACAGAATCTGTCTAAAATAGAACAGTCTGTAACAATATGAACATTAACCATACTTCTGTTACTTGAAAAATTCTGCAAAAATTAGGAAAAATAAAAAATTTGTATAGAAAGACAGTGCAAAAAGAATCAGAACCATTTGACGTTCCAGTAATAAATTAAAAATCGCGCACTACAGCCAAAGTTTCTATCCTGCACCGTACAAACCAACAAGCATTGTAAACATCCTAAAGGCAAACCTTGGCACATTATTTTTATTTCTAAACTTTATAAAAGCACACAAAAGAAAATAAATGACTCTCTAAAACTTCCGGGTTGTCTCCCTGGCAGCGCTTTCTTTAAAGCCATTAAGCTAGGCATATAGTGCTCAAGTAATGGATCCACCCGGATCCCAAGGTATATCAAAGCCAATTTTAATTAGCAATGATTTGTAATTTAGTAGTGAGCACGAAGCAACATATATCATGTAATGACGAAGTCTAACTCTCTTCCTATGCATTGGTATGTCATAAAAGAACAATTCATGCACACATAGTAAAGGCCAATGCATAGTATAAGCAGTTTCTTGCAATTTTATCGTGTTGGAAACATAGAGAGGTGGAGATATAGTTCCTCCCTCATAATAATTGCAAGTAGGAGCAGCAAGCACATGCATATTATATCTATCAATGTAGTAGTAAAAGGCAACCCATCAATATAATCCTTAATAAGCACAAACTTCTCCGATATAGTGTAATCGGGAGAATTCAAAAAGATAATAGGACTATCATGCGTGGGTGCAATAGCAACAATTTCATGTTTAACATAAGGAACTATAGCAAGTTTATCTCCATAAGCATCATTCATATTGGCATCATGGCCACAAGCATAGCAAGCATCATCAAAAAGGGATATTTCAAAAGAATCAACGGGATCATAACAATCATCATAGCAATCATCCTTCGGTAAGCACGAAGGGAAATTAAACAATGTATGAGTTGAAGAGTTACTCTCATTAGAAGGTGGGCACGGTAGCTAATCCGCTCTTCCTCCTTTTGTTCTTCGCTCTCCTCGTCATCTTTTTCATCCAATGAGCTCATAATTTCATCAATTTCTTCTTCCATAGATTCCTGCAAAATATTAATCTCTTCTTGGACAGCGGAGACTTTCTCAATAAGTGCATTAATATAGGAATTATATTCATAATTGTCATAGCAATATTTCAATATAGCAAAATTTTCAGGCCTATAGACATCATCATCAAAAGCTTCATACTTTTCAAACAAAGATTCAATTTCATAAGCAACCTTAAAAGCAACAAATTCTTCTATTTGTTCCACATCATAGTAATCATATATACCTCTAGCATAAGAAGCCAAGGTTTCATTATCATTAAATTTGCATGAAAAGGGAAGGTGTGGAGCCTTCATCCTAGAGCAACAAGTATAATCATAACTCAAGCATACTTGCCTAGCATACCACTTCAATATATAAATTTGATCCCATAATAGTTTCCCTTTTTGAGTCAAGCGATAATCCCTAAAGTATTCACGTTGATCCAACATGTCTCCCATTACCAAATTAAATGGGGTTTTCTCTGGATTATCAAAGTAGTACATAATATCTGTCACATAACGAGCATCGAGGGTTTTAGGAGGTTCCCCATCTCCATGAGCAGCAGGTACACCTAATTTTTTTGGTAGTTCGTGTTCCATATCCATAACTAAAGATAAAGAACAACTAAGAACAGCAAATAAAAATTACTTAGTGATAAAGCAAACAAGCACACACGAGAATATTCACCCCACGCTATTGCTCCCCGGCAACAGCGCTAGAAAAAGGTCTTGATAACCCACAAGTATAGGGGATTGTAGCCTCTTTCGATAAGTAAGAGTGTCGAACCCAACGAGGAGCTAAAGGTAGAACAAATATTCCCTCAAGTTCTATCGACCACCGATACAACTCTACGCACGCTTAACGTTCGCTTTACCTAGAACAAGTATGAAACTAGAAGTACTTTGTAGGTGTTTTTGGATAGGGTTGCAAGAATATAAAGAGAACATAAATAAAAGTAGGGGCTGTTAAGATAAAGAAGCAATAAATTAAATATAGCGAGTGTGGAAAAGTGGTGGTAGGAGTTGCGAAATTGTCCCTAAGCAATTGACTACTTTACTAGACCGATAGCAAATATTATGTGGGAGAGGCCACTGCTAGCATGTCATCCCTTACTTGGAATTCTATGCACTTATGATTGGAACTATTAGCAAGCGTCCGCAACTACTAATGTTCATTAAGGTAAAACCCAACCATAGCATTAAGATATATTGGTCCCCCTTCAATCCCGTATGCATCAATTTCTATGCTAGGCTGAAGCTTCTGTCACCCTTGCCCTCCAATACATAGTCCTATCAACATACAACTAACCCTATGGTGTGATCCACGCGCGCGCTCATATGATGGGCACCAAAGGACAGCAACATAACCACAAGCAAATTAAATCAATCATAACAATTCATCAACCACCGATAGGACAACGAAAATCTACTCAGACATCATAGGATGGCAACACATCATTGGATAATAATATGAAGCATAAAGCACCATGTTCAAGTAGAGGGTACAGCGGGTTGCGGGAGAGTGGACCGCTGTAGATAGAGGGGGGAAGGTGATGGAGATGTTGGTGAAGATTACGGAGGTGTTGGTGAAGATCGCGGTGATGATGATGGCCCCCGGCGGTGTTCCGGCGCCACCGGAAGCGAGGGGGAGAGAGAGCTCCCCTCCTTCTTCTTCTTCCTTTAACCTTCTCCCTAGATGGGAGAAGGGTTTCCCCTTTGGTCCAAGGTCTCCATGGCGTGGGAGGGGCGAGAGCCCCTCCGAGATTGGATCTGTCTCTCTGTCTCTCTCTGTTTCTGCGTTCTCTCCGCTGCCCTTTCACTGTTTCGTATATATATGGAGATCCGTAACTCCGATTGGACCGAAATCTTCGCCGTGATTTTTTCTGAAAATTAGCTTTCTTCCGGCCAAAGAAGGGCATCAACCACCTTACGGGTGGCCCACAAGGGTCAGGAGCGCGCCCCCCTACCTCGTGGCCACCTCGGGCACCGTCTCGCGTTGATTCTTCTTCCGGAATTTTCCAAATATTCCAAAATAATTCTCCGTCCGTTTTTATCCCGTTTGGATTCCGTTTGATATGGGGTTTCTGCGAAACATAAAACATGCAACAAACAAGATCTGGCACTGGGCACTGGATCAATATGTTAGTACCAAAAATAGTATAAAAAGTTGCCGAAAGTATATGAAAGTTGTAGAATATTGGCATGGAACAATCAAAAATTATAGATACGACGGAGACGTATCAAACTCCGATCCAGCCGAGCTTTGAGGGAGAGTTCCGTCGCACGACGGCGTGGTGACGATGATGATGTTCTACCGACGCAGGGCTTCGCCTAAGCACCGCTACGATATTATCGAGGTGGATTATGGTGGAGGGGGGCACCGCACACGGCTAAGAGATCAAGAGATCAATTGTTGTGTCTAGAGGTGCCCCCTGCCCCCGTATATAAAGGAGCAAGGGGGGGGGAGAGGCGGCCGGCCAGGAGGAGGCGCGCCAGGGAGGAGTCCTACTCCCACCGGGAGTAGGACTCCCTCCTTTCCTAGTTGGAGTAGGAGAAGGGGGAAGGAGGAGGGAGAGAGGAAGGAAAGGGGGGGCGCCGCCCCCCCTCCTTGTCCAATTCGGACTAGAGGGAAGGGGGCGCGCGGCCTGCTCTGGCCGTCCCTCCTCTTCTCCACTAAGGCCCATCTTGGCCCATTAAACCCCCGGGGGGTTCCGGTAACCCCCGGTACTCCGGTAAAATCCTGATTTCACCCGGAACACTTCCGATATCCAAATATAGGCTTCCAATATATCAGTCTTTATGTCTCGACCATTTCGAGACTCCTCATCATGTCCGTGATCACATCCGGGACTCCGAACTACCTTCGGTACATCAAAACACATAAACTCATAATATAACCGTCATCGAACTTTAAGCGTGCGGACCCTACGGGTTCGAGAACTATGTAGACATGACCGAGACATGTCTCCGATCAATAACCAATAGCGGGACCTGGATGCTCATATTGGCTCCTACATATTCTATGAAGATCTTTATTGGTCAAACCGCATAACAACATACGTTTGTTCCCTTTGTCATCGGTATGTTACTTGCCCGAGATTCGATCGTCGGTATCTTAATACCTAGTTCAATCTCGTTACCGGCAAGTCTCTTTACTCGTTCCGTAATACATCATCCCGCAACTAACTCATTAGTTGCAATGCTTGCAAGGCTTATAGTGATGTGCATTACCGAGTGGGCCCAGAGATACCTCTCCGACAATCGGAGTGACAAATCCTAATCTCGAAATACGCCAACCCAACAAGTACCTTCGGAGACACCTGTAGAGCACCTTTATAATCACCCAGTTACATTGTGACGTTTGGTAGCACACAAAGTGTTCCTCCGGTAAACGGGAGTTGCATAATCTCATAGTCATAGGAACATGTATAAGTCATGAAGAAAGCAATAGCAGAATACTAAACGATCGAGTGCTAAGCTAACGGAATGGGTCAAGTCAATCACATCATTCTCCTAATGATGTGATCCCGTTGATCAAATGACAACTCATGTCAATGGCTAGGAAACATAACCATCTTTGATCAACGAACTAGTCAAGTAGAGGCATACTAGTGACACTTTGTTTGTCTATGTATTCACACAAGTATTATGTTTCCGGTTAATACAATTCTAGCATGAATAATAAACATTTATCATGATATAAGGAAATAAATAATAACTTTATTATTGCCTCTAGGGCATATTTCCTTCAGTGCTCACCTCGGTGGCCTCCCGCACCCCCTCTTTACCCTATAAATTCACAAATATTCCAAAACCCTTCGGGGTTAATCTAGATCAGAAGTCCCGCCGCCGCAAGGCTCTGTTGCCACCGAAAACCAATCTAGACCCGTTCCGGCACCCTGCCGGAGGGGGGAATCATCGCCGGTGGCCATCTTCATCATCCCGGCAGCCACCATGATGAGGAGGGAGTAGTCCACCCTCGAGGCTGAGGGTTTGTACCAGTAGCTATGTGTTTAATCTCTCTCTCTCTCTCTCTCTCTCTCTCTTGATCTATATCATGGGCTTTGTTAATATAGTCGGATCATATGGTGTTTTCGCCTCTCTATCTTGTTGTGATGAATTGAGTTTTTCCCTTTGAGATTTCGTTGTTATCGGATTGAATACTTCTATGGATTTGAGAACACTTGATATATGTATTGCAATTGAATACTCGTGGTGACAATGGGGTATCGCATTGATTCACTTGATATATGTTTTGGCACTCAACTCGCGGATCCCCGAGGTGACATTGGGGTAATCTATGCATAGGAGTTGATGCACATTCTTGTCTTTGTTTCTCCGGTAGAAATCTTGGGGCACTCTTTGAAGTTCTTTGTGTTGGATTGAATATTATGAATCTGAATTTGCTTTGGTGTTATTTTAGTATGAACTCTTGGTTAGATCGATCGGAAAGAATAGCTTCTTGTTATTTTAGTACGAACTCTAGGATAGATTGATAGGAAAGAATAGCTTTGAGGTGGTTTCGTATCCTACAAACAATTCCGTCTTATGTTCTCCGCTAGATAGGAACTTTGGAGTGATTCTTCGTTGCACGTTGAGGGACGGTTATATGATCCAATTATATTAACACTGTTGAGAGATTGCACTAGTGAAAGTACGGACCCTAGGCCTCATTTTCAAGCATTGCAATACCGTTTTTGTGCCCGTTTACAATTTGCTACCTTGCTGTTTTTATTTATTCAAATTATAAAAATATATTTCTACCATCCATATTACACTTGTATCACCATCTCTTCGCCGAACTAGTGCACCTATACAAATTGCCATTGTATTGGGTGTGTTGGGGACACAAGAGATATCTTGCATTTGATTGCAGGGTCGTTTGAGAGAGACCATCTTCATCCTACACCTCTCACGGATTGATAAACCTTAGGTCATCCACTTAAGGGAAAATTGCTACTGTCCTACAAAACTCCGCGCTTGGAGGCCCAACACGTGTCTACAAGAATAAAGTTGCGTAGTAGACATCACTGAAGTGCTTAGTGATATTGCTCCAAAACCCTCAGCCACTTTCTCTATTCAAATATGTCCAAAACCTAAACTCTAACTCGGCTCCACCGATATTCCCATCCGAAGCCACCAAATTCATCTTGACATAGCCACTGCCAAAACCCTAATAGTTTGGTCACACCGATATAGATCTCGGTCCCATCGAGATGGCCTTGCCAGCGCTTTGTGACTTTTTGCATTCACTTCGGCCCCACCGAGTTGTTGCAATCGGTCCCTCCGAGTTAGCTTGACTAATTCTCTATTGCTCATTGCATTCACTTTGGTTCCACCGAGATGATGCAATCGGTCCCACCGAGATACAGTTTACCCTAAGCCCTAGCACATCGGTCCCACCGAGTTGTTCCAGTTGGTCCCACCGAGATTCCTGACGTTCATATTTTTGTACAGATCGGTGCCACCGAGTTTACTAACCGGTGCCATCGAGATGGGTCAAAAGTGTGTAACGGTTGGATTTTGTGTGGAGGTTATATATACCCCTCCATAGTAGGAGAGCCATCAGAACGTGCCTACACTTTCACCATTCATTTTTTGAGAGAGAACCACCTACTCATGTGTTGAGATCAAGAGATTCCATTCCTACCATTTGAACCTTGATTTCTAGCCTTCCCCAAGTTGCTTTCCACTCAAATCCTTCTCCCACCATAACCAAATCTGTGTGACAGAGTTGAGTGTTGGGGGACTATCATTTGCAGCACAAGAGCAATGAGTTCATCATCAACACACCATCTATTACCTTTTGGAGAGTGGTGTCCCCTAGATTGGTTAGGTGTCGCTTGGGAGCCTCCGACATAATGTGGAGTTGAACCAAGAAGTTTGTAAGGGCAAGGAGATCGCCTACTTCATGAAGATCTACCCAAGTGAGGCAAGTACTTCGTGGGCGTTGGCCATGGTGGGATAGACAAGGTTGCTTCTTCGTGGACCCTTCGTGGGTGGAGCCCTCCGTGGACTCGCGCAGCCGCTACCCTTCATGGGTTGAAGTCTCCATCAATCAACGTGGACATACGATAACACCACCTATCAAAACCACGTCAAAAACCTTCGTGTCTCCATTGTGTTTGCCTTCTCCAAACCCTTCCCTTTACCTTCATATGCAATGTTTTACTTTCCGCTGCTATATATACTCTTATAATTGCATGTGTGGCTTGATTGCTTGACTTGTCCTAATTGCTAAAATCTGCCCACAACTAAAATTAGGAAAAGGAAAGATTTTATTTGGTCAAGTAGTCTAATCACCCCCCTCTAGACATACTTTCGATCCTACAATATGGTGTTCTATAGATTGCTAGAAAAGCCTAAAATCTGCCAAAAATTAAAACTCGGGAAAAGATTCCATTATTTTGCTTAGTAGTCTATTCAACCCCCTTTCCGCTATACATACTTATCAATCCTACAAAGGGCTAACCTAAACCAAATGCAACTTGCTATTTTAAAGAGGTAGGCCTCCTTCGGTCCATAGGATAGAAAAATCACGGGAATAGGAAAGTCACCAGAGTTCCTATAAGAAAAGAGATGCCACTTGGTTCATGGGATAGGAATGTTTCCATTAGGTCTAAGCTAAATGTTCTTATTGTTCTTTCTTGTGGGATATTTTCTTTTTGTGCTTAGAGTTTGCGTTTAAATCAAATGATTTTAGTTGTGACTTAGCAATAGTTATATCTCGGTCGCCATTACCTTAATAACATAGGCTCCCGTAGCATTGTTATACTCCCTCCGTTCAGAATATAAAGTGTATTGATTTCCATGCAAGTCAACCATTTGAATGTTTGACCAAAATTATAGAATAAAATAACATCTGCAATACCTAATAGATAAAATATAGAATTACTTTTCATGATAGATCAGATGATATAATTTTCATATTGTGGATATTAATATATTTTTCTAAAAACTCAGTCAAACATACACTCGTTTGACTTTTGAAAAAACAAATACACCTTATATAAAGGAACGGAGGGAGTATAAGAAATAAATGAAACTCATAATTAGTAATAATATATTTATTTCGGGTAAGTTTGTTGTGACTTCCTATATGCCAACCATAAGTAGCACGTAACACTTGTGTTCATCAAGATAACTAGACATGACAAGCAACCTATGCCATCTCATTTTAGTTAGTTGACTTTATTTATTTTCTTAGTACATCTGGTCATCAATTCCATGAAAATTCCTCGCATCTTACATCTTCCAATAAATACAAATAAAAGATAATGTCATCAAAACATGTTCTGACTTACAAATAATTGGATAGCAATGCTAAACTAACATGATACATGCTAATGTGAAATTCTTATACATGATTTGGTGAAAATAACCAAAAAAAATAGTATGCTATATGTGTACAAGATAATGTGTGTTGGATGGAACACACCGAAACAAAAACCAAAACACAATGCAAGAAAAACTGATGTGGCTCACCGTTAGTAACAGTAAAGCATCTTTGACTCGTCTTTTGTCTAAAAGTGGTCCCAATCAAAACATCTTTAGTTATGTTTAATGCACATATATTTGATCCCAACAACGTTATATGCAACAATACATATGTAGATGTGTTATCTACCATATTGCTATATTGTCGTGGAACATTCTAAATTTTTCTTTTGACTTGTCCAAGTTTCTACAGGGTGACGAAAGGTGCTCCTTTACAATATGCTACCAACTGCCTTAGAAACAAAGATGTCATGTCGCTGCCACATGACATGTAATGGCAAGTAGCGAGCTCTTTTGGATGAGGTTGTTGCAATTTTTCATAGTTTGCGTGAACAAAAACATTGCTTGTTTCAATTGAATTACATGCGCCATCTAGTTCACTCCAAATTTTATATCCATGGAAAATGTCAAGAGATATACATAACACTCATCACCACATCTAGCTATATCATGTATTAGACGGAGGATTGATGTAGGCGCCAAATATGTCAAGTCTATGTTAGGTCTTAGTTTTGGGGTCAACATAGACTACATTTTTTAAATAAAATATTACTTTGGTCGGATCTTGAACTCGAGATCTCTTGGCATTGATACCATATTGAATTTCTTGCAAGAGGATGTTCGACCAAAAGTCTGAAGCTTTGACAAATCATAGGCAATATTTTTAGTGTTTTCCTTGTGTGATTATTTCAAAAAATGTTCAGTATTCCAATTTTTTTAAAATTTTAAAAATATTCAGATTTCAAAATTTGTTCAAAATTTGAAAAATTGTTCAGAATCAAGAAAAATGTTCAGATTTTCAATATTTTTATATTTTTGAACAAATATTCAGAATTTCAAATTTTAAAAAATGTTTAGAATTTCAGAAAATGTGCAAAATTCCAGAGATTTTCAAAATTTCATAAAATGTTCATAATTTCAAATTTTGTTTAAATTTTATAAAAATGTTCAGACTTCAAAATTTATTAATAATTTTTTTAAAAATCAGCTTTTCGAATTTTGTTTACATTTTCGAAAATATATTCAGAATTTCAAATTAAGTTCATTTAAAAAAAATCAGAATTCAATTTTTGTTGAAATTTTCAAAAAAGGAAAATGATCAAAATTTGTTTAAGTATTCAAGTTTCTTTTAATTTTTTGAGAAGTAGAAAATTTGAATAAATTGTCAAAAGATGATCAAAAATTTTGTTCATGTTAAAAAAAAATTGTTGACGCTTTTCAATTTTTGTTCACCATTCAAAAAAAATTATTCAGAATTTGAAACTGTTCAGCATGTCTAAATATACGCAGGTTGTCAAACAAAGTCTCGGCTTAATATGTCTTAGCACTACAAAACAACAACAAATGCATGAACAAACCATGCTAGGTCGAGAATGCTACCAAACACACTGTTAAGGTTTGCATGCAAGCCGCTGCGAAGCAAAAGGCTCGTTATTTTTCATCTACTCTAGGCTGGATTGAAGGCCGTTGTCTGGTCAGTTTAATCTGTGATTTTCACACAGCATCTTGGTCCTGCCAAAATGGTCCTTGGGCGTAATAAACACGGGCAGAGGTACCACAGTAATGCCCTCTGAGACAGATGCCTCTTGCGCTCTTGCTGCACCTGAAACGGCGTGGGAAGGACGACGTACCCGCTGCCAAAAACTTGAACGGCAACCGGCCACCCCGGAGCAGAATCCACTTGGTACCTTTGGTACGTCACCACGCCAAACGGTCGCAGCCTTTTCTCATCTGCTAGTACCAGTCTCTGAGTCCGCGCGCGCGCACGGTCGGCGGCCCCGGCCCCATGATGGCCGTGGTACAGCTTCCTGTAGCCAGAAAGCGCCCGGACGCTGCCGCCGCGCGCGTGGCCGCGCGACGCCCACGTCGCCCCGTTTCCCGCCGCTCCGCCGCTGCGTGAAGAGGGGTTCTCCAGCTGCGTGCGTGTGAAATTAAGAGTAACTGAGCGAGCGTGCAGTGCAACTGTGGAGGGGAAGGACCAGAGAGAGAAACGATGCCGGAGTAGTGAAGTTTTCTGTCCGTGGACCGCGGACGGATGTACGTACTACGCAGGTACTACTACTGGGCTGCGAGAAGCGACGAGGGCGGGGCGGGGCAAAATTGATAATTTTGACCTGTGAATGAAATCATTTCACAAAATGAACTATCCTTAAAAAAATCCACTCGGCTGACTTTTTGAGTGGCGCCTGACACGAAGGCGCCACACTACACCGTGCATCGCCTGACTGACAGGCGTTACACGCCTGGCCAGCATCGCACCCGGATGATCCGAAAAATTACTAAGTCAATGTGCAACGCCTGAGAGCTAGGCGCTACACTAGCTCTTAGGCGCTGCACAT